>NC_056738.1:103779921-103997429 GCF_019279795.1 Protopterus annectens | reverse complement strand
ACCTGGTCCCTATCTCCCTTACCTGAGCCTCCCGTTTATGACTGCACGTTTTCTTCTTGGGATCCAGTTTTCCGCTTTTCAGCCACAGATCAGAAAGTGGACAGCCTCTTTACACACAACAATTCAGTCGGAGGTCTTTCACTCAAGAAGAACCATTTAGGCAACTTCTTCTGCAGATTTATTACCACCCATGCACTCTGACCTGTAGCTTACCAAGGAATTCTGGCTAAGAAGGACCACAATGTCAAATAAGTTGTTAAAATCAGACTGTAGAAATCAGTAGGCTTTTCTAAATGACAGTCAATAACACAGGAAGCTCAGGTTCACAACGTTTTACTAGTGTACACCAGGAGGCAAAAAACTATACAGTACAAGTATAAGAGTTTTGTCTGACTCTATACAGGAAGCAATTTGTTTATATAGTGTTTACAATCAGCTTTTGCCCACCTTACTGACGTGGTCAGTCACAGGGCATTTCCATCACTATAGTCCGCAATATTCTATTCATACGAAGGTGCTGAGGTAATGCTTTTAAAATGTTTTCCCATGAGAATAACACAGCCTTGCAAGGCACCTGGTCAATTACAGTGTCCTTCTGTAAATGTTGTTCTTTCAAGGTTCCTGGCCTGTTCGAATACAATAGTCAGTTCATTTCTTAATACGTTCCTTTGTCTCTCTGGTAAGGAGTTGTACTCTATCTTCGATAGAGCTCACAAGGCCATCCTCCTCAGTGGAAGGAAGAAAGATATACATGTACATACATTTATTTTTCTCTAACCCAGCAGATAATTAATGCTGAAAGACATAAGCCTGCTGAACTGGTTACTGCCAGGGTCAGAGTTCAATCACACTGCAGCTAAGCTTCAGGCAATTACATGCAAGATCATTTCTACTGCCATATTGTAAAATAGAATAAAATGCATTATATACTATTTGCTTCTAAACTGGCACTTCATATGTGTTTATATATATATTTTTCTAACAACATCCATCCGGGCATATGCATGTTATTCCGTCCTTTGCGTTGGCCGTGGCTGTTTGGCCGTCCGGCAACGCTATTCTCAACATGTGATGTCCCACCTTCCCCTTCTGTGCCTGTGGCACCCTGTTAGGACGTCCTGTTTGGTAGGCAGATGTTCCGCTATATGTGTTTGACATGTCTGCATAGCTAATCATCGGTACGGTGGTTGAACATCCCACCTTGTCCAGATGTGTACAGTTATGTGCACCGTGGCGTGTGCACGCCTATGGGGTTTGGACGGGTTCATACCACATGCGGGATGTACACATTCTGCCGACACATTCACATGCAGCCATTTGCATATCTGTACCTGAGGTGGGTTGTTAACATGTGGGGTACATATTTGCCCGCATGGCACTGCCTAAGACAATACTTCTTACCACATTTCAGGTATGCCCATTGTGTGTAGGTGTGTAGCTGCACAAGGCTGCTAGCTGTGTTGGGTGCACAGTCGTACATGGGTGCAGGATACATGCTATGATGGGGCTATTGTGTATTACATTTGCATGCATGGGTTCTGCTTCTGGATATTACGCTTAGACATACGCCGTCCTGTGTATGCGACGAGCACGTTGCTGGGTGTGGTACATGTTGCTATGCACATGTTTGCCTGTGTTTAGGGTATCTTGTTTCCTTCTTGTTGTTATATCGACACGGCTACCCGGCTGTGTACTCTCACTACTGCTGGTGACCATTAGGGTTGCCACCTTTTCCAATGCCCAAAGTGGGACATCTTTTGTAGAAACATCGGATTTTGCAGGACAAAACATACCCACAGCAAGTAGAGATGAAAGAACTTCACTTTTTTGCCAAAATAAACGCTTATTCTTATAGCATTTGGGTTGCTTATTCTGTTTCTTATAACATGTATGTGTTTCAAATACAAAATAATTGTTTTATGCTACTATTAAGGTATATTGAGGAAATATTTTTGTCCTAAAATCTCAGGACATTTGCCATTTTTCGATTTTTTTGCGGGACACAACTGTCAAAAGAGGGACTGTCCCTAGCAAAGTGGGACAGTTGGTAACCCTGGTGACCATGCCCATGTCGCTACTTCTATGTCGGTGCGGCACGCTGACATGCTGTGGTACACCTTCACTGGGTATGCCCACTGACAGTGCATTGTGGGACGGACACGGTATTACGCGTATCCTTTGTTCCTAGGACGGGTACACTTAGGGCTTCGTGGGTTGTGTTTGCTTCTCCGTTTTGTTGGGATGGGTACTATGTTGCATACTCTGTGTGCGTTTCATTCTCCACGGGCCCTGGCTGGTGCGGTTACTATTACGGGCGGCCTGTGGAAGTCAGCACTTTAGGTTGCTCATCGCCTGCCGGCTTAGCCACGCCTTCGGACGCATCCTACTTGGGCTCGCTCACGTGCCCTACGCACGTGTCTGTGGTTGCAGCGCACACTCATTACTATGCATATGGCGCTGCTATGCCGACTATTCACTGCACCGCCGGCGCAAGCCTTACACCGGCCTTGCGCCGAGCTTCATGAATCCCGGGGCTTGTCTTTTATTTAATGAAAATGATGGGCTGTGTAAAAAAGATGATCAAGCAGAGGAATAAGTTTTGTTTAAAGTAACTAAAAAATACTGAACATGAGAGATCAAATACCAGGAAAATTGAATGGCATTGTGGGATTTAAATAAAAGCAAGAATCATGGTAATAATCCATGGGGGGGTCAATAAAGCCTACACTGTCATTTTTAGTGTGTGCACATCACAGCACAATGCACACATGGCCACAAAAAGTTTTAGATTCAATAAACTCAGTGTAGTGGCGCTTACATACAAACATGGCAATTTCTGGGGCACAGAAATTATAGCATTAAGTAGCTGAGTTGCATGCTAATGAAGCAAACCAACATGGTGGAGCGATTCAAAAAGCTGCAAAAAAAACATGTAGACTCCATGTTCATGTTGCCCGTGTATTTGAAAACTTTTCAAATACAGCCACGGAAAGAAGTCTGTATGGAAACAAGAGCAAGTAAAGGTGATTAGATTTGAACAAAACTGACCTTAACATAACAGTAGACAAATTATTACATTATTAGACAGAATGGATAATACAAAACTATAGTAACAATAGTAACA
Source organism: Protopterus annectens (assembly GCF_019279795.1). Classification (NCBI taxonomy): domain Eukaryota; kingdom Metazoa; phylum Chordata; order Ceratodontiformes; family Protopteridae; genus Protopterus; species Protopterus annectens. The sequence goes on along the minus strand of NC_056738.1, from coordinate 103,994,305 downwards.
ATCCTTTTTAAGTGCCATGACAAATGCAGCTTTGCTCCCCCACCCCACTGACGAATATACTTATAACTAATGTAAACAGCTAAAAGTGTAAACCCTATGAAACAGACCATTCTGTCGTGTAAGCATATGCAGAATGTATCTGACAGAACACAGTCAAATTTTATCAAAACCTGTATTCCTCTGTGAAGATATATAGTGACATAATATACTCCCTTGTGTGAAAACATTGGCGTCTTCTTCAGTTTCCCTGCCTACATGGTTACTAACTATTTAAATTCAGAGCTGTCAGCAAGATGAAGATGCAAATTAGGTCAAAACTCATTAGAATTGCTGAATCCCAAAAAATTGTAACCATGTAAGGGTGTTAACTTGTGCATGAACTTTCACAGTGTTTGTTTTCTATGGCTGGCAAGGCAACAGTGAATCATTACATTGGGGAGATGTCAGGTTACACTTACAGTGGTGTACATGTAGGTCTGTGAAGTATGAAAGTGCAGTAAGCAGTGCACATTTCACAAGTTCTGTTTCATACTCTTTATTGTTTGCTAAAATGTGTCCTCTCTGTCTGCTTTAACTTTTTTTTTTATTTTTGTCATTGTTTGTGTGATGCGGTGGGTAGCACAACCACAGGAAATGTCTTAACCAAGTACCTGAAGTCTCATGCAAGAAAGCATTCACTGCGAAAAGTGTTAAAATGTGTTTCTAATTACGTGCAGTATTAGTCTGTCAACCTGCATGTCCCTGATGTAATAGCTAGGTGTTATATGTGTAAATATCTGTGAAAACAGTCTATATGTTGTCTGCAAACTGAGTCCAGAGACACAGAATTTCATTCAGTTTTTGTACTTGTGTGATTTCTGAATGAAAATAAGGTTTACTTTGACTTTAACTTTGGAAGAATGAATGGCAGGTTTCTCGGTGCTTGTCATATAACTATTCCTGTAGCAGCACATATATATGTAAGGCTAGAGTATAGATGGTCCTGGGCTGTAGTACAGGGTTTATAACCATTCTTTCACTTTTTGAGCTGCATGTTTGTGCTATATCACAGGAACAGAGGAAAGTAATAACATTACCTATGTTTACTTTATCTAAGCCTAGGTGCTCATAGTGGCGATGAGGTGAGCATCGCACACTAATGAGCACTGATGGAGTTAGCTTATTCAGTTTAAGAAGCAGATGTTTCTCATAGGTGCTAATTACTGCATAAGCAGGTGATTTTCCTCATGGTGGGATTATTCAACAAGCTATAAAGCGTCCATTTAGCCTCTATTCTGTTTTTACTGAATACTTCAATACCATTGGAAAAGAGACAAGGAAAGTTTAGCAGTGAAATAAAATTGTGTCAACTGCTGCCTTTGCAAGGTAAGTCCTGAATCCAGAATGTATTCTTTAATAATATTATGGCATAGCTTTGTATTCTTTAACTTGGTGCAGTAATCATGTAAATAGCTGTGAATTTGTACAGAAAGTACTTTAACATGTGACAGCAGACACTTATTTTACTTATACGTGTCCATTACTAAGTTTTATTTTTCGTAACCTTCTCCTTTTTATTTGCATTTTTGTGTAATACACAGCATAGTGCAAACAGTGGAAGCGGGAAACAAATACATTTCAGGTTTGGCTGTGTTTATCTGGTTTGCACAAAGTGTAGCAGACCACCTAGGAAGCAGACAGCCAAAAATCGAAACCGGATACATTCAATTAATGTCCATGGCCATCGTGAAAACCTTGCCTGGAATACAGATGGTACTGGGTTCTACTACAAAGTGTTCAACCTTAGTTTTACTGCTGTGACATTGCAGTTTATAGCAATGAAGTGCAACATAGTCAACTATTTCCTTGACATTCTTTTGGTAACAGGTGTAAGTGTAGGACTGCCATACACATGGTACTGGGTTCAAATATAATATATTCCATACAGTAATACTTTTACTGATAGAGTAATATATGTATTATTACATTTATAAACCACAAAAAGAGATGTAGGCAAAATGAATTAGACTAGTAAAAACTGCTGAATTTTGCCAAGGACACCACAAGGGAAACTCGCACTCCACCAGAACTCCGTTTATTAAGGTACAATGAAAAATAACGCTGGAAATCCAAGATACATTTTCGATCAACTATCTTCATCAGAATAAGCATAAAACACTTAATTAACATCCGAACTAGTTATAAACCCTATCCAATTAACAAAGCAATGCAAATAATTGTCAATTAGTAAGAACAATGTCAATTAGTAAAAATAATTTAAACCTAGCAAACAATGTTTAAAAAAACTCATACAAACAGCCTTAAAAATTATTAAACAAGTGTTTATATTACTAAATTGGGTAAAATAAACATACCTATTTTAAAAAGCATTTTTAATAATATATATTACCAGATTAAAAACACTCAATTTTAAAACTATTTACCTGTTTTGAATGCAAGATGTATGTTATATGCAATATATGGAAAATGTTGACATCTAGTGGCTTCATTGTGTAAATACAAAAACCTTACAATTTTGCTGATCTAAGTTTTAACACTGGCTTAATAGACAAATAGTCATTTAAACCTGGAAATTGATTACAGTCTAATACTATTTGCCAGTATAACTCTTTATACTCCAATTTATCTTCCCATAATCCACCCCTTATATCCTTGGGTACAGAGTCCAACACAAAGAAAGAAAAATCTGCTTGTGGGCAAGAAATTTGATGTCTAAACAATGCATTCTTCATATTCTGTTTTTTGATTTCATACAAATGTTCATAAATGCGACATCTCAATTTCCTTTCTGTTTTTCCCACATAAAACGAGGTGCAAAAATTGCACGTTGCTAAATATACAATGCCATAACTATTGCAATTAAATGTACCTCTGCTAATAAGTGTTTTATTCCTAGCTTCCAAAAAAATCTCCTTTCTATTGTTTATCCTAGGGCATTGGGAACAAAAACCACATTTGTATGTTCCCACCCCACGTGGACCGATATTCTTAGCTTTGGAACCTCCATATTCAAAAATTTGTTTAAAATTAGTGTTCTTCCGATAAATAAATTTTAAAGGGCTATTATTATTCAAAAGTAGGTCTGTAATTTGGACAAATCTTGTCCATTCCTTGGTAATCACCTCCTTGATGGGTGCTGAATCACCCGTATAATCAAGTATATAGGCTCTGTCATATGAGGTGAATTTTTTAATGCCAGAATCAGTAGTTGGGGCAGGAATGCTCTGTCCTAAAATAGGGGCAAATCTTTTATGCCTTTCCTGAACCACTTCAGTTAAGGCACCATCAAGTAAGGACCTTGGGTAGCCCCTGTCTACCAACATGTTACACACATTATTGCATTCCTTTAAAAATTCTTGATCATCTGAGGTCATTCTACTGACCCTGACAAGTTCACCCTTAACTAAATTTTTCTTTTGAAAATAAGGATGGGCACCTTTATAGTGGAGGTATGAATTGGAAAAGGTTTTCTTACGATGTATACTAGAAGAAAACCCCTTGTCCAGCTTTTTGAGTGTAATATCCAAATAAACCAACTGTTCTGTATTTACCTCAAATGTAAAATCCAAAAAGTTGGTTGTACCTTTCAAATAATCCAAAAATTCGTAGAACCTTTCCATGGTGTCTATCCAGAATATACATATATCTTCCAGAAATCTCTTGCACATAGACCAACATTGGGTAATTGGACAATCCAAAATGAATAATTTGTCCCACCAATTCAAGACAATTTTCGCATATGTTGGGGCACATTTAGCACCCATGGCAACACCTTTATTTTGTTTGAAAAATTCCACCTGAAAGTACATGAAATTATTTTTCAAAATAATTTCCATGAATAAAAGGCAATTGATAAAATCAACATGAGAAAATGTATCATTGTCAGTCATTGCCTCTTCCAACCATAAAAGGCCTGTCTCGTGTGGAATAGAGCCAAATAAGTCCACTATATCCAAGGTGATGAAAATAAGGTCTGGGGAATATAAATCTGTTTTAACACACCTCAAAAAATCCCAGGAGTCCTTAAGTACTGTGTCCCCAGTGTATGACAAAACCTTTAGTTTGTCATCTACAAATTTGGCTAATGGCGTAGTAATAGACCCCTCTGCTGAAACAATTAGCCTCAACGGTGGATCCATGGGGTTTTTGTGAACCTTAGGTATGCCAAATACTGTTGGAACCTGAGGATGTTGGTTGAATAAAAAATTATATTGTTCCTTACTAATGGAACCATCCAACAATAAATCTTCTAACATTAAATGTATTTTACTTTTGGCTATGTTCACCTAATTAATCGAGGCCTTAGAATATTTACTTGTGTCATGTAAGGAATCCCTCATCTTAGATTCATAACAAATATTGTCCATAAGGACTGTTCCCCCACCCTTGTCAGGATGCATCACTCTCAAGTTCTCATTCTGTTTTATTTAATTTAACAATTTTTTCTCAGCCTGAGAAAGATTGGGTATAACAAAATGTTTGGTAATAGTATTCCTTAACTCTCTCTCCATTAAATTGCCAAAATTCCTTAATTGTGGGTGTAGGGGAGGGTTGAAAACACTTTTCCTTTGGAGGGCAGAAGTTGAGGGTGTGGTCATTTCAGGCCCATTAAATAATAAATGCAAATTTTGTTTTCTCAAGAATAATTTTAAATCTATAATCGATCTGGGAATACTAGCCTTCCTGTTTGGAACAAATTTAAAACCTTTGGAAAAAAGTTGAAAATGTTCAGGATGTACTTCAATATTACTATAGTTGAAAATTTTGTAGTTGTATAGTTCCAAAATATTCCCTTCCTGGGTGATGGTCACATTGTCATCTATCTCCTGTTGTAACCCCTCTGATTGTAATAAATCCGGTTCTGATTGCGGATCCGATTGGATCGACGGAGTGGGGGACCCTGATCTAAAGGGCATTCTTCTTCTTGGAAATGGTTATCTATAAAATCTTCCCTTTGGTCATTATCGGGGATATACTGTTGAAAACCCCCTTCGTCCCTAGTAGTCCTGTAATCTTGCATCCCTGAAAAAAACTTGGGTTTTGGGTATGCCAAATTATTCCTATATTCTTTAAGATTCCTGGCCAACTTGCCACGCTTCCTATTCATATTAATAATACAATCGGAATCTATTTGTAAAAAGATATTGTAATACTGTTGTTTTTCTTTTTCTACCTTAAATAATAGGTCATTGACTATCCTGTCATTAATGGTCTCCATCTCTTTTACAAGACCTGCCATCACTCTCCCATTTTCTTTTATGATAGCTTTAATAACCTCAAACCCACACTGGTCAAAAAATTTTATTAAATTTAAATGAAATTCAGACCCTTCCTCAACTTTGTTGGGGAACTTTGACAATCTTAAACCTTTAGGTACAACCTGCTTGTCAAGACATTCCTTTAAATAATTACAATCACATTCTAACCTTTTGTATTTGTCTAAGAAAAAGTACAAGTCGTCGAGGCTTTGTCTGTATGTTTTAAAAGTTTTAGCCCCATTGTCACATACACCATCTTGCATACCATAACATTTATTTAAAAAACCTTGAAAATCAAGGTTTGGCTGTTTGTTATTAAAGTCACCTTTGTTAAAGTGTCCAGAAGAACCCTCTGCTGGAATGAATAATGGCGTACCATTGATGCCTGTTTGTGAATTGCCACTACGTAGCAATCTCGGAAAATCCACAAAATTTTGGCTCCCCTGCAAATCGGAGCCATTAGCTTGATGAGGTGGACTAGTATTGGGGCAGGAAACACCCCGTCCTGCTCCTCGAGGTGGTAAACCTCTTGGTAACGCATTACCCTGCAATTCGGAGCCAATAGCTTGAAAAAATAAACTGGTATTAGGGCAGGAATCACCCTGTCCTGCTCCACGAGGTGATAGTACCTGTTGAGTAACGTTCGTCCGTTCGGAGGACAAGCCCACCAAAGAGTAGCACACTGGAGTAAGCAGCTCCACCAGTTGTGTCAGCTGCCCGATGACCTTTCTAAGTTCACCTCTTTGCTTTGTTAATTGGATAGGGTTTATAACTAGTTAGGATGTTAATTAAGTGTTTTATGCTTATTCTGATGAAGATAGTTGATCAAAAACGTATCTTGGATTTCCAGCGTTATTTTTCATTGTACCTTAATAAACGGAGTTCTGGTGGAGTGCGAGTTTCCCTTGTGGTGTCCTTGGCAAAATTCAGCAGTTTTTATTATTACATTTATGACCAAATGTATGACTGTGGATATACTGTATACTATAGCCCTGTAAATGTATTCCTGCTATCTTGACCAGCATGGTTTTAACTTTTGCAAAAAGCACATATTCAACTACCTTCACATGCAATTGCTTACCACAATTGCATTCGATTTGTCAGATGTTAGCAATGCAGCTCATGTGTGCACACTGCTTACCTACGAGCAAACAGGCGTAACCCGCATGCGTGTGCAATTTGTTAACCATTGTGCAAATCCACTTCTCACTGTGCTATGGAACTGTATATATGATGCTTTCTTGTTGGTGTTTATTGTTCATTTGCTTTGTATGACATAAAGCTACATGTGGAAACATTGCAAACTAAGGGCATGATCTAACTATACATCATACATTTACAATACATCCATGTGTTGCCCCCCCCCCACCACCACACCAAGCAGTACAACCCTGGGATGTCAGTATGTTTCCACACATATATTAACCATACTGCAAGGTGTAATATATGATGTTGTGTGCTCCTTCATGGACAGGGTCAGTTGGTGATACTCACAGCCTCACTGTGCTAAACTCAAACATCCAAATATGCTCAATAAGGGTACTTGTGTCTTTGCACAGCTAGGCTTCTTCACACCCTAGTACTGTTAGGCTATTAGCATCATATGAACCTATGAATCTATGTGCCTATGCAGGCCTTCCAACCTGTTGTCCCCCACATGGCCTGCTGATGTCATTTACTATAAGTTCACCTGCAGTCATGTAAAGATCAGACTTGTGCTGTGACACTTGTGTAAAGTACTGAGTTCTGTAGTCTGTATACTTAGGTAGTGCTTCTGTTCTCACTGCAGTCAAGTGTCAAGTGTGTGTGTGTGTGTGTGTGTGTGTGTGTGTGTGTGTGTGTGTGTGTGTGTGTGTGTGCCTAGTTAGAAGAGCAAGTGTGTATCCTGCAGTTACAGGCCCAATCCCATAAACTGACAGTATTTTGATACTTGCATTTGCCTACACATCAATGCCAGGCCAGCCTCTTATCTTCTTCTCTCCAACATGCACTGCAGATATTATCCATTATAAGTTGACCTGCAGCCATGTAAAAGTCAGACTTGAACCATGATGCTTGGGTAAAGTACTGTATTCTGTAATCTGTGCAGTTAGACAGGTAGGGGTCTTGTTCTCATTGCAGTCAACTTGGTGTGTGTGTGTGTGTGTGTGTGTGTGTGTGTGTGTGTGTGTGTGTGTGTGTGTGTGTGTGTGTGTGTGTGTGTGTGCGTGTACGCATGTGTGTCTATTCAGCACACTAGATGTGCTATCCTACAGTTACTTCTCCAATGGCATGGCTTGCTATTATTTTGATACTTGCACAAACCTACACATCCATTTCATGCAGCCCTCACAACCTCTTGTCTCCCACATGGCCTGCTGATGTCATCTACTATACGTTCACGTGCACTCCTGTATAAAGCAGACTTCTTTCATAGTGCTTGCATTAAGTACTGTGTTCTGTAATATATGCACTTCAATAGGTAGGAGTTCTGTTCTCACTGCAGTCAACTTAGTGTGTGTGTGTGTGTGTGTGTGTGTGTGTGTGTGTGTGTGTGTGTGTGTGTGTGTGTGTGTGTGTGTGTGTGTGTGTGTGTGTGTGTGTGTGTGTGTGTGTGTGCGCGTGTGTGCACGTGTGTGCACGTGTGTGTGTGTGCATGTGTGCATGTGTGCATGTGCGTGTGTGTGTCTAGTCGGCAATGCAGAAGTGCTATCCTACAGTTACTTCTCCAGTGGCATGGCTAGCTAGTATTCTGATACTTGCACAAGCCTATACATCCATTTCATGCAGCCCTCACAACCTTCCCACATGGCCTGCTGATTTCATCTACTATAAGTATACCTGCACTTCTGTGTAAATCAGACTTGTGTCATGGTGCTTGCATTAAGTACTGTATTCTGTAATCTATGCACTTAGATAGGCAGGGGTTCTATTCTCACTGCAGTCAACTTGAGTGTGTGTGTGCATGTTTGTGTGTGTATGTGTGTGTGTGTGTGTGTGTGTGTGTGTGTGTGTGTGTGAGAGAGAGAGAGAGAGAGAGCTGTTACTTGACATTACAGAGAGCATTTTACACCACCATGTGGGATACTGTTATTACAATATGCTCAACAGACAATGCTGATGTCATCGGCTATATCAGATTATTGCATATGCAGTCATCCCACCAGGGCATGATCTGATACTGACCTATAGGCCAGGCAGACATCACCTCATCTGACACCAGACAGATTACAGGGACATGTCTTTTAATCTATCCACATACATCATGGCATGGTTTGTAGGTCCTGTGTTATCTTGATGAGAAAGCCCTGTGGTCTGTCCAGCTGCTGCATGTGTCTGGTGAGGTACATGCAAAAGAGAGCATTATACTGTAGTATTGTTCTGATGAGATTTGACTACAGTGCTGTCATACAATCCTGAGATCTGAATGTGAAAGTGTGACTTATGATGTATACTATGTTTGTACTGGAAAATCATTAAAGACAAAAGTTTGAAAGTAATGAGACACATTGCAGTTTTTGACTTCACAACCCTTAGAAGAGAATACACTATAAAGTAGTGAAATGATGATGCTATCCATTGTATAACATGTCAAGACAAATATGTGACAGGCACAATTATCATTTCAACAACACAAATGAATATATACTAAGCATTAATGCAGCTATGCACCCTGTGCATTACACACAAAGCTTTTGTATCCTTAAATCTAAAAGAGAGAAAACAGGGATAAGGCACATTTATCATCACTTGCACAGGGTGTTGTGGTGGGGGGCATGAAGCCTAGGCTGACATAAAAGGTAGGTCAGTGTGTGTGAGTAAGAAGGGGAAGCAGGCAGGCTGAACCATGTAACTGTTGTGTGTATGCCTGTAGGGGCTCTCCAGGTGAAAGTGGTGTGTGAAAGTCTGCATGAACACAACCAAGCTGAGTGCTAGCTCTATGTCTTGGATCTAAACCTTGTCATCACAATAAACAAAACATGCTGGAGGGATAGGTTCCTGACCCAGAGACTCCCCATACTCTGGAATAGACTGCCCATACATGTCAAGCAGAGCACCTCCTTGGCCCTCTTCAAAAGGAACCTTGATGATTGGATGGGAGATAGGAAATTCACCCGGGGATCACGTCAGTTGCCCTGCTAGACAGGGGTCCAGGGAAGTAAATATTGTGGGAAGAAATATCCAGGGAATTGTTAAGGTTAGGCTTGTATAGGCCCTAGGGCCTATAGCCTAGTACCTACCTATGAACCTATGAAACTAAAATGACGCATTATGATATTTCTTTAAATTGATCTGCAGCACTGACATACATTTATCTGGTTTACCATCTGCAGGAGGCATATCTTGCTGATTCCTGATGGTCTTGAAAAAAGTTAAGCAAGAGGTAAGGGCAACATCATCACATTTAACAGTAAGACAGGGGGTAATACATGTACTCCTCTATATCTGCATTAACTTTACCTTCAACAAGAACATGGCTTACAACTCCAAACTAAGCTTATAACTGTAGAAATCTTCAAACCCCCCCCAAAACAAGAGACATGTGACACAGAAGTAACATTTATGCCAATTGTTTTACAATACAACAGTATTCAACTGGTCATGTAACAAAGCCTACCTGGAAGCTCCTGTAGGAGCTCAGAAGGAGTGCTGCCCACGTCAAGGACATACTGTGGTCCACTCTGCTGTAGCTCTCATGATGCAGGATATTCACCAGGAAGCCTTCATTGGGGATAGGAGGAGGTCCTGCAGCAGACCCTCTCCTGGTTACCCTCTGGTCTCAGTTAACTGCATCTGCTCACCTCCATGCAGTAGCAATCACGTCAGTGGCCCTGTGGAGTGTCAACAATGATGTTGTTTTCCCCACTGCTGAATGGGGGTCTCTGCCTCATTGACATTGTTTGCGTCCTAAAAGACAACAGAATGATAATGCACATAAGTATCACATAACTACAAAGTAACTGGTTCCAGGTAAAACAGTATAGGTAGTCAGTCAGTATTACCCACTAGTAAAACACAAAATGGTCTCCAGATGTGAAATGTTAACAACAGACAGGATGCAAAACAAGGACAATAGCAAGAGCAATATATCCTTGTTTGTGCCATAGCAGTAACTCAACTGTGCCCCCCCAAAAAGAATGGCCCATTCTAGTTTGTGACATAACAGTAACTCTTCTTTGCTACACCCACCCACAAAAGAACAGGCAAATGCACAATTTTGCTAATAAAACATCTTTGAAATGCTAAAAGTACTTTCAAAGGACCTGTCCCTGAGACATTTTTACCTATTTCTCACACAGCATTCTGTTTTCATGTATTGGGAATCATGTGTACCTCTGAAATGGTTTTACAAACAAGTCCATGCCATCAGTACACTTCTAACTAATGCATACAGATAAACATGTAAACGTTTTTGTTTCATGTTATCCATAGATATATTCCAGCATATACAGTATATATGCAACGAAAAGAGATCATACCTGCTGGAATTCAATACTCCTCTGTGCAGATATCTTGTAAATAAATATACTTCTGTGAAGTCCTGCAAATATGTAGCAAGTGTCCTCACCATAAGTTTGGCTAGCTACACATTTGACTTTTTATAATAGAGTAGATTATTAATGGCGGTGGTACAGTGGTAGTGTTGTTGCCTCACAGCAAGAGGTTCTCCTGTTCGATTCTCGGCTGGAGTGCCTTCTGTGTGGAGTCTGCATGTCCTCGCCGTGGTCAAGTGGCCTCCAAAAGACATGTGTGAATGGGCGTGTCTTCACTGAAGGTTGGGCGTTGGGCTGGCAACTCAGCACCATAAAAATAGACTGCCAATCATTAGCAGACCGGAGTTCCACTGTGGTGACCCCTAACCAGGAAAAGACAAACATTAATGGATTGCATCTGTCTTAGCCTGTGTTTCAGAGATGCTAATTACAGCACAAGCAGCTATACTGCATGCTAATCAATCAGTCTGGTGGAGCTATTCAACAAGTTATAAAGCATCCACGTAGACTCCATGTTGGTTTTTCCTGTGGATTTCAAAAGTTGAATATAGACCCAGAAAGTCTACACAGACAAAATGTTTGGAGCTGCTGCTGCTTCAACCCATTTGTATATGCTACAGGCTGCAGGCAACGTTACTGCTGCTGCTAATAGGCCTAGGCCAAGATGGAGAAGAGTTTTCATACCATATTTAACTTATCACAACATACATGACATGGACATTGAAGAGTGCAACAGGGTGGACAGAGACACACTACAGGAACTCTGCAACCTCTGCTGGCCTCAACTCAGAGACAGAGCCTTTACCTCCCCATGTTTTGGTTGTGTACTGCTTGCATCATAGTCATCCCTAAACTAACACTGTGGTAACTGCTGTATTTACAAAGTAAATCCTGAACATGTACTGTATTGTATAATACTATTATGGAATGTCCTTGTATTTCATCACTTCATACAGTAAGCAAGTAAAAGGTGGGAGAGTTGTACAGAAATTAACATAACATGTGACAGCAGAGAGTTATATGACTTGTATGTGTCCATTAGTAAGTAGCAGGCCTCAGACATCAAAGATTCACACATTCATACATATCCAAAGTACTGATGATTACTGCATGCCCTCAGTTTAGCACCATACATTTGTAATGGGAAATCATTACAGAGAGAAGTTAGAGAGTAATGAGACAAATTGCAGTTTCTGACTTCACAACCCTCACAAGATCAAACAGGCATGATAAAAAACAAGGAGAGTAACAAGCACAAACATATCTTTGTTTGTGCCATAAGAGCAGCTCAACGTGGTCCCCCTTCAAAAGAACAGTGAAGCCTTACATGTGCCATAACAGAAACTCACCTTTGCCCCCCCCCCTCAAAAGAGCAGTCTGTGCTTATGTGTGCCATTCAACCTGCCCTTCATTTGATGGCAACTGCATATCATAATAGTCCCAGTTAATATCCTCACACATTTTAAGATAAATGATGTATACGGGCTAACACACTCCATGTCTCTGAATACTGTTCAGATAACTGATGAATGACCAAGAAACACAGAAAGGTAAGACAGAGTTGTATATTTGCAAGCAATAATCATAACAGGTTGTGTGATCATGAAGTGTACTGCATACAAATTTATTAAATATAATAAATGTACAAATAACAGTTTAAGACTTGATATCAGTGTACATTCAGTTGCACCTGGTTGTGTGAAGAATTACTTCATTACTTTGCTGCAAAGTTGTTTGTGTGGAAAAGATGGATAAGGCACCCATTCGGTTTTCTGAAGGTGCATAGGAACAAGAGTTGAAATCCGGCAGACCTATGTAGACATATCTCATGTGTACTAACATTTTCTACTGTGTATGTCATAGACTAATATTCATTATTTCACCTATTTCTCAGTTGTTTTCTAGGGGGGGGACTAAACTGGATGCATTCAATTAATAACATTGGCCATCACGCAAACACATTGCTCACCAGTGCGCACCCTCAAGTACCATGTTTGCACAATGTTAAGAGATGCGTAGCATTTTCAAATGTTGCAAAACCAAAAAGGGCTCACTCTCAGTAAACGCAATACCTGCAGATGGCAGGAAAGCATTCTTCTACATTGGTCTTGATCTGTGGTAGGCATGGCTGTCCAGGAGTCCAAAGTTTTGGTTGGACTCCTAGTGAATGAACATGGGCCCAAGCTATTGCAGGGGGGCTATTGTAGTTCACATTACAAATCAGAGGCATGGAATAGTCTTGCCCAGGCTTTGATCAGTGCTACTGGTATCCTCCTCACTAGTAAGCAATGTAGGAATCACTAAAGAGACCTCTGGATGAGGAAGAGGGATACCATCGAACATTGGATTGAGAAATGTAGGATTGGGACACCCCGTAGATGTGTATCACTTATGGAAACTACTTGTAAGGGTTAAAAGCTGGATATAGACAGGACTGGCATTCATAATGGCATTCTGTTGTGTTCTGTTTTTTCCGTAGTCATCACAGATGGAAAAGTAGATGCACAAACCCATGACACTAGATTAGCATGGATGCGAGCAGCATATGGTATGTATGCATCAAAACAGTACTGTTATGGTAGCATAAAATGCAAAGACAACTTTTTTGGTCTATTATATAGTTGTATCAAACTGAGCATGCATCTCTCAACTTTACCAGGAAATAATTCATGCATTAGTCTGTAGGTCAAAACAACAGTTCAGTATTACAGAGTATTCAAAGGTTGCAGGTTCAGAAACCACACTTCCCAAATATACAATAGTGTTAAGTTTTCATCAGTATTGAAATTAAACGTCAGACCTCTAAAGCAGTGGCACCAATGGCCATGCTGTAAACTGTAATCAGTATAACTGGAACATGCATATGTGCAATATATGTACACAGCTAGGATTGCTTGCTGCAATCTGTAGTATAGTGTGCATCTGTCATGAGCTGGGTAGTCTTAATAGTAAAAAAGTTATTTGTTAGGAGTTGGTAGTTATAAAAGTAAAGGTAACAGAATAGAGTCAAATAATGATATCAATGCATTGTATGTCACATATGAAGTTGCTAATGTTCTCCCTTATGTTTCTGTCACTCCAACCCTTATCATCTCTTTTTTTTTGTTTGTTTGTTTTATTTTATTTTTTTTTTAATTTTTTTCCCCACAGCATAGTGGGATAGGCCTGCCTCAAAGGATCCACCTACCCTCCCTCCAACAGCTATGGCACCATGGTTCAGCGCATTTGGGATGCAGCCTGGTAGCACCCCCTCTGCTGCCCCTCCACTATCTAGTCCCTCAGGTAATTCTGCCCTGCAGGATAGGTCAGTGGCTCCTCCAGGAGCAGTAGTAAAAGTGGTGATTTTATCACCCATGATGAACTGCCAGGGTCAGTGCATAGGACTGTGTGCCACACAGTTGGTGTATGCCTATGCCAGATGGAGACACTGTTTTCCATAATTGTGCTGAATAACACAAGGAGACACAGATGTTAGGCACTGCAGCCACTGGCACAGTGAGGTGATAGTGATGACAGTCCAGTAGGTGGTGACATGATGCTCACTGTCAACCACCTTAAAGTTCATGAGTTTGTGATGTCCCCACCCTCACCTCAGCCATGGTGTTTATCCATCTCTTGTGTCCTTCACCATCCCCGTGTCTTGTCTTGTATGACTTATCTCTGTGCAATTGCTTTCTCACCTACCCAACCTACCTGACCCAGACATACCTACATCCCTTTCCCAACATTCCTCTCTCTCTCCTTCCCACTTTCTCGCTCCATAAAAAAGGCACCTGTCCTAAAAAAAATGTCGTCCCATACATAGCTCTCCATTTTCCACTCATGTCTTCTTGACACCTTTGATTTGGTCCAATTGGCTATACAACATGATTGGGTTGTAGTCACCACTTTCTCTGGGGGTGACACAAATTCAGCTAATGATCTGCATATATGGATAGCTGTGGTTCTTTCCTACCACCCTTCTGCACATTACTGCTCTCCTATCACTTTGTCGTTCCCCCTGCTTGCTCCCCACTTTGCCACTTTCCTATCTTTCCTATTTCTTCTCTTTAAAGCATAATTGCATGATGGTGAACATCAAGCACCAATGTGTGGCCATGGCAGAAAACAGTTACAAGTGTTAGATAAAGCTGCATTCAAAACCAATATCATCTAGCCCAAAAATATACATATTACTCCACTGAGTGCATGAACATATGCTACCACATAGTCAGTTAATTAGAATGTATATTATAGAGACTCCATACCAACAATAACACTTTAGAATTTGGATTTACATACAAAAGTATTTGAAACTGTTACATACACCTGGAATTGAACCAAGTACCATCTGACACCAAAAAGGAATGGATCAATGTATTAACAGATGGTGTTATAGACTTAGTTGAGTAGCAGGTGCATTTTAGAGACTGAATAGCAAATGGCAAACTTAACTGTTGTTGCATACATCTACTACTTAACTGACTCTCTGGCTGCAGGTATTAATTCACTTAATGCCATGGTATGTTCTTTTTTGGGGCCAGATGGTACTAGTTCTGCATACAGCTGTAAATAATCCATTGAACTACTTATGTATTAGCTTTGTTTAGTGATGATGTGCAATGCTCACCATCACTCAAAAATGCTTTATAAAACTAAATGGGTATCATGTAATAATGCTTTATAAACCATTACTGGTGATTGTGCAGTGATGGTTCATACAAAATTAATGGGCAAGATATGACACTGATGATATGGGTAGCACGCAGGGGGAGTACAAAGGGAAATCAAACTGTGGCAGTTACTATTGATTGTATAAAATACATCTGCTACTTAATTGACTCTGTGGAAGCACATGTTAATGCACTGTTAGTGGATACTGATGTTACTGGGTTCAAAAATGGGTGCAAGTTGTAATTTTACAAGTGTATATGATACTTTTAAATACATTTACTTATATCGCTGCAGTTCACCGTTGCTTCACATTGGTGTGCGATGTGCACTATTGCACAATTATGCTTTAAAGGAAGGAAATGTGGAAGACAGAAAAGTGGTGAAATGGAGAGCAAGTGGGGAAAGACGAAGTGAAAGGAGGGCAGGAATGTGCAGGAGGGTGGTAGGAAAGAATCATAGCTATCTATTTCTTCGACAGTAAAACATGATCATATATGCAGAATATTAGCTGAATTTGGATTATCACTTGTAGAGAGAGGGGTGACCAAAACACAATCATGTTGTTGAGCCAATTGAACCTAACCAAGGGTGTCAAGAAGACATGCTTGTGAAATGGAGATCTGTGTATGGGACACTTTTTTTTTTGGGGGGGAGCAGGTACCTTCTTTTTTATTTTTTTGTGCAGAGAGAGAAGAATGTTGGGGAAGAAACGTAGGTATGTCTGGGTCAGGTAATTTCATTAGGTGAGGAAGCAATGGCAGACAGGCAGGACATACAAGACAAGACACAGGGATTGTGAAGGACATAAGAGGTGGGTGAACACCATGGTGTGGGAGAGGGTGGGGAAATTGAGGTACCATGCACATCAAGCTGGGTGGCAATGAGAATCAAATCCTTACCCACTGGACTGTCATCACTGTCACCTTACTGCACTGCTAGCTGCAGTGCCTCATGTCTGTGTTTCCCTCTGGTATTTTGAATCAGAATGGAGAGCAGGTGCTCCATCCAGTGTAAGCGTACACCCACAGTGTGGTGCACAGTCCTATGCACCGTGCCAGCAGTATTTCTCAGGTGATAAAGTCATCATCTCTGCCACTGCTCCTGGAGTGAAACACAGGCCTATCCTCCAGGGTAGAACTACCCAAGGGGACAGTTAGTGCAGGGGTAGCAGATTGGGTGCTGCCAGGTTGCTCATCAGATGTGCTGGGTACCGGTGCTGTAGCCAGTGGAGTGAGGGCAGGAGGATGGAGAAAAAACAACAAATAAAAAATAAATAAATAAATAAAAATAAGATAAGGGTTGAGCTGAGAGAAAAAAAGGAAGAACATTAGTAACTTCATATGTGACATACAAAGCCCTGATACAATTATTTGGCTCTATTCTGTTACCTTTAATTTTAACACTACAAACTCCTAAAAATGTCTTTATTACTTCTAAGACTAGCCAGTTCATAAAAGCTGCACATTATAGGACAGATTACAGTCAGCAATCCTTGATGTGTCATATAGTGCACATAAAAAAATCCCGGTACATGTGAGGCAGAGCACCTCGCTGGCCTTGTTCAAGAGGAATCTTGACCAATGGATGGGAGATCGCAGATATACCCCAGGGATTACTTCAGTGTCACTGCTTGACAGAGGCACAGCAAAATAATAGGCATAGTTTTATTCAAACTAAAGGGGTGGCGAAAGCCACATAACTATGGGCTAGGCTTATAAATGCCCTTGGGCAGATAGCCTAGTATGAATCTATGAACCTATGAACCTATGTGTGTTCCAATTATACTGATTACAGTTTACAGCAGGCCATTTGTGCCACTGGTATAGCAGTCTGAAGTTACATTGCAATAATGATGAAAACCTAACAGTATTGTATATTTGGGAAGTGTGGTTTTTGAACCCACAACTGGTGACTACTCTCTAATACTATACTGCTATTTTGTCATACAGACTATTATGGAACTATTGCTTTGTGCATGCATACTTTCTTTTACACTTGAGATATGCATGCTCCATTTGATATAGCTATATTAAATACAAACTAAGCAGTTTTTAACTTTTAATGCTACAATAACAGTACTGTTTTGATGCATACATACCACATGCTTCTCACATCCTTCCCAGTCACATAGCATGGGATGCTTGCTCCGTGGCAGCTGTGGAAAGACCCAGAACAGAATACCATTATGGATACTTGACTATATTCAGCATTTAACTCTTACAATTATAGGTTCATAGGTTCATAGGTAGGTACTAGGCTATTGGCCCTGGGGCCTATAAAAGCCTAGCCAAAAAAGTTCCCTGGCTTTTGCCACCCAAGAAAGTTATTTTCCTGCTCCCCTGTCTAGCAGAGCCACAGAAGTGATCTCCGGGGTGAATTTCCCATCTCCCATCCAGTTGTCAAGATTTTTCATAAAGAGGGCTAATGAGGAGCTTTGCTTGACATGAATGGGTAGTCTGTTCCAGAGCATGGGAAGTCTCTGGGACAGGAATCTATCCCTCCAGCATGTTCTGTTTATTGTGGTGACAAGGTTTAGGTCCCTGGAGCATGTGGCTCGGAGGGATTGGGGTTTCTTTAAGTGTAGCATGCCCGACAGATCTGGGTTTGACATGGCTTTGTATGTTAGGCAGAGGTCGCTCCTGAGTAGGCAATAACCGATGGAGTAGAGCTGGAGTTTTTTAAGATAGTCTGTGTATGGCATCTGTTTGAGGCTGTTAATCCTCTTATTGAGGGATTTCTGTGGCCTTTCTAGTTATTGTAGATGTCTTGCGAGGTACATGCCAAACAGGGAAATGTACTCTATAATGGGGCTGATGAAGGATGAGTAGAGAGGAACA
The DNA here is from genome assembly GCF_019279795.1 of Protopterus annectens. NCBI lineage: Eukaryota > Metazoa > Chordata > Ceratodontiformes > Protopteridae > Protopterus > Protopterus annectens. The sequence goes on along the minus strand of NC_056738.1, from coordinate 103,976,083 downwards.
ATGACCTCTTTTTTTCTGGAGGTGAACCCCTTTCTGATGAGGTATGCCACATAGAAGGATTTCCTGAGTACTGTGACAATGCGATTATCAAAGGAGAGACTACTGTCCGCCTGTGTCCCAAGGTCTCTTATCACACTTTCAGTGTTTAGTAGGCTACTGCCTGTGTGGTAGTTCATGGGTACAGTGTTTTTCCCAAAGGGGATGACAGTGCACTTCTTGGCATTGAACTTGAGGCAATGACTTTGACACCAAGCATCAGTCTCAGTGAGGCTCCTTTGTAGAATGTCCACATCATTAGACGATTCTATTATGGCACCTAGTTTGGAGTAGTCTATGAACTTTGCTAGTCAAAGACCTGTTATATTAGCCTGGACTTCTGAGAAGTAGATGCCAAACAGGAGAGGACCCAGAACTGAGCCCTGTGGTACTCCACTTGTCACTAGTCTGAAGTTGGATTTGGAACTGGCTACTTTCACTGTGTGGGTTTTGTCAGTGAGCCAGTTGGCCACCCATCTTGTGACATAGGGATTTATGCCCAGTCTAGTGAGTTTATCTATAATTCCAGAGGGGGGATGGTGTTGAAAGCCTTGGTGAGGTCAAGATAGGCTGTGTGCACCACCTTACCCTCATCCATGGCTCTGGTGACTGCTTCAAAGAAGTCAGTCAGGTTTAGGAGACAAGACCTCCCATTTACAAACCCAAACTGAGTGGGGTCCAGAGTTTGGAGGTTACCTATGTCCTTGTTTATAAGCTCCAAGATGATACATTCCATGGCCTTGCACTCCAGCCTCGTCAGGCTAATGGGGCGATAGTTCTCGGGGTCTGTGGTGATGCCTCCTTTGTGCAGTGGGATAACCATCACTGTGTGCCATTCAGTAGGCACAAAGCCTGAAGTGAGGCTATGATTGAACATGGTACTTAAGTGGGGTGTCAGTTCATTCTGTAGTTCATGCAGAACATAGCCTGAGATGTTGTCAGGTCCCATGGATGCTGTGTTCTCAGCTTTGGAGAGTGTGGTCTTTACTTATGCAGCCATGATTACAAGGGCTTTGCATTCTTCCGGTATAGTGATGGGTCCTTTGGTGGTGAGGGGGGTGAAGTTTGCACTGAACCTATCTGCCAGGATGTTGGCAATATCAGTTGATTCTGTATATGTAATGCCATTGTGCTGTAGCTCAGTCTCTGGGACAGGAATCTATCCCTCCAGCATGTTCTGTTTATTGTGGTGGCAAGGTTTAGGTCCCTGGAGCATGTGGCTCGGAGGGATTGGGGTTTCTTTAAGTGTAGCATGTCCGACAGATCTGGGTTTGACATGGCTTTGTATGTTAGGCAGAGGTCGCTCCTGAGTAGGCAATAACCGATGGAGTAGAGCTGGAGTTTTTTAAGATAGTCTGTGTATGGCATCTGTTTGAGGCTGTTAATCCTCTTATTGAGGGATTTCTGTGGCCTTTCTAGTTGTTGTAGATGTCTTGCGAGGTACATGCCAAACAGGGACATTTACTCTATAATGGGGCTGATGAAGGATGAGTAGAGAGGAACAATTACCTCTTTTTTTCTGGAGGTGAACCCCTTTCTGATGAGGTATGCCACATAGAAGGATTTCCTGAGTACTGTGACAATGTGATTATCAAAGGAGAGACTACTGTCCACCTGTGTCCCAAGGTCTCTTATCACACTTTCAGTGTTTAGTAGGCTACTGCCTATGTGGTAGTTCATGGGTACAGTGTTTTTCCCAAAGGGGATGACAGTGCACGTCTTGGCATTGAACTTGAGGCCATGACTTGACACCAAGCATCAGTCTCAGTGAGGCTCCTTTGTAGAATGTCCACATCATTAGACGATTCTATTATGGCACCTAGTTTGGAGTAGTCTATGAACTTTGTTAGTCAAAGACCTGTTATATTAGCCTGGACTTCTGAGAAGTAGATGCCAAACAGGAGAGGACCCAGAACTGAGCCCTGTGGTACTCCACTTGTCACTAGTCTGAAGTTGGATTTGGAACTGGCTACTTTCACTGTGTGGGTTCTGTCAGTGAGCCAGTTGGCCACCCATCTTGTGACATAGGGATTTATGCCCAGTCTAGTGAGTTTATCTATAATTCCAGAGGGGGGATGGTGTTGAAAGCCTTGGTGAGGTCAAGATAGGCTGTGTGCACCACCTTACCCTCATCCATGGCTCTGGTGACTGCTTCAAAGAAGTCAGTCAGGTTTAGGAGACAAGACCTCCCTTTTACAAACCCAAACTGAGTGGGGTTCAGAGTTTGGAGGTTACCTATGTCCTTGTTTATAAGCTCCAAGATGATACATTCCATGGCCTTGCACTCCAGGCTCATCAGGCTAATGGGGCGGTAGTTCTCGGGGTCTGTGGTGATGCCTCCTTTGTGCAGTGGGATAACCATCACTGTGCGCCATTCAGTAGGCACAAAGGCTGAAGTGAGGCTATGATTGAACATGGTACTTAAGTAGGGTGTCAGTTCATTCTGTAGTTCATGCAGAACATAGCCTGGGATGTTGTCAGGTCTCATGGATGCTGTGTTCTCAGCTTTGGAGAGTGTGGTCTTTACTTATGCAGCCATGATTACAAGGGCTTTGCATTCTTCCGGTATAGTGATGGGTCCTTTGGGGGGGTGAGGGGGGTGAAGTTTGCACTGAACCTATCTGCCAGGATGTTGGCAATATCAGTTGATTCTGTATATGTAATGCCATTGTGCTGTAGCTCAGAGCAGATCTGAGTGTTGCCATTCAGATTCTTGACATAGCTGTAGAATGCTTTGTGGTTGTCTTTAGAATCAGTGGTGATTTTATTTTCATAACTAGCTTTGGAGGATTTTATGAGGGATCTCACCTTCTTACTGAGGCTGACCAGGGAGTTCCTGCAATCAGGGGATTTTACTCTTTTTTGTAACAGCTTCTTCCTTCTGTTATAGAGTTTGTTTATGGCAGGGGACCACCAAATTGACTTCCTTTTTTTGGAGGCTAGCATCTTGGTTCTGTCAGGGATGCACAATCCATGCACTCGTATATGTGCTTATACAGTGCATTTGTATAGGATTCAGCAGTTGTACCTCTATTTTCAATCTGTATGGGTGTCGTGAAGCTTGCCACTTCTGTCTTAAGAAGCATGAAGTTGGCTTTGGAGAAGTTTTTTACAGTGGTTTCCTTAATGGGGGTGGGGGTGGGATATTGATTTCTAGGGTGATTAGCTTGTGGACAGTTCTGAGCAAGGAGCTGACCTCTGGCATGGAACATCAGTTGCCCATATTGATAATGGCCAGGTCCAGGATATTGCTGCCTCTGGTGGAGGTATGGACAAGCTGATCCAGGGCATTGGAATTTATGAATTCCAGAAAGCGTTGAGCAAATGAGTTAGTACATGAGTAGTTTTCCCAGTTGATGGTAGGGTAGTTGAAATCGCCAATTATTAGGGTATTGGGCTGTACCTTAATATTACCCAGTATATCAAGAAACATGGAGTGGGCATCCTGGGGCATGGCAGCGGATCTGTAACAAGCTACAACCTAGATTGCAGTCTTGACCAGTGTTAGTTGCACTTGGATAATTTTGGATGCATTATGTTGAGCAACTAGCTTGGAGGTGTGGATATCCTTAATGAATATAGACGTGTCTCCTCCTTTAGTGTTTTGGTCCAGGTTAGGTGGTCAAAAGGTGTGGTATGAGTTATAGCCTGGTAATGCAGGGGTGCTATCTGGAGCCTTGAGCCAGGTCTCCATCACTGCACAGATGTCGATGTTCTCCATTTTAAGGAGTGCCTCGAGTGAGTGCATTTTGAGGTTTAGACTTCTAGCATTGGTCACTGAAATTGATACTTACACATCTGTGGGCTGTCCCCCATGCTAAATTGCCCTATCCAATGGTCGAGCGTATCCTACTTCCTCCTCCGGAGGTCATCAAAATGTTGTCAGCATTGTTCACCAGTGTGATGGCTACCTGTAGCACTGCTCAAAGCCCTGGGAATACTATTCCAGGCTTTAGAGTTGTATTCTGAGCCTAAATAGTCCCACTGCAGCAACTGGGCCCATTATCTTACCTAGGAGCCCAGTAAACACTTTGGATTCCTGAACATCCCAGCTTTGCACTCAGAAGCACTCTCCCTCACCACAAACACCAGACATGACTACCATAAATAAAGCCCAATGTAGAATGAGCATTTTCTGCTAATTGCATTTTATATCCTGATGTTTTCTCACCAATTGCAAGTATCGCGCTTACTGAGAGTGAGAACTTTTTGGTTTTGTAACATTTGAAAAAGTTGCTCAATGTGTACCATCATGCAAACACTGTAGTCGAGGGTGCGGAATGCAACATGTTTGCACAATAGTAAGTGATGCACAACAGTGGTAAGCAATACAATTTTGAGGTTATTTGATATACAGGTACTTGTATAACTGTGTTAGTCAAATGGGGAGGCCATGGCAGTCCAGATAGCAGAAATATACTTGCATGAAAATAGTACTCAGTATACCCATAGTCATAATTTTAATAATAAATGGGCAAAACATAGATAAATAAATAACTGACACAACATTAGTGTCTCAGCCCTCACACATAAATCTTAATATCAGCTACACCATGTCAAGTGTTATAAGTGAGAGTGACTGTAATGTGAAGTGGAACAAAATTAAAAGTGCTTGGAATATGCTGTATTCAAACCCTAGACCATGTATGCAGTAGTCCTACATTTACAGCTGCTGCCATAAGAAGGTTGAGAAAACAATTATATATGTGGTGCTTTATTACTATAATTAGTAAATGTCAAAACAGTAAAACAAAGTTTGCACACCCTGTACTAAAATGCAGATCTGTCTGCACTCCAGACCTACACTTAATACCTGCTGCCACAGGATTACTTACATAACATTCCCTATCTTAGTCATTATCATCATCAGCCCCCTTTTTCCCATTTTTTCTACATGGGGTCAGGGTATCGTGTTAACTGTCACCAGCTCTCTTGATTTAGTGCCACATTCCTGCCTTCTTCAACACTCATGAATGACTGTCACAGATCTACTTTCACACAATCCATCCATCTCTTTGCTGAACATCCTCGCTTCCTCTTACCTTCTTTCTGGCTGTCCCAAAGTATCCTCACCAGATTGTCTTCTGCTTTTCTGCATGTGTCCAAACCACCATAATCTGTTCTCTTTGATCATTCTGCAACTGGAGCTACTTTGGCTTCTGCTCTTATGTCCTCATTTCTTCGTCTGTTCCACAGTGTGCATCCTACCACCCTTCTCAGGAACTTCATTTCCATCACCTCTAGCTTCTTCAACTGTTCTGCCTTTACTGCCCAGGTTTCTGTACAATACAGTAGTACTAGTCGCACCACTGTCTTGTACACCTTACTTTCAGCTTCTTTGGTATTCTTCTGTCATAGACTGCACCTGATACTCTATGCCAGTTGGCTGCAGCTCCTCTGATTCTAGCTTTGACCTCTTCATTCAGACTACCCTTCTCCTCAACCACCCCTCCCAGATACTTGAAGCTGTTTACCTGTTCCATTATCTTCCCTTCTGTCTCTATTCTCAGCTTCTTCTGATTTCCCCAATTTGCTGTCATTACCACCGGCTTATCTGTGCTTAGTTTTATCCCACGTGCCTTCAGTTTTGCATTCCATTCTCCTATACTTTGCTGAAGTTCTTGCACAGAGTCTGCCTGTAATGCCACATCGTCTGCATACAGCAACTTTGTTGATCTGTACTCTCAGACCTGTTTGCTAATGTAGTCCATCCCCAGTATGAACAGCAGTGGGCACAGAGCTGAACCCTGGTGTACACCCACTCCCACTGGGAACCCCTCTGTGAGGCTGAACACTGTTTGTACTTGAGTCATTGGATCCTTGTACATAGCCTGCACTAATTCTACTAATGTTTCTGGGACTTCAAACCACCTCAGTAATGCCCAGATCAGCTTTCTTGGGACCTTGTCATATGCTTTCTCTAAGTCTAGGAATGCCCAGTTGGATTCTCTCCTCATCTCTAGCTTCTTCTCAAGTATCTGTCTCACTGCAAACATCAGGTCAACTGTGCTGCATCCTGATCTCAATATGAACTGCTCATCTCCCATCTTACATTCTACTACTCTGCGTATCCATTTATCAGTCACCCTCTCCAGAACTTTAATGTAATGTGATTGTTTGTTTGATGCCTCTGTTCTGCCCACAGTTGTGAATGTCCCCTTTGTTCTTGTACACTGGCAGGAGTATGCTTAGGCTCATCTGGAATATGGCTTTCTCTCCACACTGCTATGAGTGCCTGAAGGAGCCATTTCTCCACTATCTCACCCAGCATCTTTATCATATCTGTTGTAACCTCATCTAAGCCTGCTGCTTTCCCTGACTTAATTTTCCTTAGTGCTGTTCTTACTTCTTCTAGGGTGAGCTCCTCTTCTTCTCTTATCATAATGTGTTTCTGGGGCAGTACAACATCTGTGGGGTTTGCTTCATTCTTTATCTTCGTATTCATTACAAAGTTCTCACTGTTAATCTCAGTGCAATGCTGCTTTCCATGTTTGCACAATGTCCAATAGTATTTGCACAATGTCCAACAGTATTAATTGAATGCATCTGGTTTATGTTTGTGGCTATCTGGGTCCTGTCTGCAAGCTGATGGTTCATTCATCCAGTTTGTACACTGCCTCGCTTCATGCATACCAGATGAGCACAGCCAAACATGTTTGTGTTAAGTGGCGCAAGAAATAGTTGGAATGAGAAAAATAATCTATGGTCATGCCCAAAATAAATTTTAATGAAGAAAACTCAAGAAAGGGAAATGCAATTGCCATGCTGTCATACAATCCACATTCCTGTGTTGCACTTAATTTAAAATCGTTTTTTTCTCTAAAAATTGCATTTTACCTGATTTTGGCCTAGCACTCAAGTGTGGGGTCATTTATTGTACCGTTGTGATTAATTTGCTGCTTGTGTATCTCTGCTACCTTTAAACTACAACAAAAAGATAAAAAAACAAAATAATTTTGCTTTTTTTCCCACTTTCTGAAAGTTAAGAAAGTTCAGTTACAGATTTGCTGTTCTGAACTGTTTGGAAGTTTCTAGAAGGCCAGTGCTTGCTAGGGCTAAAGGGAAGTCTCTGTGTTCACCAGTGGGAGTGGTTAATACTGAACAGCCTGCCTGTCCCTGGAGGAGTGGTTACAACCTAGAAGCTGTAGTTTTATTGGCCATTGTGGGTCAATTCTAAACTCCTTGATCTCTCTCTCTTAAAACCCTACAACTCTCTTTTTGCACGGTTTTGTGCACTGAGCAGTGTCGGGCAGTGCTGCCTAAACATGTTTAAACTATTCCAGGCTCCACAAAGTCTGCTCTTCACTTTTTCCATTAGAACTGTTCAAACTCTCAAAGTAATCACTCTATTCTCTTTCTAAAGCCCTGCACTTGCTCAGCTCTTATAAGGAAACACTAACTAACTAAAGCACTACACCCTCCTTGACTTCTCATAAGTATTAGGCTCCCGATTGGTCCTTCCTGATCAAGTGAAAAATCAGTTCCCTTCCCTAATCTGATCAGTAAAAAACTAGTTCCCTATACTAATCTGGTATGTCCAAGGGTCAGTTTCAAGGTTACTCTCCAGTCCAGCTGGTGAATCTGGGAATTTTGAGGCAATGTTACAATTGCTTTATGTACACAGACAACCCTCTCCTCCTTCCAACAAACTCTAATACATGTGAGAGATGCAGTTACACAGCCAAACTGGAGCCAGAGCTCTCTCAACCCAAGACTGGCACAGTCAGTCAGGAGGAAAAGGTAACCACCCACACCACAAATCCAGTCTCACACAGACCTATTGCATCTGCATACCCAACACATAAACACACAAAAGCATACTCAGAGGCTCTAAATAAAAATCTGCCTAAACAGCAAAGACCTCCTAAGCAGATATCCAAGCAACAGCCACCCCTCAACAATACCCACAAATTACATATCTCACAAAATCAGTGTGCCTCACAGTCACAGCCCTTAAGGCCAAACAAAACACCAAATACACTTGTTATAGGGGACTCCACTGTCCGGCACACTGACGTCCCGCTCACCAGACTGAACAAGGAGAAGGTCACTGTAAGCTGCCTGTCGGGTGCCAGGATCCGCCACATAATGCAAGCACTCAGGTCACTCCAAAGCAAGTACAAGTATGACTCCATCATTGTCCATGCTGGTGTGAATGACCTGAGACGTACCTCCCTGGACTACATGAAAAGAGACATAGAGGAGCTCTCTGACCATGTAGCCCAGGCTGGTATGACCCTGACCTTGAGTAGCATCTTGCCCTCACCAAGAATGATGCCACAGTATAAAGACAAATTGATCAGTTTCAACAATTGGCTAAAGTATTGGTGTCATTCAAAGGGGATTCAGTGTCTGTCAGCCTGGGATGACATGCTCGACAAGGCACGTTGCTTCGCTAGGGACGGCTTGCACCTGTCAACCTTAGGCTTTCGTATACTGGCCAAGACTCTTGCCACCCCTATAGTGCCTTTTGTAGGCAAGGCTCAAAGGACAAACCCACCTCTATAGACAACCCAAGGAAAAAGAAACTAAAGGTAATGCTACTGAATGCCAGAAGTCTAAACCTCAAGATGCACGCACTCGAGGCTCTCCTCAGTATGGAGAAAATCGATGTCTGTGCAGTAACAGAAACCTGGTTCAAGGCTCCTGAGAGCACCCCAGCACTACCAGGTTATAACTCATACCATGCGTTTCGGCCCCAAAACTCAGACCAAAGCACAAAAGGAGGGGGAGTATCTATATTCATCAAAGATACCTACACCTCCAGGTTAGTGGCACTGCACGAAGCATCGGAAACCATCCATGTGCAACTAACAGCGGGCAAAACTGCCTTTCAGTTTGTAGCCTGCTACAGAACACCCTCCCTATTACAGGAACCCCACTTGGCATTCCTGAGAACACTGGAGAATATGAAGGTCTCTCCAAACATTATGTTATTGGGTGACTTCAACTACCCAAGCATTGACTGGGAATACTACTCAAGCCCAAACACCCTCGCCCAACGGTTCCCTGAATTTATAAACTCTAATGCAATGGAAAAACTGGTCACCACTCCCACAAGAGGGAACAACATATTGGACCTGGTCATCACCAACATGTGGACTCTATGTTCCACACCAGAGGTAAACCCCACATTGGTAAGATCAGACCATAAACAAATTTCCCTGGACATCCATATCCCGTCCCCACCCCCAGCCAAGGAAATCACTGTAAAGAATTTCTCAAAAGCCAACTTTGCACTTCTCAAGACTGAGGTGGAATCCTTCAAAGCCCCTGGGCCAAAGGATAATACAGCCCAATCTGCAGAATCCTTTACAAATGCATTCTATGAGCACCTGCAGGAATGCATGGATCGTGCTATCCCAAATAAAAGCAAGACTCACTCCTCCAAAAACAGGAGACCAGTCTGGTAGACCCCGGCTATAAATAAGCTATACAACAGAAAGAGGAAGCTACTACATGACAGAGAAAAATCCCAAAAAGGGAAGGCATCTCTGATCAGTATTAGCAAGAAACTTCGATCCCTCATAAAATCATCAAAGGCCAGCTTTGAAAGAAAAATTGCCCTAGACACTAAAGATAATCACAAGGCCTTCTTTAGTTATGTCAGGAACATGGGCGGAAACTCCCAGATATGCTCTGAATTGTTGCATAATGGTGCAAAATATACCGAACCTACAGACATAGCCAACATCCTGGCAGACAGATTCAGCGCAAACTTCTCACCCCCTTCCCCCCCAAAGGAGCAAATGCCTATTCCAACTGAATGTAACCTCCCTGATATCACAGATGCACAGGCGAAAGCTGCCCTCTCCAAAACAAAAAACACAGCATCTATGGGACCGGACGGTGTCCCAGGCTGTGTCTTACATGAGCTCCAAGAAGAACTGAACCCTCACATTAAGTCACTGTTCAAACTTAGCCTTACTACAGGATATGTACCCAAAGAGTGGCATACAGCTACAGTGGTCCCACTCCACAAAGGTGGTGCCACAACGGACCCCGGAAACTATCGCCCCATAAGCCTGACTAGTCTGGTCTGTAAAGCTATGGAGCGTATTATCATGGAACTCATAAACAAAGACATTGGAAGCCTCCAGACACTGGACCCTACCCAATTCGGCTTTGTTAAGGGCAGATCTTGCCTCTTAAACCTAGTTGATTTCTTTGAAACAGTTACCAAAGCCATAGATGAGGGCAAGGTAGTCCACACAGCCTACCTGGACTTTGCAAAAGCCTTCGACACAATACCCCACTCGGGCATCATAAATAAGCTTACCAGCTTAAATATCAACCCCTATATCACAAGATGGGTTGCAAACTGGCTCAGAGATAGAACCCATATGGTCAGAATCACAGGTGCCATGTCCAAATCCAAACCAGTTACAAGTGGCGTCTCACAGGGCTCAGTTCTGGGTCCTCTCTTGTTCTGTATATACTTCTCTGAGGTTCAGGCTAACATGGGGGGATTATGGCTGACAAAGTTCGCAGATGACTGCAAACTGGGGGCCATAATTGAATCTCCAGCTGACACAAGCATCCTCCAAAAGGGTCTCACAGAGATGGATGCTTGGTGCCAGAGCCACAGCCTCAAGCTAAATGCTAAAAAGTGCATAGTCATCCCCTTTGGGAAAAACAAGGTGCCCACAAATTACCACATAAGTGGTAATCCATTAAGTATGGAAGAAGTAATTAGAGATTTGGGGATCAACGTAGATAGTAATCTCTCCTTTGATAATCACGTTGTCAAAGTGGTTAGAAAGACCTTCTATATAGCCCACCTTATCATGAAAGGGTTCACATCTAGATCAAGAGAGGTCATTGTGCCCCTCTACTCGTCACTCATCAGGCCCATAATTGAATATAATGCCCCTTTTGGGATGTACCTTACCCGACACCTGCAGCAACTGGAGAGACCCCAAAAGTACCTCACCAAGAGGATCATGGGCTACAAACAGATGTCCTATGCAGCTCTACTAAAGAAACTCCAGCTCTACTCAGTTGCTTACCGCCTACTCAGAGGCGATCTATGCCTGACGTACAAAGCCATGTCAAACACAGAATTAATGGACATGCTCCACCTCAAAAAATCCAAGTCCCTTAGAGCTACACGCTCCAGGGACCTAAACCTCAGCACAAAAATAAATAGGACATGCTGGAGGGACAGATTCATTTCCCAGAGGCTCCCCTCACTCTGGAATAGAATCCCAATTCATGTTAGACATAGCCCCTCGCTGACCCTCTTCAAGTGAAATCTGGACGCGTGAATGGGAAATCGCAAATTCACCCCTGGGATCTCTTCTGTGTCCCTGCTAGACAGAGGCACAGTAAACTAATCTTAAAAGGGTACCTTCTGTGACCTACTTTACAGAGGCACAGTAGGCTAATCTAATAGGGAGGCGGAAGCCAAATACACTCTGGCTAGGCTTATAAATGCCCTTGGGCAGATAGCCTAGTATCTACCTATGAACCTATGAACCTATTCATGGTTAGCAACCTCACACGGAAATGCTATCTGCATCATACTTCTCAACAGTCAAGATTTTTGCAGAATGTCCAGATTTTTACCTCATATTTTTAGGCCGTTCCTTGTAAAATTTGTGGTTTTCTGGAAAATCACTGAAGACTGAAGTCAGTAAATAATATGATATACATTTCAGTGTCATACTTATATCCTTCAGATAATGCATGCTAACACAAATCCTATTATTCTAGCTACATCCTAAGAACAATATTTAAAATCTGTTCCTATTTTTTGAACGTTTGTCCCGCTATTATTTTAGTCTTTGTCCAGATTTCTTGCACTAAAAGGTTGAGATGTATGATCCACATTCATATTAGAGATGTCACGGCCAGCAACACTGGTGTGAGCTACTAAACCTTGCTTATGCATGCCGCACCTTATTAATACGCATGGCGCAATGCCACATGATGAGCAACATTGCATACACGAAAACACTCTGTGTAGTCTCTGCACAAAACCTACACTGAGTTTATTGAATCCAAGAGCATGTTTTTCCAAAAAGCAGCACAAAATGACATTAAAATAAAGTACCTTAGTAACTTGTTTACAATTTGTAATTTGTGGGAAGACTGAAAACATGGATTTAGTAACTGAAGAGAAATGAAAAGGTAATATGAAAGGATTATACAGCAAAGTATGGAATCAGAAAAAGTGGATATACATGTAAGTCCAGTAAACAAGTGTTGCTTATCATTTTAAACTCCAGCGTTACCAAAAGGTAAGGTGAAGAAGTACTTTTCTCACTATAAAGTCAATTCAAAGATAATGATCATTAAGAAAGAAAGTAGGAAGCAGAAAAGTAAAAGAGAGTATAAGACATAGAATGGGAGAAGGAAGTAGAGTTTAATGATGAATTAATCCCCAGAATATAAAGGAATGATAAAGTGACAGCAATTCATAACTTGTGCAATGGTGGAAACATAGTTGCACTTGTTTCAGTGTTTAGACTGGGAACAGCAGACAAAACATGATAAGAAGAAATTTTAAACAATGTAAGTACAAGATGTTGAAAAGGATACTAAGGGAGGTAAAAGTTTATTAGCAGGAAATACACAAATAGCCACACATCCAATTTAACAAATGGCATGCAAATAACGTTAATGAGCTACATAAGTGTCTTTTTTATGAAAAATGCACAAACAGGACATGCAGAGAATGTTTTTCTAACACAAAATATGGGAAGAGATACAATGGTCAGTGAAATTGAAAAGTCTGTGTTAGGCAGACAGATATGAAAGGGAGATGAGACAAGTAAAACAGAAATAAATGAATTAGTTGGACCTTTTGAGGAAGAAGAAATAACATTATGAATTAAAGTAGGCTAATCAAGTTCCTATGTAGGGTTGGAAACTGTATTAGTGCTCTAAAAATTTAGTCATGAACAGGGAATGTAATGCCATTAGTTTTTTTTTTTTTTTTTTTTTTTAAGAAAATTCTTACTGATTAAGGCAGACAACCTTCTTCCTGAATTTTTAAAAATTGCAGCTGAAGCTCAGTCATATCCAGTATCTATACAAAAAAAACAGAACAGATCCATTCTCATCTCATCTCCCAGCCATTTGGAAGAAGGCATGCATACTTCCTTTTCATAAACGAGCATCCTCTGCTGACTACTCCAACTCCAGACCAATTGTCATTCTGTCACCATTGTGTAAAATATCAGAAAAGTGTATCCATTCCCAGTTTCTGCAATACCTAAACCATAAGCAATCTTCTTTCTCCCATGCAACATTGTTTTCATCCCAGCCATAGCACCACTAATGCCCTATTTCACTTTGCTGATACCATTGACAGAAACACAAATATTGAAAACCTAGTATCATCCTTATTCTATTCCTAGACCTGTCCAATGCACTTGCCACTGTCTCTCACCATCAACTGTTACTAAAACTCTCCTCCTTGGGCCCCCCACCTCCCTCTCCTGATTTAATAGCTACCTAACAGATAGATTCCAAGCAGTCAAATGACTCTTTATTTCTACCCATTACTGTAGGAGTGCCACAAGGTTCTATACTTAGTCTCCTCCCATTTAATATATTTATAAATGATCTACATGCTGCTTCAAGCATGACACACTTGTACAGTTTGCAGATGACTCTACACTCATCTGCACAGCCTCTAACATACAAAAACTTCAGTTACTCAAGAATCCTTTACCTTCACAGAATCCTGGCTAGACAACTCACAACTCATACTTAACCCCCCCAAAAAAACACTAAACCACTACTCTTCACCCCTAAAACATACTCTCAAAGCAAAACTCATCCAAATTGTTTCATTAAATAACACCCTGATTGAACAGTTCCCTAACACCAAACTTGTAGGAGTTACCATTGATGACAACATGAAATTCGACCTACACTTCCAAACAATTATTAAAAAAACACTAAAAGCTCAGCCTCTTATAAAGAACAATACCCTACCTAATAGAACAAGAGAAACCATAGCTAAAGCCTACCTCCTACCTATCCTACTGTATGCCTCCCCATTCTTTGCTAACCTACAAACCTCCACACAAACCAAGCTGGAACAATGCTACAATAAAATAGATCACTTTGCTGCAAATTACTCCTTTAGAACTCATCCCTATTCTGCTCTTAAAAAACTAAATTGGACTGAACTCTCACAACACCTCCACTATGGTCAATTACTACTAGCTCATACTCTAACGTACTACCCTATAAGTATCCAGCACTAAAACGCATGCTTCAACACTACCACCCAACCAAATCTCTTTATTCAAAAGACAAACTTCTCTCCTTCGCTAAAGCCCAAAATGCATTGCCTCTTTAGACTCAAACTCTGTAGGTACCCTCTGGAATGCCCTTCCATATGCTCTCAGGTTTCTTTAAAACCAGCAAGCATTCAAGACACATCTAAGAAAACACCTGTCAACATCCTGGCTCTTTAGCTGTACATCCTCAGGATAAGTATAACATCTCCGATTTCTTCCTTCCTTTCTATTATACCTCTGCTCTCCTCTGCTCTGTTACCATTACTCTATTGTCACCCACCCCACCTTCTACCTATGCCTCTCTTAACTGACTCGTGCCAATAGCTCTATGTATGTGGCTCCTGCATTGGCACCTAACATGCCTATCACTAATATGAAGAGTCACTAACTAAGCCTATGCCACATATGCACGATCCACTTTTCTGCTGATTGCAAGCAATGTGCTATAATTTACAGCAGTATGGTTAAGCTGCCAAAAATTAAAGTAAAAATGTAGATTTCCATTTGAAAATTCTGTGAAAAAAAGTATAAGAAATAGACGGTTTTCACAAATCCATAACCACAACAGCCAAAGTTGCAAGACAGAGATTTTACAGGAATATAATACTGTGCACAGGCTAGTGGCATCCATCAGTAGCAAGGTGTGATGTGAAGAGCATCTTGAAATAGAAAGTTTGTGTTGTTATTTTAGCAGAGGTTTTGGTAAACCTAACCTAAAGCTAAGACCTGGTGCATGCGCTGCCACAGGCAAGATAGCTGATGTCATTATGCAACATCCAAATGCATTATTGGACATATCTTTTTGTATGTTGTGGCTGTTGTGCATTTCATCCAGTCATGGAAAAAAAACTTAAATGTGTATAGGCATTTATAAATTATTGTATAACTTTCAGCTTGCAAAATAAGATTAGTTTTTGTGAAGCTATATTATGACTTTTTATGCCCATCAATATTTCGGGCTTGCTGATTTTTTTCTTATAGGAATTGTAGGAATGTCTAGAAAGTTTCAACAGTGTATTATTATTATTATTATTAGTAGTAGTAGTAGTAGTAATAGTAGTAGTAGTAGTAGTAGTAGCAGTATTTTTTTTTAGATATTCTTCTTTAGAAAGTACTTTAACATAGTGGTCAGGGTTCCACAAGGAGATACAGTCTATTTTGTTTTATGATCATGGTTATGATACAATGTATTTGTGCTTAATATTCAAGGGAAAGAGGAAAGTAAAATAAATGAAAACATGTAAATAAAAAGGTACAAGTCTGGTGCAGTGATAAGAAAGCTTACAATGCACCTTTTCACATTGATGTTGTAGTGACAGGTGGAACTGTAGTAAGGATTTCAATACTATTTTTTATTATAATCTTTTACAAATTATTTAGCCCCATTACCTGCCAGCCTTTTTGTATTATTAGGTGCATGTGTGAACACTTTGTGTGACCTCCCTCTACCTGTGTGGGTTTTCTTTATGTGCTCATTTTTCGCTCATATCCAGAGTCATGCAGACAGATGAATTAGCTTATCTAGAATTGCCCATGTATAGGCATATCTGTGTATGCACCTAGCAAAGGACTGGCATCCCTTCTCTAATTCTTGAATGTCTCACCCCCATGGGTTAGCAGGATAGGCTCTGCAAACTTGACTTGAATAACACAAGTCTCACAAAATGAACAAATTAACTGATTCTCTGCTTTTATTGTTTGTCTAATGCTGTATTACCCTTCTTTGGGGACAGAACATATTTTACATGAAATAGCTAAGTAAGATTCCACTATATAGGGTTGTACAACTTCTAGTGGCAGTGGTGTTTTTGCTCAAAGATATGTGCTGTAGTCCATATATGTATTATTGTTCAAGACAATCTAAGGCTTTTAGAATGAGGAAAGCCAATGACCTTGATAATATTATATATTATGTGTGTCTCACCAGGGCACCTAAAAATATGGAAGCAATTTCTTTGGTAATTTGAACAGGATGGCCTTTGCAGGGTTGGGAGGGTGGCCTAATGGGTAAGGTGTTTGCCCTACAAACACAAGGTACAGAGTTTGAATCCCACAAGGGATAACTGGCTAGACTTAAAATGGCTCACAAGGGCAGTTAGCCTGGTACTAACCTATGAACCCTCCTCCCCATTCCTGTTTCAGAATATTTGTTTTAATTGCATTCGTCCAAGTAATTCTTGGTTATAATTTTCTGTGTTATCACCTTTAAAAAAGGGAAATCAGTTATTAATTATTTTATTGTAAACATTGAGGGGGGTAGACAGGGGCATAGCAAAGAATATGGCATATCCTGATTGAGTCAGGAGTATATATTTTTTTCTGAATGGAAGTGCAATAAGCTATATTGTGGTATGTAAGCCATTCTCAATTTTCTAAGAGTGGAAGAAAACCTAACACTGGTATGACAGGGAACATGTTGATTCAAAGGTATAAGGGTATGAATGCAGAAACATAGATAACTGTAACCCCATAGGGATCCAAGAAAATGAATCACATAGTCTGAAGCACACCTCTCAGGTGTAACCCATAATGAGCAACATTTCTCATTTTGAGTTTTAGAGTCCATGTTCCTTTCATTGTTCCACACAGAAAGGTTTTGTCTCATATTCATTAAGAATTTTTTTAACTGACATCCATGGTAAATAATTAATCAAAAGAACTTTTCATAAGTATAAAGTAATTATCCTGTGAGCTTCCTAACTGAAATTGTTAGCAAGCTGTTAACGAGTGTTTCACATTCTGTCCATTTATTCCACCATTATGAGAGGTAGTCTTCCATATTCTAGCGATGGAAGGTTTTGGGCTATGGTATGAAGAGAAGAAGTATGAAAGGTACAATTTAAGAGTAACGGGAGCATGTATTTGGGTTGCACTACTTAATATATTAATAGTAATTGCTTTGTACCTCCAATTTTCATTGCAAATTAGACTACATATTTTATGGTGATTATTCTATCGAATGTGCATTTTTACACTGGTAAGATCTTTGTCCATCTTCTAGTATACATCACGGCAAATAAAAATAAAAAAGATGTAATTAGCTTTTGATGTCACTCTTCCAAAAGAAATATGAAAATCCTGGACTCTGGAGTAAGAGAAAGATGCTGATCTACCACTTGTTGAAGTGGGATGCCAATGAAGGTTATACTCACATAATTATGCCAGTTCAAAGAGGTCATGCACATAGGACAGTGATACAAAAAATTAAAGCCTTTGTGTATAACGCCATGGTCTACACAGTGGTCCTCTAACAATAACTATGTCCTTTTCCTTAACACAATCATTGCAATAATTTACAGCATTATGGGCATTATATGCTACTGCAAGAGTACTACGAACCCAAGGAAAGGAACCGCTTTTCGTTGAGGATAGTCCCTTTTTTTTTAATTTCTCCAAATCTTTTGGGTTTCTAATACCATCATCGGAATGGACCTCATTCCTAAGTCAAAGTATGATTAAAGTTCATGAAATCAGTATTGTTTTAATCTTTGATGTCAGCCAGTAGTGCTCTTCACAGCACCCACAATGTGCCAAATAATGACTCCTTTTGCAATTCGTATGAAGTTACATGTATTGGTAACATATCTAAAAATGACTGTAGTTTCTTTTTTATAAAACCCATTGCTCCTCCTACTATTGGAACTATCTAGGTATCTTTCTTCCACATTGCTCTCATTTCTGCCTGCAAATTCTGATATTTTATGACTTTGTGTCTCTCTGTATGCAAGACGCACTAGTCACTGGTTATGGCAATTTCAATGATCAATGCTACTTTTGTCTTGTCTTGAAGGACCGTTTTGGCCGAGACACTGGAGCTTGTATTGGTTTTTGCACATTTTATATTAAAGTTTGAGTCTCTTCTACTGGCCTTGATCATTATTCAGTACCTTTCTGCCTGTGTCATTTTGTGATACTTTTGTCTTCTTTTCTTAGACCATTATATCTTTTGAACTGTTGGTAATGGATGATCCCATGTGATGTAGACTTCATAATTTTCCATGATGCTTTGTGGCTCATGTTTCCAGTGTTTTTCAGCCACTTCAGTACCATAATGTTTGCACAATCCCCACTGCAAAAGTATTGCCACATTATTATGCCTTTCAGTATAGAGTCCTTCTGCCATTAGTATGTCACAACCAGCAATGAGGTGTGCAACTGTTTCCAATTCTGTTTTACAAAACCTACATTTGTCTGTTTCTTCCACATGTTCAATGGACTTTGTAAACCAGCATGTACATAGCCCACTATCTTGTGCCACAAACATTAATCTTCCATTTCTTGGTTTGAATTCGCCTCTCCTTAACCATTCCTGCATTTGTTCCTGATCAACATGAGGTTCTTCCAGAAGTTTTCTATATTTGCAACTATATTTATGCATGTTCCACATTTCTTGCCTTCTCATCTGGTCCTTCACCTTATATTCTTTCTTTTGTTTTTTGGCACATTCAGTTGTTGCCTGATTTCTATCTACCTGTGGTTTGATTTCCATAACTGCTTGATGCTGATATACTTCTGCTAGCCTAAGCAGGTAAGTCATCTTAGATTTATTCTCCTCATGTTTCAAAACTTTCACTACATTTGGGTCTTGTGACATCAGCAGATATGTGTGGAGTCCCACAATTGCAGATCTATACATGTAATCAATTTCAAGGAGGCCCATACCTCCTTCAGAACAGAGAATATATAATCTTGGTATGCATTGATTTTTATAAATCATTTGGTGAGCATGAAGCATCCTTCTTGTTTTCCTATCTAATCTAGCCAACACGTTTTATGGTCAGTCAATCACTCCAAAACTGTAAGTTACAACAGGAAGAGCAAATTGGTTTATAGCTTGGATTTTGTTCCTAGATGTTAGCGCTGTTTTCAGGATTAATTTAAGTCTTCTAAAGTATTCCTTACTAATTTTTATTCACATTTGTTCATGCTTTATTGTTGATCCTTCATCTATTCCAAATATTTATACACTCCCTCTTGCTCAAGTTCTTTTATATCACATTTTTGTCCCAAACTGATGTTTTCTTGGTGCTACAGTTTTCCTGCTTTAAAGGTTGCTTTTGCACATTTATCGAGACCAAATGGCATTCTTATATCATCTGAAGAAGTTTTGACAACTTGCAGTTGTACTTTCAGTTCATCATCTGATGAACTATACAGTTTTAAAACATCAATTAAGAGAAGATGAGAAGTTTTTACACTTTGTTGTTTTCTAGGAGCCAAATTATACCCGTGGCCTAAGCTGTTAAGTAGGCAACTTAATGGGTTAAGGGCAAGGCAGAATAGCAGCAGTGACAGAGACTCACCCTGGAATACCCCCGTTTGAATTTTTATCCTTGGAATAATAATTTGTCCTTTATCACGGCTTAATTGCAAAGTGGTTGCCACTGTTTCATGGTCACTGTAATGTAGTTGATCAGTGTAGGGTGTACCCTATACATTTTTAAGCACTCTTTAATCCATGAATGTGGGATACTATCAAATGCTTTTTGTAGTCAATCCATGCCATACTTAAATTCTTTACCTTTTTACAGTTCTCCACTATGACTTTACTTAACAACAAATGATCCATTGTTCCATATGACTTTCTTTTATTGCCCTTTTGTTCTATTGCCATAATTGAGTTTTCTTCTAAATGACTATAAACTCTCTTTGTTAATCTTTCTAAGTTATTCTCCTTGAAGGCGAAGGCCGAGGCGCTAGGGACTTGTGTGCAATAAAACTTTTTGGTGCTGGATCCATGGTCGTTTTTTTCATACCAGTGGCTTTCTTTCTTTGGTCGTTTTATGGTTCAATATTTTGCTGAAGTTGTTGTTCAGAGTCTGTCTGTCTGTCTGTAATGCCACATTGTCTGCATACAGCAGTATTGACCTGCCCCCGCTAACCTAACCCGCTTACTAATGTAGTCCATCACCAGCATGAACAGCAGTGGGCTCAGAGCTGAATTCTGATGCACACCTTTCTTCCTGGGAACTCCTCTGTGAGTCTAAATACTGATCATACTTGGGTCATTGAATCCTTGTACGTAGCCTCCACTTATTATATCTATGTTTCTGGGACTTAGAACCATCATAGAACTATGCAAATCAGCTTTCTTGGGACCTTGTCATGTAGTTTGCCAAGTCTAGGAATATCCAGTTGGACTCTTTCCTCATTTCTAGCTTCTACTAAACTGTCAGTCTCACTGAAATATCAAGTCCATTGCACTGCATCCATATCTAAATCTGAACTGCTCATCTCCAATCTTACTTTCTACTACCTTGCATACTGGTTTAGTGATCACCCTCTCCATATCTATCCTGCAGTATGACCGAAATCTGATACCTCTATACTGCCCACAGTTGTGGATGTCCCCTTTGTTCTTGTACAGTGGCACTAGAATACTTATCTCCACTCATCTGGAATATGCCTTCATCTCCCCTAACTCAATCAACACCTTGATCATATTTGCAGTGACCTCATCTGAGCCTGCTACATTTCATTGACCTTAGTGGTGTTCTTACTTCTTCCAGGATGGGCGCAGTTTCTGTTTTCATCATAAGCTGTGTCAGGGGCAGGATAGTTTCTGTGGGTTCTTTTCATTTATGAGAAGGTGGAAGTATTCACTCCATCTGCCTTTGATTTCATGTGGACTACAGAACAGGTTGTTGCTGTCCTCCCTTATGAAGGGTGTCTGACTATTTTCTTTATATTTATGTCTTTGCCCTGCAGCTTGTTATAGTTTCTTTGTGATACTTACTGTGTTCCCTTTCAGAAACTGGTAGAGTGCCTCCGATGCCTTATTCCTTGCTATTGCAACTGTTCTCTTAACCTCTGTGTTAACCAGCCAGTACTCCTTCCTAGCCTGGTCTGTCTTTTCTGTCTCCAATGTCTTCCTGCAC
This sequence comes from Protopterus annectens, assembly GCF_019279795.1. Taxonomy (NCBI): domain Eukaryota; kingdom Metazoa; phylum Chordata; order Ceratodontiformes; family Protopteridae; genus Protopterus; species Protopterus annectens. The sequence continues at coordinate 103,954,911 of NC_056738.1, read as the reverse complement.
TTCTTTTTTCTGTTCATGACTTCCTGGACTTTTTCACTCCACCACCAGCTTTCTTTACATATCCTATTTCTGTACTTGGCTCATTTACATATATGCTCTATAGTCCATAAACATGCTGTTCAAGGCACTGCCATTCTTCTTCAATGCCACCTATTTGCTTTTTCTCCTGAGGTGCTAGCTCCTTGAGTATTCCTTTGAACTCTTGTGCCTTCTCTCCAGTTAACTTCCAGGTCTTCTGCCTAGTCACTGTTGACCTTAAAGTTTTCTCTGACCACTGCCTTTAGCTTATTGTTGTAACCAGTGGTTTATGTCTTTGGCTGACTGATTTAATGGATATGACTTTGCAATCACTGGTTCTACTTCAATGCTCATTCCTTTCTAGGGGAAAGTCTACCTGAGTTGCATGTTGGCCAGTCTTGTATGTGATCCTGTGACTGTGTCTCTTATGGAACCATGTGTTGGCAACCCTCAAGCCATTTGACAAATAGAAGTCAAGGATGACCTCTCCTTCTTTATTCTTTTTGCCCTACCCACATGGACCCAGGCAGTCTTCATATCCTGTTTTAACTGTCCTTATATGTACATTCAAGTCCCCTATTATCAACACCAACTCATCTGTCCTGCAGTTACTGCCTGAATGCATTATTTTCCTAGCTATTAAAACCTTGTTTCATATTATTGGCTTAGCTTATGAATACTATCTATCCTTATTCTGAAGTCTGATTGCCATGAGTCTGTCAATAATTCTGACGATATCCCTCACTGTCCCCTGAAACCTCTTTCTCACCACAATTCTCACACCATTTCTAGTCTGTCCTCCCCCTAAGTAGTAGGCTGTGGATCCCAAGCCAAGTGGCTTTGATTCATTACCCTTCATCTTCTCTCCTGAATACAGAGAATGTCCAGCCTCCTCCTTACCATCATGTCATCCACTTCCAAGCTGCATCATGTCAGTGAGCCTATACTGAAAATAGGAATCTTTATTTTATGATTGGCAGTTTGCATCTGGCTTTCGCTAAGCAAAACTATCCCAAGTTACCCAAGATGGACAGCTGGAACTGGAAACTGATTGGCCAGTAGCTTATTGACACAGGGCTGATGAGCTTTTAAGTGGGTGCACACTGACTAATAAGAGCACATAGCCCCATCACACCATTAACATCAGTCCTTGGCATAGATAGAAGCAGACTAGGTCCTCAACCCCATTATCACCAGTAAATACCCATGCCCATTTTTGGCAACATTAGTCAGCATAACCATATCACCTAGAGCTAATTTTTACATCAAGTGGTTAGCCTGACATGGCATGTAATTTGTGAACCATGTTTTCCTCTCTAAGGTATACTGGTCATCACAACTAATGCCCAAAGTGGTTGGTCTAATCAACTCTCCTCTGATAGGCATCATCTATATAATGTGTTACTGCCCACAACTACATTCTTGAGTGAGTTTGAGATAGAAACATCCAGCATGTTTTTCAGCAGTGGGAGATGTGTATGTGCCCCTACTGCCACACAGAAACACACACACACACACACACACACACACACACACACACACACACACACACACACACACACACACACACACACACAGACATACCCTAACAACAAGCATTCAAGCATAGACATTCACAGACTCACTTACACATTGTTCCTCTACCCACACACATCCACAAACACCACACAATCCCACATATTTTCAATATGGCTTACCTGGGTCGGTAATCTGCACAGGCTAAAGCTGTCTCATTCTCCTGCATAGATTCCCTGCATTAACATGCATAGGAGCACCACCTCTGTCTAATAGTGTACACTTATGAGATTTCTGTACAGGTCTTCTGAGTAACTTGCATAGTATAGAATGTAGGACTTCATACCCCAGTCATATATAACAGGCTGCTTATCAGATAGCCTCAGTGATCACTCCCCAACATTCCTACTCAAAAAATACCTATACCAAGCTAAACCTGTCATCTACCATCAAATACGTAAAAAAATAAACTTTAACCCACTCACATTCATCTCATCCCTCAAAGAATGTAACTGGCATCCTCTAAAGTACCTCAGTCTTGATGACGCAGTTGAATTTTTTAATACTACCTTCCTGAGCATACTTAATTACCATGCCCCCATAAGACTTTCCAGAACCAAAGCAAAACCCTCCCCATGGCTACAGAAAACCAATAAATCAGAAATGAAAAACAGGGATAAAGCCTGGGAGCACTGGCGCAAAACCAAAACCCCCTCAACTAGACAGAAATTCCTAGAACTACGCAATACAGTCAAAAAGCTAATAAAACAGGACAAATTCCAGTACTACCAGTCTGCCCTAGACTCCTCCCAACACAGTCCCAAACAATTCTGGTCCTCCATAAACTCCATCCTCCACCCAGGTAAAGTCAGTACCCCTCCTCCTAACATCCCTCACTCCTCCGAAAATATTGCTACCTCATTCAACACACACTTCACACAAACCATACTATCACTAGCTAAAAACAACCCCCCTCCCCTCCAACCCACACCTTCAACTAGTAATCTCCCCACTGCATTCTCTTTTTCTCCTGTACCTACCTCCAACATAAAAAAATTCTTAACTAAACTTAAGCCCACCAAATTAGCAGCAGACAACCTCCCAAGTGAATACCTACAAATCGCAGCTGATGCTCTGGCCTACCCAGTATTCATCTTGATTAACCGATCTCTGTCAGAAAGTTACGCTCCCACACTGTGGAAAGTATCACATAATTCCCCTCCACAAAGGTGGCTCCTCTACAGAACTAACCAATTACCACCCCATAGCTATTCTCTCTCCACTCTCCAAAATACTAGAGAGATGCATACACTCTCAGGTCTCATACTACCTCCTTACTAACAACCTCCTTTCCAATACTCAGCATGGTTTCCGACCAAACCATAGCACCACCACTGCCTTACTCTCCTTTACTAACACTATCCTTCAGCATAAAAACAATGGCTATCTCTAATCTGCTACTTTCCTAGACCTATATAATGCATTTGACATGTTCCCACACAAACAACTCATCTCTGTCCTCAATAACCTATCCTTCTCTCAATCAGTCACCAACTGGTTTCAGAGTTACCTGTCTGACTGCCAACAATCTGTTGTATGGCAGAATGACATATCTCCCCAACTACTTGACTCCACAAGGGTTCGCCAAGGATCCATCCTTGGACCCTACTCTTTTCTGTTTTCACCAATAATATAGCCTCTGCCACCAAACATGGCACATTCATACAATATGCAGATGACTCAACCATCATATGCTTAGCCCAGTCCCTACCCAAACTGCAAAAAGTTACACAGGAAGCCTTTTCCTCTGTTGAAACTTGGTTATCCAATGCCCAATTAATACTCAACCCAAACAAAACTAAACTACTCATCTTCCAACCCACCAAACATACTCAAAACAACTCTCACTTTAACATCACAGCAAAAGACAACACCACTAGATACCCAACTGAACACACCAAATTGCTAGGAGTGGAAATAGATAATAAACTAAAATTTGACATTCACATATCCATGACCATAAAAAAGTCCACAAAAAACTAGGAGCGTTATACAGAAATAAGCAACTTCTCACCAAAGCAGCAAAGATTTCACTAGCAAATTCCCACTTTAACTCCACCCTACTTTATGCCTCTCCAATATATACCAACCTAAGGCAATGCGATCTAAAGAAGCTAGAGACCTGCTACAACAAAATTGCCAAATTCGCTACAGGGGCATCCTACCGTAGTCACCACTGTCTCTCACTTGCTGAACTGGACTGGCTTGAACTCCCTCACCTCCTTCAGTGGTATTAACTATCACTTGCCCAGAAACTAGTAAACCATCCACTAAATGCCCCATCCCTCCAGAATATACTCCAACCCTATCGCACCACCAGACCACTAAGATCCAGCAACAAAAATCACTTGCAGATCACTAAAGCCAATAACTCTGCTGGTGAAGCACTATTCTCTTGTGCCATAGCCAAATTATGGAACTCCCTCCCACCCACAATTACCTCCATACCATCATGCACCCACTTCAAAACTTTACTAAAAGCACACCTAAAAACATGCTGGCTATGCCCTTGCAACTCCCACTCTAATATCACCCACCCCATCCAACCACTACCTTTCTTTCCACCCCACTAACTACCTTCATTATAGCAAGCTCAGATGCTCGTAAGCCTAGTACTTATTATACAGCAGGAACTTCTTATTGTAACATTTGTTAATGTCTGTTATGTACTTCGCAGATAAAGATTCTAGTTGTCTACTGATGTACTATGTTCTTCATCTGTAAATATGTTTGTAGTTAATTGATATGTTAATCAAATTGTTAATCACTATGTAATCCAATGTAGCTACTTTCTGTTTATTTTAACTGTGGAGCTTTTCTCCCCTGGCCTCTGCTGAAAATGGACTTACGTCCAGTCGGACACTCCCGGTCAACAAATGTAAATAAATAAATAAATAAAATAAAATATAACACAGTACACACCAACATAAGTGAGCAGCATAGTGGGCTACTTATGGGCCTCATTCCCTGAGACCTGACTACCACATTTGCATATATAACTCCAACTCTTGCTATTCATGTCAACAACCTCTGTAGTTCAGATGGATTCACCAGCACCTAATATACCATCAGTTGCATCACCAGGTCATTGTTGACCATTATCAGGTGAACTGGGACACCATACAGGAATTAGTAGACATATGTCACCCATTCGTGGAATCAGTGGAATGCATGGAATGTCCATCCTTGTGAACATGAAGGTTTGTGTAGCATTAACAATCCTTACCATAGGGACCTTTAAAAGCATAAAGATAACATACCTGTGGTAATGAGCTCTATGCCTCAGACCTCCCAACACATGGAAATATACTAGTACATGACACAATCTGTGACTACCATATTGGCACACAGACACATTGTGATGCAAAATGTTTCAGTTGTAGTCCTGAGATACCTGAGGAAGAGATATGCAGATGTGGTCTGTGAAATACATCCTCCTCACATGCAGGTCATCATACAAAACACAAATATACCTGCTATTACTAACCTGGTGCATCACCTACAGGCACCAAGGCAATCATTCTCCAGCCCAGATCCATCATCCAAGCCACCTGCAAGAGGAGGGTATGCTCACAATCCCTAGACAGGGATACCAGCTCTCATCTACCATTGTAAGTTGCTTCTTTGTGGATAGACATGCCCCCTGGAATGCCCTGTGTCTTGGTCTTAGCATGCAGCAGTAAACTGGCTACAATTTACCAGACCTGTACTATGGTCCCCTTATGGCCACCCAAAACATTGTTGTCCATCACCACTGACTGCCACGCCTGGTCCAGGAAAGCCTTGCCTATTTTATCTATGTCTAGGATGTGAATACCATGTGCACATAGGGTCTGCAATAGTACCTCAGTCTCCTCCTTGGTGAATTTTCCCCAGATGTAACCTCTGTCTCATGGGCCCATAGTAGTGCATTTATACCTGTGAGGTGTGCATGTCAGGTAATACATGTACACGCGACTGTTCTTGGCTGACCCACATGTATGTGCAATGCCTCTTCCTCAATTTTATGTCAATGTACCTGTCCACTGTCATGCAATCACCATTCTATTCTTTGTCCTGAACTGACAGGCATGTTATCATTGGTCACAGCCTTGCAGTACTGTGTTGATGTCCTGTACTGCTCTACACATCCTCTACCTTCCCCACTCTCTGTATGCAAAGCCATTCCTTCACCAATGTACAGAGTTCATTGCACCATCTGCACTGTGTCCAGCCTCTGGTGCGTATAGACCACACTTCACCCTCCTCATGGCTGGACATGTAACTGTCATGCCTTTGAGCTGCTGTACTCCCTAGTACAGTATCCTCCATACTGAAGGATATTTAACTGTTATGGCCTTGCAGTGTGTTCTCTGACACCGCATCCATCCCCTCACAGCTGGGCATGTCATTTTTATCTCCCTGTGCTTTATCTCCTGCCACTCTTCTCCCACCCTCCTCACTCCCACACCTCAACATGTGACCATCATGCATTTGTGCCTTGTTCCCTGCTATAGTATCATATGGAACTATCATTAACTTGCACTGTGTTACCTCACCCACATCTAGTAATTGCTATCTATGTCTGTTATTAATAACCACCATTTGTGCTCGGTACACAGCTGAGATACTTCACCAACTGTCTTGCCTTTTTTCAAAATACCTACATCAAAGTGCATTGTCATCTTTAGTGCAATCCTAATTCCTGCCTTACTTGCCTTAACACAGTACCTTATGATATAGTGACTAAACAGGCCTTGTGGCATGGTAATCATGATAATGTGGAAATTTATTGCAATTGTGTCTGAACAGCTGCCAGCAATGCATTGCATTATCATACCCCAGCAGAAGTAGCCTACCCATCCCAGTATTAATGAGACATGTGCACATTATACTCATGCACGGAGACTGTTAAGTTCCTAACAACATGACTGTGCTATGGATACTGTTAATGGTGCACTGATGCTGTCCTATGATGCATGCGACATGACATCTTGTTATGCAGCCATGGACACATGGCTACAGTTTTGCTTCTCAAGTAGATCTGTTGATTGGAAATAGCCTCCCCATGCATTAGGTACAAGTATCTTGCCAGGTGTGAGCGAGAGAGAAAACAACCTGGATTTTCCTGGATTTTTCCAGAAGGATTTTGTGGCACATCCCCTAGGCCTATTTTATAAACTGGATACCTGGCACCAGCTTGCCATTATTGTGAGCGCGTATCAGTGTAATCTACTATTCTGGTGAGCAGTACAGGCATAACTATAACAACCTGCATCAGCACAATCCTGACTTGCTTCACCAGTATAGGGAGTCTGCTATCTTTATATATTCTTTTTTTTATTTTTATTTATTTATTTATTTATTTATTGCTAGTGTGTGTTTTCTTCCCTCCTTTTTTCCTCTTATTTTTACAGCTGCAGTGACAGACTATGCTTTTCTGCTTCTCTTTAAAATGCCCAAGGAGCATGAAATGAACAGAGAAACCCATCTAAAGGAATGAACACCTATTCCAGTGGAGGTGTATGAATACTATGCACATTACTGTAATATGCAATTGCAAACTAGCAGTTCTACTCATAGCATACATGTGAGTTAAGGTGTTCAATAGATTTTTTCTTTTAAAGTTTTTCCTTATCCTTCAGGTGGTAGGAACTTGGTCATGTACCAGATACAGCATCTATGCTGGATAACCAGGTCTGCTTCTCAGAGGTGGGGGAAGCAGTGGACACCTTTCTGAAGACAGCAAGAACACCTCCTCCTCTGTGGTCACCTCTCAAGGGAAGACAAAAACTCCTCTTCTGAAACTGTCCAGAAGAAGTCTTTCGGTAGTCTCTCAGCACCAAGTGAGTTTGATGGTTGAGTAGAAGCTTCAACATGTGTTTTTAGTGCTTTTTGATGATATAAATGTTCAATGTGTTTAGTGCTGGTGTTTTCTTTTCTGCATTTAAACACTCCAGACTTTCATACTATAATTATATTTATATATATATATATATATATATATATATATATATATATATATATATGTATGCATACACACACACACACACACACACACACACACACACACATACATAAATGCTTTGTGCAATAAAGGACTTCTTTTGAGGTGTATTGGCTACAGCTTTCATGAATTTTAATATGGTTAAAGTGGTTACATTCACTTGTAAAATACCTTTTATGCTTTTATGGTAAATCGTGTTATAGCAGGTTAATGGAGGTACTTAGAATCTAGGCTTTCACAACTCACCATGTACTTGCCCAGGAAAGAATTAAAAGAACATGTTTTTCTTGGTTATACGATTACCTGAACTGGATCTTGCCTCTCATTCCCTCTTCCTCAAAAAAGCTTTCTTACTTGTGTGAATTAAGAAGTTAACACCAGAACTAAAGCTAGAACTAAACATGTCAGTGAAGTCTAGTATCCTTTGTGCTTTCTTATCACAAATCACAATGAATTACCAGAAAAGGATATTATGATCAAATCAAGATCAGATGAAGATGGGTGCTAATCTTCCCATCAGTAGTGGCTCTGTCTCCTGAGGAGTCAGCAGAGGGAACAGGAAGGAAGCAGCATTTTACTGGTTTGCCTGATCTTTGGGAGGATTTTTTTGTGTGCTTCTCCATCTCAGTCAATACAGGTACAGCACCCGCTAGAACGTAGCACTGGAATTACATTCAGTCTGAAAGATTATTGAATTGACATCAATGGACATTGGCATGCAAGAAGTGGGAATTGGGGTAGGACACAAACAAAAAAAATCTTTCACTGCAATATGAAGCCATACTGAGATATCTCAATATGCTCTCCTCAGTCCTGAATGTCTGATTAAAGTGGGGAGAAGAACTTGCATTCAGGGTCCCAGAGACTGTGAAGGGGCAAGATACCAGGAGTAGTTGATGGTCAGCTTTGGGGAAGGAGAAAAAATGTTTATAAAAAAAGATATTTATCCCTGACACAGAAAAAACCTAAAAAATTAAATTCTGTTTCAGATTAGCTTAGAACCTTCAAGAGAGGTGGCCAAATTCATGAATGCCTACACTAAGTGTACATGATCTGTATTCAAGAACATCCCTGTGACGTATTGTGCTGTCTATTCACTCAGAAAGATTAGACTAAGTGTAGATGTAGTCTACACATTGTGGTAACCTTTATAAATCCCCCTCAATATTTGAGGTTGCAAGAAAATCAGTAGAAAAACTAAAATTAAGAGAAGGTGGCAGCTATGCTTGTGTTTTCTATTCATTCAGAATGGTGTACACTTAGTGTAGACATTAATGAATCTGGCTGTTTCTTCCCAAATAATTTGTTGCATTTGGATTTATGAGGGCATGTAAATCCATTTTCAGCTGCAATAGCAAATCACTTGCCAAGTCTGATTAGCCTGTTAAATGAGTAAAAAGAATAAAAAAGGAAAAATCCCGATGTGACAGCATGAAGGAGGGTGTACAAGGCAGATGACAACATGGTAACCCACACTCCAAAAGGCACAGAAGAAGAAAAAGGAGATATAGTAGTCACAGTTAAAGCTGTCTTTCTGTAAGTATGGAAAATAAACACATTTTGAGTTGCACATGAGAAAGACCAACAAACATTTCAATGAGGTCACCAAAGTAGTAAAGAACATTCAGTCTCCTTACACAGACTGATTCATGAGAATGACAGAATGAGAGCTCGTATGGATGCAGCAGAGGCAAAAACAGAATTGTTGGAAGCAAAGTTAGTCAACCAGGAAGATAGCGAAAAAGGAAAAATCATAGAATAAGTGGGGTTCAGGGGGGGCAAGAAGGAAGTTACTGATTCATACTCCAGATTTTGGTGGAGGACCCGTTTAGAGGAGTCTGAAACTTCGCTGGAGAGAGCTCCCTACACAACCTGGATGCTGCAGGGGAGGGGCTCAAAGATCAGTGCCAAGACCAAAAATAGTCCAATGTGCTTCCTTCCTCAGTAAAGAGAATATCTTAGAGAAGATGAGGAAGCCAGAAAAGACCCTGGAATGTGTAGATTCTAGGATATTCATCAGTCAGGGTTATTCTGTGGTCACCCAAAACATAGAGCAGCATTTATTCCTGCACAGCAACATGCAAAATAAAGGAACTTAAAGTTATATTCATGTACCCTAATTCCCTCAAAGTGATGCTGCTTTAAGGGTCAATGTCTTTTTCATACCCAAAGTAGGCTTGCTTGGGGTTGGAAGTGAAGCGTAAGGATGTGGTGAGAATTCAAAAAGTAGACTGAGCAGATACACTGCCAGGAAAGCATCAGTTTCTTAAGCTGCAGGAGGGTGTGGGTGAAGGTAGTCAGGGTCTGCTTCTACTATTTGAATGAGCTAAGGCCCTCATTAAGAGAAAGAATATTCAATTGGCACTACACTCTGAAAGGGCAAGAGACCAGGCTTCAGCAAGTAACCCCACTAGATAGTGTCAACACTGTCTTATGAGCCCTTAGAAGAATGTGGCAGCTGGAGAGCATGTATTTGGATTGTTTTTTGCTAATGTTGAGAGCTGCAAATGGCTGTCTGACTGTTTTTTTTTGCTGGTTATGAATGGTATGTAGCATGAACAGTTAGTTAATCCATCCCGATGACTGATTTGATTTACAGATGAGGCTGGTGTACTGAATGGGAAAGATAATTTTACCTACCGGTAATGTGATGTGTAATTGATTTTACCAGGGTTTAGCGATGTGGGTGGCCCCAAGCATGTATAATAACACTTTGTACATTCCACTGGGGCGATAGCAAAAATTAAAACACCAGGCTGTTATGATAGTGGCTGTCCAAACAATAACAGCATACGAATTCAGATTTTTGTTTTTTGTTAATTTTAGTAAAAAAGTTGTCCTTTTTTCTTGCCCTTTCTTGTTATAAGCTAATTTTAACTTGTAATGAAAATAAGATTTTTGTTTTTGTTAATTTGAGTAAAAAAAAACCTTTTTGTCTTGCTTTTTTTTTTTTTTTGCTATAAGCTCATTTTAATTTGTAATGAAATATGAGTAGCTGGGAGCTATTTGAAATGTCGATCCTTGCACCACGTTATTAGTGCACTCCCATACAATCTCATAAACTGGCTCTTCTAAAGTTATCATGAGGTGTGTGGAGATGTACAGTGAGTAGTACTGAGCTTGCCGGGCAACTTAGATGCATGCAATATAATTTTGAAAGTGAATGCCTCAGTGGCAGAATATCTACACCCACTCTGAAATCATAGGGGAAGAGAGACAAGAGATCTGCATCCAAAATTGAGCCAAGTTGCTCCAGCCTCAGAAGAGAGTAAGTTATACTCGGTATATAATTATGTTTTGTTTAATCAGTTTCTGTAGATCTGGGCATTAAGAGATCTTGAGAAGGTTAGAGGTTATGGCAGGGCCTTGCACAGGGGAGGTTTGCGCTTTTAGGTAGTCTTCTGAGAGAGGAGGCAGGGGAAGATAAGAGAAAGGCTAGACAACAAAGACTTAGAACAAATGCTTGATAAACTTGTAATTAGCTTGGTAATGTGGAATGTGCACTGGCTGACTAGCCAGGTAAAGACAGACACAATTCTAAATTTCCTAACTAGAATAAGTAAGTATAATTACACCCGTAAGTTGTTGTTATCATAGATTTATACTGAAGTCTCCCAAGTGGTGAAAAGTTCTACTCTAAGTAGTTCACTGACTGTAGTCACAAACCAGTTAATTGAGATTTGGCTCTTTTTTCTTTGAACTATCAAAACAACATGACTTACCAGCTCTTCTCTCTGTAGGTATGTAGATTTCATCCAACAGTCATCAGCTCTGTACACACTGAGAACAACTGAGTGTGTAACACAGACTTTCAATTCTGTGCATAATATGTACAAATAATGCAAATGGAAAAAAAACTGCCAAGTCCAATGCCAGTTTAAAGGAGGACATATCTTAAATAGTGAATTGCAATCTAGTGTTTGGAAAAATCATTAAAGTAACCTTTATTTGTGAATGACTTTTCCAGGGGTGAGTTAGGTTGCTAATTGCATTAGTTTAATAGAGGATTTGTGAAATATAGCATGCATCCTACATTATAAAAATAAAATTAACGTAAAATGGGAGAATCCTTCATTCTTAAATGCAGATTGAATAAACAGCTAATAACTTGCAGACCAGTAACTGTCTGTCTTTGATTCAGAACTGTTCAGTTCCATTTCTTTAGAGCACACATGGTATGTGATCCCTACTGTTTTACAGAGCCAGGCCAAAACAAAATTGATCACTGTTCAGTAGCCTATGCCAGTAAACAAACTTAAGTAAATAAATTAAATAAATAAATGCTGCAAACTCTACTTATACTGACAAGTTTCAGTATTTTTTATTCAAAACTTCCATTAGATTTACATTTCAACAAAGCTATTGCATCAACAGAACAACATAAACAAACTATCTCCAATAGTAAAAAAAATACTAAAATTATGATTATGTATGCAGGAAGGAATAATGACTGCAATTATTGCTCTGTTTTTTTTTTATCTTAATTTGTTGACCACATAGTTTTCCTGCATTCAACAGAGGTAGCATTTATTGCATGAATTCAGCTAGGAGTACAACGATGTTAAATTAGATTTTAAGGCCACATAATATGCATTATGGGAACATATACCATATTCAAATATACCAGTTTTCAGCTTCACACTGTAACACAACCCCTGTGATACAGCTCATTCTTATAGTGTATTTTAAGTTTTATATAATACATGCTTGCTACTCATGAACTAAGCTGCATACATTAATATGATGGATCCTGTAAGAGTGCTTATTAAATCTAAACACTTGGCCATTCTCCAAGATGCATTGCATTAAGTCTTGTACGGTTCTACAATGCTTAATTACTAAACTCAGGATTTCATTTGCTGCCATAAATTTGAACATCTGCAATCAAGCTTTCAAACAGGCTGCATCAAGAACAAAAGCTACCAAAAGGGCAATTATGTATAATGTTTGCTGAATTTATATGCTAAACATCATTAAGACAATTTAAACGTTTACATTTTAGGCAGACACTATCTGCTGTACAACCAATAAGCCTTGTAAGAGTCTAGAAAACATTACAAATACAGGATGTTATTTCTGGCCCCAGTTTACTCCATTACTTTACTTATTTTTCATACCACTATCTCACTGGGAATGTGTTCCAACCAACATGTTTCTTCTAAAGCACATAGCCAAACAGATTACCATCAAAGAAGTGCAAATGCTCTGTAAATGCTGTGACTGAAAAATGCACTTGAAAATGTATTTCTTTAAAAGAATTTCTCTTTCTTCAGAATGCAGCAATGTGTCATTGTTTTTTTCCATACATATGTTTGTGCATGAATGTATGTATGTATATATGTATGTATATATGAGGGTCCTACCTGTAATAGAATCAAGCACATCATGGGGAGACAGTCAATCCCCAATCCCCACTATACCATGACCTCCCACTAAGTAATGTCAGCATTCTTCAATCATATGACCCTTCAATCCCTTGTGCCATCGTTGCTTACACTTTATATTCCAAGCATTTCACCAAATGGACGGATCCCATATATGAATACACACACACAGACTCACACAGACACACACACACACACACACACACACACTCACACACACACACACACACACACACACACACACACACACACACACACACACACACACACACACACACACACACACACACACACACACACACACACACACACACAATGTGTGTGTGTGTGTGTGTGTGTGTGTGTGTGTGTGTGTGTGTGTGTGTGTGTGTGTGTGTATGTGTGTGCTTTTAGAGAACTAATTTGAAGGAGAGGCCTTCATGTTCACTGCTGTAGATTATGTAAAACTTCCCCTCTTCTTTCTTGGGATTGCACGTCTAGTGTGGATTCCCTTGCTGGTGACTTGGAATGCATAAAAAGACAGATGAACAATAATCATGTCAAGCATGCCTTTGTCATGACAATATGCACCATCTTGAGAAACTCTGTCATCCAAACCCTTAAACCTGTAATTTATGATGATAAGTAAGCTATCCTTTGGCTGGCAAGAATAATATAGGACCACATTAAGAAAGTCGGATAGTCATCCTGAGTACCCAGGTCATGTCAAATTCAACTAGACTCCTAACAGTTTGACTTCAGCAAAGAGAGATCATGCCTGTTAAACCTTTTTTAATTTCTTTAATAGGGATGTGAAAGCTATCAACAATGGTCATGCTGTTCATACAGCTTATCATGATTTGGTCAGAGCATTTGATACCACAAGTCACACCAGAATTCTAAGGAAACTGACATCCCTAATCATAGATCCTTATAGCCAAAGATGGAAAGCCAACTGGCCAGAAGACAAAACCCACATAGTTTGTGTAGAAAGTCCTTCTTCAGATAGTGCTACAGTAAACAGTGAGGTCACTCAGGAATCTATATTAGGTCACCTCCTGTTTGGCATCTAATTCTTTGCTCTCACAGATGATAACCAGAACCTCCAGTTAACCAAATCTGCAGCCAACTGCAGACTGTGTGCAGTTGTCAAAACCCTGTCAGATACCTGCACTCTTCAGAAAACGCTTTCCCTAGTTTACGTATTTTTGAGCGGCGCAGTGGTGCAGCAGTTAATGCTGTCGCCTCACAGTAAGAGGTTCTTCGGTTCGATTCTCAGCTGGGGTGCCTTCTGTGTGGAGTTTGCATGTTCTCCCTGTGTTCGCGTGGGTTTCCTCCGGGTACTCCGGTTTCCTCCCACATTCTAAAGACATGCTTCTAGAGCATTTCTCCCCGGGCCTCCGCTGAAAACAGGATCTGTGGAACCTAGTCGGACTTTTCCGGTCAACAAATGTTAAATAAATAAATAAATGTCTGATGTATGGGAAATGGGCTTAAAATGAATGCTAAAAAATGGTAACATTGTTTCTTTTGGGAAACGGAAATTGCCCACAACATACAGTATAGAAAGCATACCCATGCTAAATGAAAATGTAGCCAGGAACCTGGGCACTTATTTCAGCACTTTCCTTTTTTTTTTATCATGTGATCTGACAGCATCCCAGGCTGTGTTCTACATGAACTACAGAATGAACTGGCACCCCACCTAAGTACCATGTTCAATTATAGCCTCACCTCAGGCTATGTGCCCACTGAATGGTGCACAGTGATGGTTATCCACAAAGGGGGAGCCACCATGGAACCCGGAAACTACCGCCCCATTAGCCTAATGAGCCTGGTCTGCAAGGTTATGGAACGTATGATCATGGAACTTATAAACAATGACATTAGTAATCTCCAAACTCAGGACCCCACCCAGTTTGGGTTTGTAAAAGGCAGATCATGTCTCCTAAACCTGATAGACTTCTTTGAAGCAGTCACCAAAGCCATAGATGAGGGAAAGGTGGTTCACACAGCCTATCTAGATCTCGCCAAGGCTTTCAACACCATCCCCCACTCTGGAATTATAGATAAACTCACTAAACTAGGTATAAATCCCTATGTCACAAGATGGGTTGCCAACTGGCTCACTGACAGAACCCACACTGTGAAAGTAGCAGACTTCAAATCCAACTTCAGACCAGTGACAAGTGGAGTACCACAGGGTTCAGTCCTGGGTCCTCTCCTGTTTGGTATCTACTTCTCTGAAGTACAGGCTAACACAGAAGGTCTTTGGCTAATGAATTTCACAGATGAATGCAAACTAGGAGCCATAATCAAAACTCCAAAAGATGTGGACATCCTACCAAAGGACCCCGCTGAGACAGATGCCTGGTGTCAATGCCATGGCCTCAAGCTCAATGCCAAAAAGTGCATTGTCATCCCTTTTGGTAAAAACTCTGTACCTATGAACTACCACATAGGCAGCAGTCTACTTAACACTGAAAGTGTGATAAGAGACCTTATGAAACAGGTGGACAGTAGTCTCGCCTTTGATAATCACATCGCCACAGTAGTCAGGAAATCCTTCTACGTGGCAGACCGCATCACAAAAGGTTTCTCATTCAGGAAAAAAGAGGTCATTGTTCCCCTCTACTCGTCACTCATTAGACCCATTATAGAGTACAATGCCCCTTTTGGTATGTACCTCACAATACATCTACAACAACTGGAAAGGCCGCAGAAATACCTCACAAAGAGGATTACCGGCCTCAAACAGATGCCCTACGTAGACCGTCTAAAAAAACTGCAGCTTTACTCCATCGCATATCGCCTACTCAGAGGTGATCTCTGCCTAACACACAAAGCTTTGTCAAACCCAGAGCTTTTAGACATGCTCCACTTAAAGAAATCCAAATCCCTATGAGCTACATGCTCTAGGGATCTAAACCTTGTCATCACAATAAACAGAACATGCTGGAGGGATAGATTCCTGTCCTAGAGACTTCTCATACTCTGAAACAAACTACCTATCTATATCAAACAAAGCTCCTCATTAGCACTCTTCAAGAAAAATCTTGATGATTGGATGGGATATAGGAAATTCACCCCGGGGATCACTTCTACGGCTCTGCTCAACAGTAGCACAGGAAAATAATTTTCTTGGGTGGCGAAAGCCAGGGTACCTTTTGGCTAGGCTTATATAGGCCCTAGGGCCAATAGCCTAGTACCTACCTATGAACCTATGAACCTATGTAGCAACTGTAGTCAGGGAATTCTGCTACCTAGCACAACTAATAGCCAAAGGTATTTAATCCAGATCCAAAGAGGTTATTGTTTCCTTTTTGCTGAACACAGATCAGACCCATTATAAAGTGCAATGCTCCATTGGTATGTTTCTCACTCAACATATCAACAAACTTGAAAAACCCAGGTGGTTCCAAACAAATAATATTTCTGTTCTTAACAGCCTTCATTTCTAGGAGAGACTGGAATTCCTTTCCCTGTATTCTGTGTCTTATGGACTCATAAGTAGATATCTGTGCCTTGCTTACCCCACCATTAAAAATCAGGCAGTACTTGACATCCTAAATCTCAATAGGTCAAATAACTAATACTGGAGCCAGAGATCTAAACTGCCATTATCAGATAAACAGATCACAACAGAGGGATTAATTCATCACCCAGCTCCTCTCCCTTCTCTAAAATAAATTTCCTCGGCAGGTTAAACAATGTGATTCAATATATTCCTTCAAATTAAACATAGGAGACTGTATGGGTGCTCTCAAGTTTACCCCAGGCCAAACTGGTGTCTCCTTCCTTGAGAAAGGAGGTAAAGCCTGAGTGTGAGTATTGGCAAGGAGTGTATGATATTTTGACAAAATGGCCTTGAGACTCCTATTAAATCTACAAAATATATTATTATGAATAAACAATTTGTCAGCTTTGAACATTAAGCTTTGGACACAAATTATTACATCCATTAAAGAAAAAAAGAACAAAAGACTGAATTTCTTTACTTTTGTTCAGGTCAAGACTGGGTCAAAAGGTTGAAAGAATTTTCCAAAATGTGTATCAGAGCAACTAAATGCCATGTCTTCTGCTGGCTTAGAAAACCCTAGACCCCGGCTTATTTTAATTATTTCCTCCACAGCTATTACAGTACAGTCTTGGCCAGGCAGGACTGGTTGAAAGGAGTAAGGAAATAATTAGCTGTAAAACAAAGTGAGAAAAAATAAATAAGAAATAATTTGCCTGGATAGTCTAAAGAAGCCAAGATGGTGGGAAGTGGTGGGTAATAGAGATGCAGGGTAGAATGGTGTACGACAGGGTAGTGCTATGGAGTCCCTGGCCTAGGGCTTCTTTTTACCTAAGGCCAGCCCTGTATTTAGTAAATTAAAAACTTGTATCAGTAGTAGTCAGTAAAGAAAAAGCAGAATGGAAGACCATCAGTGTAACAAGCACACTGAATGAATACAGATGGAAATAAAGTGAAAAGTCACCATCAGACAGTATGCAACTCTGCTTAGTAAGTTAGTAACAGTTTTAACAATGATAAACTAAATGAAATGGAGCACAACAAAATTACAATCCTAAACAGAATAGTCAAAATTCACACATTTTAAGCAGACTGTTTCACAAACTAAAGGGTCATACGAAGAGCAGAACTTGACTTCCTCTCTGCAGTGCATCTGAAACAGTAAATATGGGAAAGTCTGCTTCAGAAATATGAGAATTTTGTAGATTTTTTTTTCAGTTTGCTAACTTGTAAACTGTATGTATACTTCTAGCATTAACTATGCTTTTTTGATGCTTGTATAATATTTTTTGTACATGTATTGACTTTTTTCTTGTGATCCTGGCAGGTGTGATAATAGTCCATTTGGCTCAGTGCTCTACCCTAATTAATAATTAATGAATTAATTAATTAATTAAATAACGCCTCACAGCAAGAAATTCTTCAGTTCAATCCTTGGCTGGAGTGCCTTCTATGCAGAGTCTGCATGTCCTCCCTGCATTCGTGTGGGTTTCCTCCCACATTTTAAAGACATGCGTCTGGAGCATTTCTCTCCAGGTCTCTACTGAAAATTGGCTTCATTCCAAGTCAGACTTTCACTGTAATAAAATGTTAAATAAATAAATAAAAGTAAGTTATGCCGCAATTACAGTTCCATGTACTTTTGAATGCACATTTCTTGAGAGGTACCTTAGGAATTATAGTGGAGTTTATTCTAACATTTCCCTATGCTAACACAATATGTGCCATCACTAGCAGATAGACAAGCATCCCAAATGATAGCTTGAACTTGCAAACAGTTTGTCTTCATTTAATTGTATTACACAGGTTAAAGCAGGCTGGTCAGTCGAAAAATTTATGGGCAGCATGTAGGCTGCATTAGTGGTAGCTGATAAATCATATTAAATAATGTAGACCACACACAGGGCAATGGTGATTATTTTCACTATGCCCAGCAATGAGTCGGGTATTCTGTTGTACACCTGCTCAAGTTTATGATGAAGAGATGACAACAACCCACTAGAAGGTTGGTGTGACAAAGAATGTGGTGGCAGCAAGTATTACATTGCAAAAGAATGGTGTTCTGTAGTCCTATCTCGCCTTCATTCTTACATATGGGTTCGGTGCCGATCCTCGACTTTGACTCGGCCGATTACAAAGCTCGAAGTCTCTCAGTTGGCTCGTGGCAAGGTAGGTATCCCATAGTGCACTAGTAAGAAACCCCAGATCTCGTTTGCCCCGTCTACGAGTTCAGAAGCTCTCTCTTTCTTGGCCGTGGCTAAGTTGGAGTTTTCTTCATGACTATTCTTCATAGTGATAGTTTTGTCGTAATAGTATTAGCTTAGTTTATATAGCTTAGTCATAGTTATTATAGATAGGAATAGAAGTGTGTTTTTTTTTCAAATTGTGAAGTTGTTATTGAGAACTTGCTGGCCGTTGCTTTAGCAGGCCCGTTTTGTTCCCTGAGTGGTATCCCTTTCTTGTGTGCTAGTTTTTGCTATATTTACTCTTCTTAGCGCAGGTCCATGTTTGTGTTAAGACCTATTCTAATATTGTATTTTTCACTAGAATAGTACTATATTTGATAGCTGTGTGCAGTGTCTTTACTAATTCTTATTAGCTAGTAATTAGCATGTTGTTGAATTTTTTTAATTTTTTGGTAGCTTTTTTCTAGACTTAGTTTCTCCTCTGTTTATGGCTAGGTTCATTTAAGTTAGAAGACATAGCCCTCTATTAACCTTTTCTGGTGTTGTTTCCTCAGCAGGGCTAGGCCTGTTTAAGTTAGAGGACCTAGTCCTCTGTTATTTGCTCATCTTTGTGTATTGTTCTTGACAGGGCTAGGCCATTTTAAGTTAGAGGACCGAGTCCTCTGTTGTTTTTCCTTGTGTGCAGTATTTCTTGCAGGGCTAGGCCCATTTAAGTTAGAGGACCGTGTCCTCTCTTTCTGCTTTTCCCTCATGTTTCTGTTTGAGTAAACATGTCTAAAGAGTCTAAGGATCATAAACCTTTGGGTTTTAAAAAGTGTCTCAAATGTTCTCAAAAAAAAAAAAAAAAAGAGAAGGTCAAGTCGGCCAAGAGATATTCTCCCACACTGACTATTTTATCTGGACCTCCTCAGAAAATCTAAAAATTGGACAAACCTTCTAGCGCTTCAGCTCCACTGTCCTTGGAGCTGGTCAAGGTTATCGATATTGACACTCCAGTGTCAGCCAAGTTTTTCAGAGCCAACTACTGAACATTTACCTCGGAGCTGGTCTACAGAGTTATTGCCGGTCTCCCCAACTCTCAGATCTCCCATTTTGCAGAGATCTAGGTCACCTGCCTTATCTTCCAGATCCTCCAAGAGTCTTTCTGAATAGGATGTAGAGAAAGTAGTACTTAGACTCTTGAAGTCATCAGCGTTAGCTAATTTGTTGCCGGCTCCAACCCAATCGGTTCCGGAGCCATCTAAGGCCATAGTCCCTTTTGCTGTTTCTCCACCAAGCCATGTTGGTCCTTCTGAGCCAGAGCTATCGGTGCCACTTGTTGTGGAACCCTCAGTTCCAGCACCTCTCATGTCTGTCTCGGAGTCAAGTTCAACTCCAATACCTTTGGCTCCGTCCTTGGTGTCTAGGAGCTGAAGCTCACCAGTCGGCCCTGACAGGGATGCTTGGACTCAGACTTCTTCAATTCCGAGCCTGCTTCTCAGTGCATTGGCTAGGCTGAGCTCAGATCCTACATTCATCTCAGAGCCGATCGCTTGGAGCCAAGGGCTACTTCCATTTCCTTAGAACCGAGACTGTCCTCGGAGCCAGAGAGATCTGCATTCAAGATGATGAGGAGCGTGCTGTCTAGGTCTTCATCTCCACACAAGGGTACTGATGCTCTTCCCCCTCAAGCTCTGACCACTGTCTCAGCACCATCTCTCTCTCTTGGCAGCAGAGACCTGCAGCCTCAGGATCTCCCATTGGGTGGCCCCCAGTCTTTCGAGACCTCACCAGAATACCCTTCAGAGGACCCCCTCAGAAGAGAACTTGCAAGAGGAAGCATGTAGACTCTCCTGATGAGTCCATCACCTCTGACACTGACCTTGAGAAGTCAGAAGGGTCCCCTAGGTCATCCTCTGATGATATATCCTTTGTAGATATCTTAGAGATCCTGAAAAAGAGAGGTGGCTGGCCCACTATCACCCCTTCTGATGAGGACTCAGTGTACCTGAAGGCTTTCGGGTCTCAACCTTTAGCCTCTTGAGTGTCTCCACCTTTCAATGAGCTCTTGGACCTAGTTAGTCTAAAGGTGTAGGAAACTCCTGATGCCATGGAACCAGTCCCCAGAAGTCCCAACAAATTTCTTTCAGCCCCCAAAGAGAAAGACTTTCTGACTAAAGGTGTACCTGTTGATGCCATGGTGGTAGCAGCAGCCACAAAGAAGGAACTAGCGGAGACCTCTTCATCTGTCCATCCACCGAATAAGGAGTCTCGAATGATGGATAGATACGGGAAGCGTATATTCTCTTCAGCAGCATTTACACTCAGATCACTGAATTACCTCACCCATTTTACTAGGCTTCAAAGAGATCTCCTAAAGGAGCTAGGAGATACTCTCCAAGGTATATTAACTGAAGGAGTCCCTGAGAAGGTTACTATTCAGTTGTCCACCTTAAACTCCATTGTTAACTCCTCCATGAGGCTGATATCCTATGCAGCAGATGGAGCGAGTAGGGTAGCAGTTTCAGGAGCTTCCCTTAGGATACACTCCTGGATGTGTTTATGTAACTTTGCGGAGCCCTTCAAATCTACTTTTACCAACACCCCCTTTGATGGTTCCTCACTGAGTGGACCAAAGGTAAAAGATACACTCACCAGGTGCGAGCAGGAAGGGAGATCTCTCGCTGCCCTGGGAGTACGTTTTTCTGTCCCTTCTAGATCACATGAAAAAATCAGTAGAGCCAGCAAACAGTGACTGTAGTAGATATATTTAAGTATAAGAGAACATGGAAAAAAAATAGAACAGACCGGGTTCGGCTATTCAATCCAGCCTTCTTTAGTGCATTAAATCCAAAAAGCAAACAAGCACCTATTTATAGTATAGCCCCACCAGAGGTTACTTTAGGTAAATTGCACCAATTCATTAAACATATTAAAAGTATTCATTCAATCCTGTAGAAAACAAGGCACCTAATTTGATTATCCATTATTTCAACATAATGTTTAATAGCTGATGCCAACCTGATTTATTATTTCTGTTGCCCTGTATTCTATCAATAACTGTAAATTTAAACATGGCTTTTGGGTGTTTCCCTGTATGTTTGTATAAAGCATTTGCTGTTTTTTTTTTAATCTGATGTCACTTAGATGTTCTGATATCCTGAATTTGACACATCTAGATGTCTGTCCCACATAAAAAGCTGAACAGCTATAAGTAGCCATGTAAATGACCCATTCAGACTGACAATTAACAAAAAAAGGTATATTGAACATTTGTCCAGTGTTTCTACTAGTAAATTCTTTGGTCTTCAGCATACTTTTACAGTGGGTGCAGTGTCCGCATGGAAAACAGGCCTTCAAGGGTCCACCTTCTAATGTTATTTGTGTTAGGCTGCTGTCAATTTTATTCCCTTGTTTGTAGCGATTCATGAATGAACCAATGTTCTTGCCCCTCCTAAAAGAAAAGTGGTATGTATCATCCTAAAGTGCACTCAGCTTAATATCAGCCAGTAAGATATTCCAATGCCTGCAGACACTGTTGATAAGGACATCTATGTTCCTGCCAAGTAGATTTTCTCTGTTCTGGCTGGTGGCCCAACATTTGCCTTGATGGATGTCCACTTTTTGTAGCCCCTGTCATTAAATCTCCTAACCAAATCTGACTTATATGCATGGTAAGTGTCAGCATCAGAACAGATCTGCTTCAGGCGTAAGAATTGTGACTTTGGAATATTTCTGCATATATGAGGAGGATGAAAGCTTGTGGCATGAAGCAAGGAGTTATACTGGGGGTATTTATGATAGACCTCAGATGTCAATGTATGGTCAGCATTCCTAATTACTAATACATCCAAAAAGGTAATTCTATCAGTATCGAACGTGATCATAAACTGGATCCCCCATTTATTCTCATTCAAATAGGTAACAAACTCCTTGAGATATACAATATCAGACCTCCATACCAAAAAGCAGTCATCCAAATATCTCCTCCATATGTCGATCTCATCTATATAAATGTTATGGGTCCTATCGTAAATGATCTGTTCTTCAATGTAGGCCATAAAGAGATTGGCATATATTGGAGCAAACGAAGCCCCCATTGCAGTCCCTTTGATCTGTAAATAACAGTTGTTCTCATAATATATGACATTTTTGGTTAATACATGCTCGGCCAAGCAGAGGAAAAATGTATTAAAGCCAGGTGGATATAGTTCAGACTTGAATAACCAGTGTTCCAAGGCCTCCAAGCCTGCCCAATGGGGAATGTTTGTATATAATGCAGAAACATCCAAAGTACACATGTACCACCCTGCTTCCAACTGCATGTCTGATATAACATGTAGAAACTCCGTGGTATCTTGTATTCTTGCTCTGACACATTTAAGCAATGGTTTAAGGTGTAATGTCAAGAACTGTGATAGTGGTTTCATAATTGAACCTTTGCCCGAGACAATAGGTCTGCCTGGAGGGTTTTGTAAACTTTTGTGACTTTTGGGTAGGAAACATATGTATTGAGTACAGGGGTCAGTAACTGTGAGATGATGAACAATATTGTCTGTTATAATCCCCTCCTCCCTGGAAGAATGCAAAAAATCATCTATTTGTCTCTTGAAACCAGATGTAGGGTCCAATACCATATGTGTGTAATACCAATTGTCAGAGAGTTGTCTCATAGCTTCTGAATTATATAAAGACCAATCCTGTACCACTATTGCACCACTTTTGTCTGCTGACAATATTACCAGTTCTTTGTTGGCTACCAATTCATGTATAATGTCCATTTCTTTCCTGAACAAATTGTTACACCTTATACGAGTTTCCCTGTAATTAAAATGTAGATATTTGAGAATGGAATTGTAAAACATGGAAACATTCGGATGCATGGGTGGAATGAAATTTGATTTATGATATCTGAAACCTGAATGTGATTCTGAATCAAGTGCTGTTTGAAAAAATATTCTACCAAAATCAGAAACATCTTTAGCAAATGTATCTTCAGGAACAAAGAAACCAGGTATGAAATTAAGACCTTTATTCAATAGTTTCACATGTGTAGGAGACAGTTCAGTGGATGAGATGTTTAATACATTATTTACTTCTGCACTATGAGCCTCAACAGCTCTTCCACGCTGTCCACCCCTGTGTCCCCCCCTTTTGCTTAACCCTAAAGGGGTGGAGGAATTCCTCCTCTTGGATACTGGTGAATCTGAGGCGTGTTGTGTATTGGACTCTAAGGCTGAGGAGGACTCATCCCCTGATTCATCACAATTGGATGTATTAGATTTCTTGAGGATGGAACAGGGTCTTTTTCTTTTCACTACCTTCCTATTGGAAGGTTCAAATCTAACATGTTTGTTAGTCAAAAAGGGGTGCTCACCCTCATAATTGGTGAGATCTTGATGGAACTTTCTCATTTTCTTTTCCTTAAGTGTTTGCTCTAAGGTTAAGAGATCTTGACCTAGTTTATTCAAGTTGTTTTGGTAACCCTCCTGCCTCTCAAATTTAACAATTTCAGTACACATATCTGTGATTTCTGAAATATTTTTGTCAATAATCTTGTCATAGTGTGATGCTAAATTCCTAACAAATTCCATTGATGTTTTGTGCTGGGCTGCAGCCCATTGTTCTAACAGGATGGAGTCCGCATCAGGAACAAGAGGCTGTGTGCAGACTCTCAGGCTTCTAGGTGATATATCTTTTGCTAAATAAGTCTTAAAAAGTTTGGCATGCCACACATTGGCCTTCAATGTCCTCATGCTTTTATTCAATTTATGAAATTCGACTTCACATTTGTTGGCTGTCAAAATAGCTTCATTACCATTATGTTCACGCTGACTGGAAAGACTAAACACCACCAGATCATCTCTATCAGATGACAGGCCTTTCAATAAATCTGTAAGTTCCATTATAGACTGGACCAATAAATAATTGTTGTAAAAAAATTCTTATATATAATATTCCAATTTGCTTGTTTGTGATAATGAGTGGCAAGCTGGAACAATATGGAGATATGCCTCATACCAAAATTATATTATAAACAGTCAGTGCTAATACCTCAGTAAGAGAAAATATGTTTTCATATGCAAAACACTTCACTAGATAATATAAAGACTGAGGACAATAATAGCCCCTGCTGTAATATGCAAAGCAAAATAATATATTCAGAATTATGAACAATAATAGCTGCTGCACTAGGTTGTCTTCCTCTTTATTTAAATGCAGTGCTATGTCCACACAGGTTTCTCAAGACCATAGCATAAAGGTCAGAGAGGCAGGAAAATGTGATTCAAGAAATCTCAGAGATTTTTCCCAGATGCACAGGCTGATTCCCTCTTCAGAGGCAGAGGAGGAGGAAGTAAGGGTAGACGTCCCGCTAGAGGCAGAGGAGGAGGAAGTAAGGGAAGACATTGCTCTAAAGGCAGGGGGGCCCGCAAAACCAGGGTGGCCACGATTCCTTTTGTGGAGGTCCCTATCAGCGCTCCTGAAGTGGGGCCCAACTGCACTTCTCTGGAGCCAGTTGGGGGTCACTTATCTTTGTATCCAGAAGCCCGGCACGACATCACCCAAGACAAGTGGATACAAAGAATAATTACCAGAGGATACTCCATACCTTTCTCTTTCCCACCCCATACCACCAAGAAAATCCCAGATGTTTCACCCAATCACAGGAATCAAGAAACCATAGAAGTTCAAAAGTTGCTTCAAAAGAGAGTCATCCAAACTGTCCCCGCAGACCAGATAGGATTCGGAACTTACTCCAGATTCTTTTTAGTGCCAAAACGAACAGAGGACTGGGGCCCCATTTTGGACCTCAGCACATTAAACAAATCAGTGAAGAAGTCCAAGTTCTGAATGGTAACACTGCAGTCTATACTCCTTCTGTTAGGGGAAGACAATTGGATGTGCTCAATAGACCTCCAAGATGCGTACTACCACATAAAAATGTACAGAGCATCAAGGAGTCATTTACACCTCCGGTTGGGAGATGGTCATTACCAATTTTGTGCTCTGCCCTTTGGTCTCACCACAGCCCCCAGGGTGTTCACCAATGCATGGCAGTAGTGACAACTCACTTGAGACATCTTGGATTCCAAGTGCTTCCATACCTGGATGACTGGCTCCTGACCGCCACCATCAAGCACCTACTTCTACAAGCCAGGGATTCAACCATCCAGCTCTGCACTCAGCTAGGGATTACGATAAATTGGGAAAAGTCTGCCTTGTTGCCCTCTCAATATGTGACTTTTATAGGTGCAGAAATAGACACAGTCACCATGATGGGTTGTCTTCCTGCAGACAGAATACAAAATCCGAGACAACAGATTTTACAAAATCCGAGACAACAGATTTACAGTCTACTTCCTCAACAAAGATTCAAAGCCAAGACAGTGTTGAAACTTATGAAACTTTTAGGAACCATGGCCTCTACTATAACTCTAGTTCCACTAGCCAAACTACATATGAGAATTCTTCAATGGCTACTCTTTTCCCAGTGGTCTCTTCAACAACTGCCTCTGTCTCATCCTATTCTGATAACGGAATCTTGCAAAAAGGACCTTTGTTGGTGGATTCAGCCTGATCGACTAAAGACAGGAATACCTTTCATTCCTCGCCAACCCGTTGCTACTGTGACCACAGAGGCCTCCCAGATTGGGGGGAGGGCATTATCTAGGCAGGACTGTCCAAGGCACATGGCAAGATCACGAGGCTCACTTGCATATCAATGTCCTAGAGATGTGAACAGTGCTACTAGCGTTGCAAGTGCTTCACGATTTTCTTCTAGGAATGATAGCAATCCAATCAGACATTATGTCAGTGGTATGGTATACAAACAAACAAGGAGGATCTAGATCCTACCCCCTATGTCAAGAGGTTCTTCATGTTTGGCAGTGGGTGACTTCTTCCCAATGCTTTCTAGTTGCAATGCATATCCTGGGAACAACCAATGTGATAGCCGACAAGCTCAGCAGGGCAATCTTGATGCCTCACAAGTGGTCTCTGAATTAGAAAGTCGCGGAACAGACTTTTCGCAAATGGGGACAGCCTTGCTGTGATCTGTTTGCCAGTCCAACCAATGCCAAATGCAGCAGTGACTTCTCCCTCATCCCTCCCCCCACCGGGGAAGACACCAAGAGATGCACTGGTTTACAATTGGCCCCTCCCTTTCCACTTATATTGAAGGTGATCCAGAAAGCAAAGACCTTGGGAAGCAAAATGATTCTTATCACTCCTTACTGGTCTTGTCAGATTTGGTTCTCTTTTCTCGGGCCTGACCTTCTAGACGATCCATGGACTCTGGATCCAGTACCAGACCTTCTGACACACATGTCAGGCACCTTCCACCCCTGCCTCCACACCCTCAACTTGACAGTGTGGCTGCTCCACTTCCATCCCTAGTCAGGCTTCATTATTTCTCACCTGCAGTTGCTTATATCTTCATGTCTTCCCACACTTCTCTCAAAACTTTCTCAACTTAACCTCTCCCTAACAACTATCTCTTGGTTCAGCAGCTACCTCTCAGACCAGTATCAATCTGTCAAATGGCTCTCTGCACTCTCTCCTTTTCTCCCTATTAATACAGGTGTTCCATAGGGCTCCATCCTTGGACCCTTCCTTTTTAACATCTTTACTAATGAACTCCACAACTATTGTCCCCAGTCTTCTCTCACACAGTATGCAGATAACTCCACCATTATATCTATAGCTGACAATCCTACTGAACTACTAACCCTCACACAAACATCTTTTAACCAGACTGAAACTTGACTAACTCAACACCTTCTTATACTTAACCCCAAAAAACAAAACTACTACATTTTCTTCCAAAATCTCATCTCTCTTAAATCTTCCTTCACTATCTCCTCACTCAACAACACTATAATAGCTCCAGAAACCCATACCAAGCTCCTTGGAGTAATTATAGATGACCAACTAAAATGTGACCTTCACATACATCACAGTATAAAGAAAATCCATCAAAAGCTTGGTCTTCTTTATAGAAATAAAAAAATTCTCACTCCTGAAACTAGAATAACCCTTGCCAATGCCTATCTCCTCCCTAATATTTTTTATAGTGCACAAATTTTTACTAACCTTCAGTCTACACTTCTCTCTAAACTTGAATCTACCTATAACAAAGTGGCTAGATTTGCTGCTAACTTGCCTTATAAATCCCATCACTGTCTTGCCCTCAAGTCACTACACTGGCTTGACTTTCAAAACCATCTCAGATATATCCATCTTCTCACCATTCACTTCATTCTCAACAAACCATTTTCCTGTCCTAATCTCTCTTCACTAGTCTCCTATCACACTCCCATTTGATCTTTAAGGAGCTCAGATCAACATATTCTACAAATTTACAAACCTAAAAAGTGTGCAGGACAAAACTTACATAGCTACTCTCCATCCATTTTCTGGAACAGGCTTCCCTTGACTCCAAGAAGCCTATCCCAAACTCACTCCTTGCCCCTGTAATCTCCCCACTATAACCTAGTGCACATATTGTTCTCTTCATATCTCTCTTATCATCCCTTCACTCAGCTTGCTACTCACCTTTTCTTCCCTCCCTATTTCCTGTCTAACCTCCTCTTCCCCTTACTTCTTCCTGCCACCATTTGCCTTTTACCTTATGACCTGCTCTTTTCTACCTAACTCTTGACTGTATGAATAATTTTTTAATTCTTTCTTCTGTCTTTCGTCCCACACTTATTTAGTGCTAATTCCTGATTTATATATTTGTATTAACAGTCAGATTTATGATTGTTTGAATATTTACAACAGTTTGACTCATACAGTCTTTAAATTGCCTGCCTATTGTATTGTATATAACACATTACTGTGTGGAGATTTTCTCCCCGGGCCTCCGCTGAAAATGGACATGTATCCAGTCGGACTATCCCGTTCAACAAATGTAAAATAAATGTAAAATAAATAAATAATAAGCCTTCTACAAGAAAATTATACACTAGCAAATGGAAAAGATTTTCTATCTGGGCAAAAGATAGAAACATAGATCCTTACACAGCCTCCATTCCTCTGGAGTTAGAATTCCTAACTGAACATTTTCATCAAGAATCAGCTGCTGCTACAAAGTTCAATTGCAGCGATCTCCAGTTTTCATTTGGGACAACATGAACCTAATCTTATGGCTCACAGATTGTGTAAATCTTTCCTAAAAGGTACTACTTTGCTGAGACCTCCCTTTCAGGAACCTATATCTCCTTGGGATCTAAATTTTGTTCTGTCCATACTTACTTCCCCGCTTTTTGAACCCACACATACTTGTGAATTGAAGTTCCTTTCATGGAAGACCCTTTTCTAGTAGCTGTTACATCCACCAGAAGAGTGTCAGAGTCAGAGTTACAAGCACTGTCAGTCAAACCTCCTTACTTGATCTTTTATAGAGGCAGAGTTTCCCTTTGTACAAATCCATCTTTCATCCCCAAGGTTTGCTCTCAATCTAATTTGAATCAAACTATCGAACTACCAGTCAATTTTCCTAATCATTCAAACAGTGCAGAATATAAGTTTCATCAACTTGATGTTCACAGACAGTTTAGGTTCTATCTACATAGAATCAAGGAGCTTAGAAGATCAGACCAATTGTTTGTATCTTTTTCTGAGACAAGAAAAGGTATGCCAGTGTCTAAGATTACATTATCAAATTGAATCTCAAATTGTATTTCGTTTATTTACTCTTCCAATGGCAAGGAACTCCCGTTTAAAATTAAAGCTCATTCTAGCAGATCTGTATCCACATTTGCTGCTTTTCAAGCCAAAGTCCTAATTGACAGTATATGTGCAGCAGCAACTTGGGCTACTCCTCATACTTTTATTACTCATTACAAATTGGATTTAGCCTCTAGGGGTAGAACTTCCTTTGGTTCCATGGTTCTTAGGAGTATATTCTCGTGAGCCACCCGAGTAAAAGGTGCTAGGGACGCTGTCCCATATGTAAGAATGAAGGCGAGATAGGACTACAGAGCATAAGGGAAAGATGGACTACAAACATGGAACATTATGGTGAGTACATAACTTCTTTTTTAGTATAATCTGTTAGAATTGACCAGGGTTAATGAAATCTGCTAGTTTCTACCTGACTCTGATAACAGCACTTTTCACTTGCAGATCAAATTTTAGCTTATTTATGTATGTATGTATGTATGTATGTATGTATTTTATTTATTTATTTGTTAACTGGGTAAATGTACTGGTCAACTGACCCTTTTTAGTAATGATCCAAACTTTATTTTTATTTTTATTTATTTTTATTTTACATTTGTTGACCGGGTTAGTCCGACTGGAATCAAAGTCCATTTTCAGCGGTGGCCCGGGGAGATAAGCTCCAGACACAATACAAGAACAAAAAATAGTTGAGAAAGAAGAAAAAACATTGATTATATATAGTATTATAATTTTAGTTATAGGTGTAGTTAAGAAGGGAATACAGGTAGAAGTACATACAGACAGTCAATGTTCCATTTTAAAGTTAGTAGTAGATAAACAATATCAAATTAGCTAAGTAATTACATACATTATGTTGATTTAGTCAGGCTTGTCACAGTGGCATATCCATTTTAGTTCCAGATGTTGTTTAATTGAGGCCTTGAATAGGTCTGGGAGGAGAGCATGGTAATGGCACCTGGTAGTTTGTTCCAGGTTCTGCTTACAGAATTTGCAAATAGGGTCATGCCAGCAGCATTGTTGATTCTAGCTGTTTGTATTTGTAACTTGTTGGATGAACGTAGCAGTCTTGTGTTTTTATGGAAGAGGATGTAGTTACTAAGGGCTGTTTTATTAGCCAGTTGTACTTGACAAGATTGGGAAATTGCAACCATCCGAGCTGTTTGAGGTTAATGCAGTGATGGGTTCTGAAAGGAGAACCCGTAGCAAACCTGACGATGTGATTATAGCAGGTAGTAAGTCTATTAAGTCTAGTAAGTAAGTCAAACAAAAAAATGAGTAGGATTCTGAGCTCAAACAGTAATGTGTATACATAAATGCAATTAAGTATATGTAAAGTAAGGTTAAAAGTTCATATTACAGTGGTTGCAGTATAACACATGTTGTTGTTGTGTCTTTCGGCTTTTCCCAGTTAGGGGTCACCACAGCAGAACTCCGGTCCACTAATGATTGGCAGTTGATTTTTACATGCTGAGTTGCCAGCCCTAACGCACAACCTTCAACGAATGTACGCCCATTCACACATGTCTCCACGCAGAAGATGCTCTAGCTGAGAGTTGAACCGGTCAGCGTCTTACTGTGAGGCGACAACACTACCGCAGCACCACTACCGCGGCGGTTGCAGTATAACACATAAATAAGAAAATCACACACAGTCTCATGACAGCTAAACTACAAACTCCTTAATTCTTTAGAAGGAAATATTTTAAGTTTTTACAACAATAATTAATAGGGTATTTATAATTTAAGTACCATTCACCAGCTAATTCCTCTTAGTACAGTATGTCTCTTACTTTTAATTCTCTGTCCATGACAATTGTGAGTCCCTTCTAGGGAATCACTACTAACCCATTGTATATAATCATTTTGTTTTTATAACTGTTTGCTAACTTCTGTGTAATCTATGTAAGTTTGTCTTTGTGAAGCTTTTCTCCCCAGGCCTCCGCTGAAAATGGACATGTATCCAGTCGGACTATCCCAGTAAACATATGTAAAATAAATAAATAAATAAATAAAATATTTAGAAGAAGCCATTTCATAACTATAGATCAGCAAATATAACAGAGATTTAGTAACTACTGTTTGTAAAACAGTCATCTGCATTCTCTTTGAACACATTCACCTTCGGATTATTTTTATTTCTTGTCCCTCTTGACCAACCCAATGGTCCCATTACCAGTACCAAATTGTCCAGTTTGTCTCTCATACCAAGCATACCAAGCCCCATTCTATTGTGGATTAAAATGGGACATGAGGCAGGGCAAGGGTCATATGGACCATTTATTCCCTGCCAGAACTCACCAGCTAACTTGATCAAGGTGGAAATTGGGCACATCCTTTCTTTCTAGTGAAACAGCCAAAACCCATTTGCTGTCTGGTTTGAGTACACCAGTCTGGTCTCAGAAAATGCAAGAGTCAAGGGGTAAGGAACAAGTCAGTCAGTGAGTAAGGCAGACCACCACACATTGGATTTCCTATCCCAAGCCGCAGCTCTATAGAGTTCCACAATTGCTGCCTGGCCTTGGAGAAAGGGTGCAAACCTCCACATGCACATCATCTGCAAGGCCTGGTACATGCAGCAACACAATTCAGCACAATATGCTGACTAGGTCGACTCCATGAGTGCAGCACCCACTGCTCCCACTAGGTGTCACCCAAGTAGCAGATCAAAGCTGCCTCCCCCATGAGGGGAAAGCAGACAGCAGGCATTCACTCCTATTCAGTACAGCCTGTTCCATCTGTACCATGAATCAAACATGGGTTACAGTCAGGACTTCTTCCCTCTGCAACATGGAAGTCAGTCCTTCACTTTAGTTTCAAAAGCTAATAATATTTCCTGTGTGGGAATGTCATCACGTAAACGACTCTAGAACACTAGCTTAACTTTTAAAAATGCTTTCTCGCATATAGTGAGACTATAAAATAGTCTTTTAGCAGAAATGCATCACCAATATTATTTCTCTGGAGTATGGTGTAGTCTAGACCATTAGATAACTCTGTTAAGGTAGGCAGTGTTATAATCTTAATATTTTATATATCAGGGTATCAAGCAACAGGGTAGCCTTGCTACTAATTGGCAGCCAATGAAATCTATTTAGGAGCTCACAGTAGTAAGTCAACAAATTGCAGCATAATCAAAGTAACATATTTAAATTAACAGTTTTGTCCTGAGAGGAGTGTGATTCCTTGAAGTCCTGATTCTAATTTGGATGTAAACATTTTCCTTATAATGGCTTGGTGTGCGTCATGTGATAAGAGATGTGGTATTTTGTAAACAGATTTTAATTTTGAGGGGGGGTTGTGTCGCTGTCTCAATGTGCAGTTTAAGTAAAAGCAGAGGAACAAGAGTGAGGCCAAGATATCCTTATTGAGTCACCATGAAACGATGCAATTATTGTTAAAGGATCTTTGAGAATTAGTTAAGTTACCATTGCATATGAGCCATGGGGGAGGGGCAGCCATGTTTGACTAATGTTTGAGCCAGAGCAAGTAGCATCAAAGCTGATTTCTTGGAGTACGCTAAACGTTTATTTGTGTTTGTCCATGTATATAGTTAATTGATACCCATGTCTACACTTTTACTTTACTTGCTTGACAGTATATCATCAGTGTACAGTATTAGTTCAAGTGAGGAAACATCTGTAGAGATATTGTTAATGAACAGTGAGAAAAGTAGTTGATCTAATACTGACCCTTGTGGCACATAAAAATTAATTGTTGTGTCAGATAGAGAAGAGGCCAGACTGACTTGGAAAGTTCAATTCAGTAAGTAACTTTTAAATCAAGTAACAATGTTAGGCCTAAAGTTAAACTTATCTAGTTTGTTAAGTTTACAGCTTTGATTGCTTCAGTCAGGTATATGACTAGATCAATTGTTTATGTTGTTGTAGGTTTTACTAGTTGCCTTATAGAAAGCTTGCTGTAAGGGATACAACCAAAGAGTATTATAGAGATGACCTCCCCATTTCGAAATGAGCTTATAGAAGAAATGCTCACACTTAATTTAGCCTTAATTGTCATTTGATCAAAGTTGTCAACATCAACCATAACCATACAGCTGTAATAATGTTTTGGTGTGACCATTACAGATTTTTCAGAACTGGAATTAACATACTCTCCTAAGACAGTAAAACATTAACCATCACCACTTAATTGCAGCAATATTTTGGTATGAACATCATGGATTTTGGAAAACTTGTATTAAGATGCAGTCCTCAGGCAGTAAAACATCAATCATAACCACTCCATTGTAATAATCTTTTGGTGTGAACATGAAGGATGTTGCAGAGCTGCTATTTAGATACAGTCCTAAGACAATAAAACATCAACCATAACTGCTAATTTGTAAAAAATGTTTTGGTGTGAGCACCATGGATTTTGCAGAACTGGTATTAAAATACAGTCCTAATACAGTAAAATATCAGCCATAACCTCTCAGTTGTAACACTGTTTTGGTATGAACATCATAGATTTTGCAAAACTGGTATTAAGATATACTCTAAGACTGTAAAACATCAATCATAACTGCTAATTTGTAACAATGCTTTGGTGTCAACACCATGGATTTTGCAGAACTGGTATTACGATACAGTCCTAAGACAGTAAAATATTAACCATAGCCTCTCAGTTGTACAAATCTTTTGGTGCGAATGCAATGGATTTTGCAGAGTTGGCATTATGATACAGTCCTAAGAAAGTAAAACATCAAACATAACCGCTCAGTTGTAACAATGGTTTGGTGTGAACATCATGGATTTTGCAGAGCTTGGATTAGGATATGATCCTAAGACAATAAAACATCAACCATAACTGCTCAGTTATAACAATGTTTTTGTGTGAACAACATGGATTTTGCAGAGCTGGTATTAAGATACAGTCCTAAAACAGGAATAAAATCAACCATGACCACTCAGTTGTAATAGCATTCTGCTGATAACATCATGGATTTTGCAGAGCTGGCATTATGATATAGTTCTAAGACAGTCAAACATCAAACATAACCACTCAGTTGTAACAATGTTTTGGTGTGAATGCCATGAATTTTGCAGAGCTGGCACTAAGTTACAGTCCTAAGGCAGTAAAACATCAGATATAACTGCACAGCTATAAAAATGTTTTGGTGTGAGAATCATGGATTTTGCAGAGCTGGTATTAAGATACAGTCCTAACAGAAAAACATCAACCACAACTGCTCCGTTATAACAATGTTTTGGAATGAACATCATGGATTTTGTAGAGCTGGTATTAAGATATAGTTCTAAGACAGTAAAACATATTAAAGACAGTAGGCCGCATATGTAAGGTAAGATATAGTGCAGAGAGGATCAGCTTTGGTATCTGTTCGAACAATGCAATGATTATTTCATTGCATTGCCTATAAGAACAACAGGAGAACTATCAGTGCATTGAATGAGTTTTGAGTTTCCACAATGATATCTGATATCATTTACAAAAAGAGTAAGCAGTAGCAAGTCTAGGAGAAATGTATTTATTTATTAATTTTGAATTTGTTAACCAGGGTAGAGCATGGATCTCACTTGACCTTTTTCAGTCTCAACCAGGGGGTAACACAATAGGTACATGACATTGTAGTGAATGACAAAATGCAATATGTACATGTTTAGTATACAAGTGAGTATTATAGCTGTCTTGAGGGTATAAAGACATATATACATGACATTATTTTGAGAGTAACTGGCAACATGCAACATATACATGCATTATCTAGATGTCAGAATTGGTACACTTAAAGGATCGCAATGAAAAGTAGAGTCAAATTGCATAGAGGAGTGTAGGGTGGGAAGAGGTTACGTTATATACCCAGAGAAAACAGTTGCATTTTTCTTAAGTATTGTAATGTGCTTTTAGTTGTGATCAGGAAATGGAGTAAGCTGAATGATCGCAGTCTGGGGCCAAGGACTAAAAAAAGCATGGTTTGTGCAGTGAAGCATAGTTTGGGAGGTTGGAGGACCTGAGTGGTTATGACTTCAAAGGTTAATGGTTGGTGTATCTCTAAATTCTCTGGAGGCTAGAGGGAGAAGATATCTTTCTTGATAAGTTTAAATAGCTGAAAGGCAAGTAGAAATTCAACATGCTGTTTCATGGCTTGCCAGTTAACATTTTCAGTGATTTTGCAGTTGTATTAATTTCTTGGGGAGGTAGAGATGAATCCACATATGTTTTTTGAGATGCTTTTAATGGCCGGTGCATTATATTTAGATGCAGTAGCAGCAGCAATCAAACGGAGACCGTATACTAGCTGACCATGTCAGTTTACTTTACCTATGGCATTCCTACAGGATCTGGAAAGATAAAAAGAAGATCATATTAGCCTTGAATAGAAGAAAGATGATTTTTATGTGTGTGTGTGTGTGTGTGTGTGTGTGTGTGTGTGTGTGTGTGTGTGTGTGTGTAGTGCAGGTAAAGATGGAAACTTAGGAGGGGGGTCCAACCAAATTCCTAGGTATTTGAATTTAATGATGTTTTCAATAGTGTTATTCAGATTATCAAGAATTTGTAAAGGTCTAGAGGTAGAAGTGAACGTTTCCCTAGTACTCACTATCAAACCTGCCAAGTGACTCATTTGTTCCCGAGAGCTAAGATGCATGCAATAGACCTTGGCAAGGCTATTTTACCTGCTTCTGTGAGTGCTGCAATCATTCAGAAGACCATGCCCTCTCTTCAATCAAGCACCTCCATGTGATCTCCAGTCTCCAATGGGATTCTAGTGTGGAATATGTACCCCAAAGTTATTTGCTGCACCTTCCTTCTTGAAAGACACGTAGGCATTGCCTCATCACTCCTCAGCATTCTCCTCACAAGTTCTTCTGATGCCTTGGCTACTAATCAAAATCTGGACACCTATCTCATAGCCAGGGCTTTATCCTTGTGTACCATGAAGATGGCTCAGTCAAGAGAGTTGTACAGTGAATACGTACATGCAGGAACACACCGTGCATGTGCACATATGAGAATGCACACACACCCACAGATAAGCACACACAGTTAACTGTCTATCTAGTTAGCTAGCTATCTAACTACTTAGTCTCACATATAGGGCAGCTATAGTTACAGCTTACAATTAATTTTTCAGGTTAAGGTCAATATCTTTACATTCATTAACTTTATAAATATTCATCAAATTAACAGCACATTTTATATGTGCCATCTGACATTCTATGTCTATGATCACTACTAATTCACTCCAAGCAGACATATGGTTGCCATAAAATGGCATAGAAGAATACTGCAGATGTTTTATACAACCCTAGAGTAACATGGGCTGACTAATCATCCTTGAAGCATTCAGGGTTCATAGCTTTTACATTACTGATGTTATTTTCTGAGAACTGTATACAATATCGAACAGCTTAAAATATGTGATGGCTAAAAATGGCTTTTTCTTGCCAAATTCAAAACAAATTAAATTCCTGTTACATTACCGTCTTTGATTGTTGCAACAGTACCAAGATCATTATTTTGTTGCTGGCACCATGTTTTCAGTTAGTAAACATGTAAAACTAACAGGGGGACTGCAAGACAAGCTCTGTGGTGACATTATACTAGATTGACTGGAGTAGTATCTAAGAAACTGATTCTTTTCATTGAATGTTTAAATGAATGCTACTTTAAAAGTTTCAGACAACTGCCAGCAACAGTGTTTGGGTCTGTTAATGAGGCATCTAGCATGTCTCTGTGTGTGTGTGTGTGTGTGTGTGTGTGTGTGTGTGTGTGTGTGTGTGTGTGTGTGTGTGTGTGTGTAGATATATATATATATATATATATGTATATATATATATATATATATATATATATATATATATATATATATATATTTAATATTCAGACTGGCAGTACAATCTTGTTTGCATGAAAACATTACAGTACTGTCACACCAAGGAAATGCATTCCCTTCCATGTTTTTGTGAATGTGCTTTCAAACAGTTTTGTTATAATAATATACTTCAAATGGATTGTGAGAGTAGAAATGTAGAGGAAATTACATGATTCAAATGTCTCATATGCCCAGTGTGTGTAAAAAATTCAGCATGGCTATTTACAGAGCCTTCCTTTGCCTGGTCATTACAATACCATGTATGATTAATGCCATCCCCTGTTGCCCCAGGACTGTGCTGCTTAGGAAATGTGTGCTCATGTGGCCTGCACATGACATACTCACTCACATGGCAGTACAGGGAACTTGTCAAACGAGTAGTACAGCAGCTAACAATGCACTATAACCATACACGTGGAAGTGGTGCCTGCCACTGTATCCAGTAAGGGCAAGAATCTCAGAGAGTTTACCCCATCACAGAGAACATCCTGGGGTGGTGCTGGTTACAAGCACAGTCCTGCTGTAATAAGTAACATCTCACAACTGTCCCTCATGTTTATCATGTCTGCAATGTATAATGTGTGTGCATGTGTATATATAATGTATGCATATGTATAATGTATGCGTACATATATATATATATATATATATATATATATATATATACACACACACACACACACACACACACACACACACACACACACACACACACACATGCATATCTAGACAGATAGATAAACACGTGTGTATATGTGTGAGTATATGTCTTTTTTTATTTAATACCATGTTCGTTGAATTGCAAGTCATTGAAAATACATTTCACTGAAAACAGTTTTGTTTAACCAGTTACTACCTAGGCAGTAATCAGCTGCAGCATTGCAGGCCCTTATCATGACTTTCTCAACATAGTTAAGTCTATAAAATATCTTAATAAATCACTGTAACAAGAAAATATCTCAGTGCCTGGCTGAACCCACCACTGACCTTTTCAGGGCATATCCACATGGTGAATGAAAAGTTTCATACATGCTCTACAAATATCATACCATCTCTAACCTAATAATCTAACAGAGCAAGCTTGCCAATGGCAAAGGTGTGCTTTACTTCCCATATTTCAGTACTTGTTTCTCATCACTGGTGTCAGCTCTACCAAAAACAATCCCCAAAGACTTTTACTGCTTATTTGTAAAGTCAGTAAGTTCTAGTGGTATGGAGAGATAAAGCCCTGTGTATAACCCATGAGACCAAGTTTTATTAGTGGCTCAGGAATCTGTTGGAACTGACATTGGGAGGGGTGGAACCGTGAGGTTTAACCTGCACACCTCTTTGCAGGTGTAGATGCAGGGAGACTGTGTCTGTGCACTCTTCCCACAGTTAAAGTCCTGGTAAAGGCTTGAGCTAACACAAAGTGCAGTTTACAACTACCAACCTCTTGAGCACATTCAAGCATGAGCAGGGAGATGTAAGGGCTTAGCACAAAAAACATGTTGTCTCTGTTAGGGCTTAGCACAAAAAACATGTTGTCTCTGTTAGGGCTTAGCACAAAAAACATGTTGTCTCTGTTAGGGCTTAGCACAAAAAACATGTTGTCTCTGTTAGGACTTAGCACAACAAACATGTTGTCTCTGTTAGGACTTAGCACAAAAAACATGTTCCCCGGGATTCATGAAGCTCGGCGCAAGGCTGTGTGGCGTGAAGATGGCACAGTAGCACCCAATGCATATTAATGAAGACGCGCTGCCACTACAGCCACGTGCATAGGAAAGGAGCGTGAGTGCATAGGGCGTGTCGAAGTGCCGCACGGAGGCGTGGAAATGTCAGCTGTCGATGTGCAACCTAAAATGCTTGCATATAACAGTTTGCAAGCAATAGTAATCACATCTGTCAGTATCTGTGGATACTGAAACATATGCAAAGCATGCAAGACAGTTCCTGCGAACACAAAATGGAAAAGCAAACACAAATGCACGGTAGGGAATAATGGGTCCCTATCCCGCAGACAAATGACATTGAAAATCGTATGCCCGTAGTCCAACGCAGTGTAGACAGTTATACCAAGTGGAAGTGAAATGCATCACATGTTAGCGCGCTGCCACTAGGTAAGTCCAGCCCAATGGTCAGGGTCACCAGCTGACCCATATTGTGAGGAAGGGTACACAGCTGGGCAGATGTGTCCATAACAAAAAACACGGTAAATGTAAATATCTAGCGACCGTATGACCGAATTATATCCCACAACGCATGTAATAGTGACATACAATATGTATGTCCGTATTTCACATACCAAATGTGACAGGAAATAGAATAAACATGTAAACGAAACAGAAGGAGCATATAAACTGCTACAACAATAAGGTAACATGTAGGCTGAAAGGAACAATATTATCCATAGTGTTGACTGTGGGTACGTGTTGTCCAGTACAATCGGATATGTGTCTGGAATATATCCCATCCTGGACATAGGAAAAGGTGGCATCCTACCAATGATTAGAACAGTCGACCAAAATCCGCACATCTGCGGTCCAAGCCGAACTTGTCAGGATGTGTCATAGCTGAACGGGTATTACCCGGGTATACCAACCATGTCATAAAAGTTAAGTGTGGGTGTGTACCTATGTGCGTGAGGTATAGCATGTGGAAGGTCAAACATGGCAGGGTAGTCCACACAACCATACAGGTACCTGACATATGTAGGGTATGCAATGTGTTACCTTGACCATGTCTTGGGCCATCAACCAAAGCAGTGATGTATGGAGTGTCAGTAATATGTGTGTGTGGGGGTGGTTAATGGTATAATCCTCAAAGGCGACACTGTGTCATATGCAGAATAGGTGTACCGGAGGTGTATGAGGGAGCAGCAGGTGAAGCAGAAAGAAACACAAAAACATGTATACACATCTGCAATACAACCAGACAGGCCACAATGTAGAACACAACCCACAGACATATGAATATTAAAATGTGCGATACAAATGTACAGAAATGTCACCGGCACATACCCACAGATTGGTCCTGATGGAACTGGCCATATCAAATGCAACACACCTGGATGCATAATGGACTACCCAGCATCCCCTCCACAGCACACAACCTGCCCCCATACCTGAACATCCACCAAATCCAGCCATACTTGGCCTACTAGTTTGGTGCAGCCACATCTACATATAGTGACCACTACGCATATGTAGTAGGTAGTATCACCCTAGGCATTTTCAGGATTGCAAACTATGTATCCCTTGCATGTAAAACTCCCAGCACATTTTCATAATGCCAGAAGAATGGTCAGTATCTGTCTTGTTATTATTGGTCTTGTTAAATTTTTGGATATTCCTCATGGGATAAGTAACCTGTGTAAACATTAGAATGAGGTTTATGTTTGTATATATATATATATATATATATATATATATATATATATACACACACACACACACACACACACACACACACACACACACACACACATGCATATCTAGACAGATAGATAAACACATGTGTATATGTGTGAGTATATGTCTTTTTTTTAATACCATGTTCTTTGAATCGCAAGTCATTGAAAATACATTTCACTGAAAACAGTTTTGTTTAACCAGTTACTACCTAGGCAGTAATCAGCTGCAGCATTGCAGGCCCTTATCATGACTCTCTCAACATAGTTAAGTCTATAAAATATCTTAATAAATCACTGTAACAACAAAATATCTCAGTGCCTGGCTGAACCCACCACTGACCTTTTCAGGGCATATCCACATAGTGAATGAAAAGTTTCATACATGCTCTACAAATATCATACCATCACTAACCTAATAATCTAACAGAGCAAGCTTGCCAATGACAAAGTAGTGCTTTACTTCCCATATTTCAGTACTTGTTTCTCATCACTGGTGTCAGCTCTACCAAAAACAATCCCCAAAGACTTATACTGCTTATTTGTAAAGTCAGTAAGTTACAATGGTATGGAAAGATAAAGCCCTGTGTATAACCCACGAGACTAAGTTTTATTAGTGGCTTGGGGATCTGTTGGAACTGACATCAGGAGGGGGTGGAACTGTGAGGTTTAACCTGCGCACCTCTTTGCAGGTGTAGATGCAGGGAGACTGTGTCTGTGCGCTCTTCCCACAGTTAAAGTCCTGGTAAAGGCTTGAGATGACACAAAGTGCAGTTTACAACTACCAACCTCTTGAGCACATTCAAGCATGAGCAGGGAGATGTAAGGGCTTAGCACAAAAAACACGTTGTCTCTCTTAGGGCTTAGCACAAAAAACATGTTGTCTCTGTCAGGGCTTAGCACAAAAAACATGTTGTCTCTGTTAGAGCTTAGCACAAAAAAACATGTTGTCTCTGTTAGGACTTAGTACAAAAAACATATTGTCTCTGTTAGGACTTAGCACAAAAAACATGTTCCCCGGGATTCATGAAGCTCGGCACAAGGCTGTGTGGCATGAAGATGGCACAGTAGCACCCAATGCATATTAATGAAGACGCGCTGCTGCCACAACCACGTGCATAGGAAAGGAGCGCGAGTGCATAGGGCGTGTTGAAGTGCCGCACGGAGGCATGGAAATGTCAGCTGTTGATGTGCAACCTAAAATGCTTGCATATAACAATTTGCAAGCAGTAGTAATCACATCTGTCAGTGTCTGTGGATACTGAAACGTATGCAAAGCATGCAAGACAGTTCCTGCGAACACAAAATGGAAAAGCAAACACAAATGCACGGTAGGGAATAATGGGTCCCTATCCCGCAGACAAATGACATTGAAAATCGTATGCCCGTAGTCCAACGCAGTGTAGACAGTTATACCAAGTGGAAGTGAAATGCATCACATGTTAGCGCGCTGCCACTAGGTAAGTCCAGCCCAATGGTCAGGGTCACCAGCTGACCCATATTGTGAGGAAGGGTACACAGCTGGGCAGATGTG
Organism: Protopterus annectens; assembly: GCF_019279795.1. Taxonomy (NCBI): domain Eukaryota; kingdom Metazoa; phylum Chordata; order Ceratodontiformes; family Protopteridae; genus Protopterus; species Protopterus annectens. The sequence continues at coordinate 103,912,842 of NC_056738.1, read as the reverse complement.
TCCATAACAAAAAACACGGTAAATGTAAATATCTAGCGACCGTATGACCGAATTATATCCTAGCGTGATGTAATAGTGACATACAATATGTATGTCCGTATTTCTATACCAAATGTGACAGGAAATAGAATAAACATGTAAACGAAACAGAAGGAGCATATAAACTGCTACAACAATAAGGTAACATGTAGGCTGAAAGGAACAATATTATCCATAGTGTTGACTGTGGGTACGTGTTGTCCAGTACAATCGGATATGTGTCTGGAATATATCCCATCCTGGACATAGGAAAAGGTGGCATCCTACCAATGATTAGAACAGTCGACCAAAATCCGCACATCTGCGGTCCAAGCCGAACTTGTCAGGATGTGTCATAGCTGAACGGGTATTACCCGGGTATACCAACCATGTCATAAAAGTTAAGTGTGGGTGTGTACCTATGTGCGTGAGGTATAGCATGTGGAAGGTCAAACATGGCAGGGTAGTCCACACAACCATACAGGTACCTGACATATGTAGGGTATGCAATGTGTTACCTTGACCATGTCTTGGGCCATCAACCAAAGCAGTGATGGATGGAGTGTCAGGAATATGTGTGTGGGGGGGTGGGTAATGGTATAATCCTCAAAGGCGACACTGTGTCATATGCAGAATAGGTGTACCGGAGGTGTATGAGGGAGCAGCAGGTGAAGCAGAAAGAAACACAAAAACATGTATACACATCTGCAATACAACCAGACAGGCCACAATGTAGAACACAACCCCACAGACATATGAATATTAAAATGTGCGATACAAATGTACAGAAATGTCACCGGCGCATACCCACAGATTGGTCCTGATGGAACTGGCCATATCAAACGCAACACTCCTGGATGCATAATGGACTACCCAGCATCCCCTCCACAGCACACAACCTGCCACCATACCTGAACGTCCACCAAATCCAGCCATACTTGGCCTACTAGTTTGGTGCAGCCACATCTACACATAGTGACCACTACGCATATGTAGTAGGTAGTGTCACCCTAGGTAGTTGCAGGATTACAAACTATGTATCCCTTGCATGTAAAACCCCCAGCACATTTTCGTAATGCCAGAAGAATGGTCGATATCGGTCTTGTTATTATTGGTCTTGTTAAATTTTTGGATATCCCTCATGGGATAAGTAACCTGTGTAAACATTAGAATGGGTATGAAGACACGATGTCCAGTCCTGTAGACATCTGGACACAAGTTGGAATGTGCAGTAGTGGTGCATGAGACTGCCCAGCCCTAGATGGTCATGCAGAACCTACTACCCAGGATCAAACACCTGCCCGTGACGCATGTGTCCCGACACGAATAAGCGAGAGAATATATTGCACACATTCACATAGTGGCACATGGTATAAGGGTGATGAAGGCACTGACATAAACAGGATACCCCCTGATCCACTGTGTGAGGGACAATGAATGTGTGTGTAGGTGTGACCTGACCAACAATGATACAATGCCAAATGTCCTGTGATTGTAGGAAATAACTATGTACCATACTGCATGTAACAGTTGCCTAAAATGGTCACATCAGGATAGAATAAACGTAATTCATACAAGAAACAGGCAAACAACAAAAGTGCTAAAGGTATAGGCTCACAGCTAGGAAACTAATGAATGTTCTAAACCTGCACTGACCGTGGCTATGTGTTGGCCCAAACAATATGGTGTCCCCAGTAGGGTTACCATCTGTCCCACTTTGCGAGGGACAGTTCCTCTTTGGGCAGTTGTGTCCTGACAAAAAATATTAAAATTGGCAAATGTCCTGAGATTCTAGGACATAATTATGTCCCATATGTTATGTAATAGTTGCATAAAATAATTATTTCTGTATCTAAAATACCTAAATGTTACAAGAAACAGAATAAGCAACTAAACCACTACAAGAATAGGCTTTTATTTAGGCAAATAAGTAAAGTTCTATCCTTTGTACTGACTGTGGGTATGTGTTGGCCTGTAAAATCTGATGTGTGTTCCAAAAATGTCCCATCTTGGCCATTTGAAAAGGTGGCAACACTAGTCCCCAGAATATATCCCAACCTGTACAACGCTACCAATGGTCAGAGCATTCGCACAATAACTGGCCAGCCTCTTAACCACTCACAAAGCCAGTGACCTTTGGAGGAAAGGTGTTTAATGAGAATGACTACTTACAACAATGAAGAGTAATAGATGCATTTAACTGCAGAAAATTAGTAGTATTACGAATCTGTCAACACGTTCCAAGTTAATAGTACTAATATGGTAGAAGTGACTGTGATTGTCCCTGACTTGTCATAGCCTTGTCCCTGTCACTGTAGAAACGAGTCCCCGAGTATCACAGAGGTCCGTACACATAAGTACACCAACCAACTGTCACATCTGTTGACAGGACTATTGCATAATATTAATTGTATCTATAAATGAATTAAATAGTCAAATGGGAAGGGAAACACGTGGAAACCCCCCCACACCCTGCATTATGTAGTGGAACCACTCCCCACCCTAAATTATGTAGCACCAACCTAATAATGTGGTCAGATGTGCCCAAACATCTGCATCTGTAAACACAGGTACAATGTTAAAATCTGGACTAACTATGTCCATATGCTACATCTGATATTTGAACAGCGCCAGTGTAGTTCTAGTCACCAGTCAGCCGAACCTAAACCCGGACCAGCACTTGAACACCCTGACAATCAAACACACGTATGTGCGAGGACTATAAACGTAGGAGTTCTGAATATCCTTGGAGTGAGTAGACATGCAGCATGTGTCCAGAGCAGTAGGAAACAGGGAATGTCCTAAGTGTAGTACTGCAGTTTTCCAAGCAGGAGAATGGATACCTGCTGCGTAAGGGAAGCAGTGAGGCGTATGTCAGAGTAGCTATGAACCATGGGTATACATATAAATGAGCCAGAACAACAATAGTGTAGTGGTTAGAGCATCCGCCTAACGTAAAGGCATTCCCGGTTCAAGTACGACTATAGCACATATTAATTGTGTAATGAATGCCTCTGTGCTGTAAAGCCAACATTTATACATGTAAAGGTGACCGTGTTCGCATGGGTCTGTTAACCGGATTCCATCAATCAAAGTGGTACTTTCATAAGGAATAAGGCACATGTAATCCCAAAGAAGTGCCAGTAAACATATGTAACTCAGAATAAGTAGATGCAAGTGCTTCTTGGTGAATTATGCCAGCTATTAGCATAGCAAATGTATGTTGTTTTGTACAGCTGTAATTTTTATATATATAGATAGATGTGTGTATAAATAAATATCCACAGACATAACAGAAATATGCAATTATATATCTACATATATATCTATATACATATATATATATATATATATATATATATATATATATATCTATCTATACACACATATATATATATATATCTATATACACATATATATATATATATATATATATATATATATATATATATATACATATATATATATATATACAATAAATATATATATACATATACATATATATATATATATATATATATATATATATATATATATATATATATATGTATAGATAGATAGATATGTAAGGAACGCCAAAAGATGAAAGCAAACATAAGGGTTGTGAAGAGAATCCAGAGCAAGTAAGGAATTATAAAGTGCTCGCAGTGTATGTCAGATAAAGCTGCACAAGTGTGAGTAGAGCACCGCTCTTCACACCAGAGGCAGGGTTATACCAGTGGCCATAACATCGCTGAAGTGCTACATCAACATTGTAAACAGACGGAATGTAGTACATGTTGTGACCACCTACACTTGTAACCCGCAAATCGTTCGTAATCCATAACACCAGGAAAGGCACGTATGTGCAAATATGAATGGATGCTGAGCCTGTGAATACACGAGGCGGTACAAAATGTGTGTAGGGCCCCAATGCTCTGGAGAGGGCAATGTGTAAAGGTGTGTCATGGCTGCGATATCAGGTATATAATGGCTGTTATGCATAGAAACTCAACACAGGTGTGCTGGAGAAACTATGGATATGCGATTATGGACACAGGAGTGCTAGGGTATGTTGCGCCAGGTGCAATGGAGCGGCCCGTGGAGGTCAGCTAGTACGTAGGTGTGATTCCCACATAGGGCGTCATTTGCGTGGAGACATGCGTGAATGGGCGTATCGTTGTCAGACGTTGTGCGTCAGGGCTGGCAGCCTGGCATGTAAAGCCTATACGCCACCCATGAGTGGAACGGAGTTCTGCTGTGACAACCCCAAACCGGGAAAAGCAGAAAGACACAACTACATGAAGACATCAATATGTTGACGTACAATCACAGTAACACAAACACTCATTCTATCAACAGTAATAATATGAATGTGCACAGAAACAAACACAGTAGCAGGAATAATAGGCTGCGCATAGAAGTAATAGGTCGAATTACACTGTATCACATCCCAGTTAGCAGCGGCACCCCAGACATGAAAAACGTGGGATATCTGTCCGCTGTATAACGTGCAATATATTGATTACAAGTTCACCAGAGTGAAGTGTCGGTGTCATAATGACTAAGGCAATAGTATGTTGATGAAGCAGAGATAAAACCCAATACTCATGTGTAAGTGTATATGTCCAGGAAATGTATAGGTTAACGGACACACAGATGTATATATAGATAAAAACGTATATATATATGTATGTATATATATATATATATATATATATATATATATATATATATAAATTTATATACACATATATATTCATACAGATGTATATATATATATATATATATATATATATATATATATATATATATATATAGATAAATATATATACACGAACAACAGGTATTGATATATACACATACACACAAAACAAAATATATATGTCAGTGTAGATATACACATGTACATAGATAGGTTACTTCACAGCAATTAGGGGTAACATATTTACAGCCCGGGCATATGTGACTGGGAGGTCCAATAAATAAACGTTGTACCCCCCACACCGCCCAGCTAGGCCAGTCAGACATACAGACAGGCAATACAGATCAATACACTGCCGCTGTCCAAAACACAGGTAGGAAAGTACCAGTGGAAGAGATCTGCAAGGTCTACACTTTAAACATGGATAACGGTGTCCCTTGCAGGACTCCAAAAATTCAGGATATGTGTGAATCTGCTAACACTAATACGAGCAGGATGTAGGTGTACATGGAACAGTAGGTTGTGCAAGTGTGATAATACCTGGGTTGACAAAACGTACGACATGTGTCCCGAGAGGGGGAGAGTGGGCAATGTGTAGGGGTGTGCTCATACCCCAGCTGTGCTCACAGTAAGTATTTGTCATGACTGCTGTAGAGGGGTGCCATGTAGGTGGACCATGGGTATGCAATAATGGGCTTAAGTGTGCAGGTGCTGGTTGGCAGAGATGTACTAGGCCCGCCCAGTGGAAGTCATTAATATTCCTATGTGGGCATAGCATACACCTACACCTCCCAAACCTGAAGAGCACATCTACCGGATAGTCTGTAAACCATCAGGGGAATACATAGAGACCAAATCAGTGCCATGTACCCGATTAGCATGGACGTCCATAGTTATGTATCAGAATGTAACAAAGTCCAACTAAACACTTCCATAACTAGTGATATTAGGTGGACAGGTGGCGGAATACAGGTAATGACAGATGACAACATGTATGAGTCATAAACAGCATGTACCTCGACAAAAGTGAATGAATACATATGCTCTGTGACTGTAAATGTGTCTGGTTAATAGAACCAATCATCTAAATGTGTCCCACAGGGTGTTATGCATTATAGTCCTCGCACATACGTGTGTTTGATTGTCAGGGTGTTCAAGTGCTGGTCTGGGTTTAGGCTCGGACGACTGGTGACTAGAACTACACTGGCGCTGTTCAACTATCAGATGTAGCACATGGACATAGTTAGTCCAGATTTCAACATTCTACCTGTGTTTACAGATGCAGATGTTTGGGCACATCTGACCACATTATTAGGTTGGCGCTACATAATTTCATTCACACCCATTGGTATGTGAGTTCTGCTAGTGACGGAAAGTGCATAATTTGCTGACCACCTTAGGTAGATGATAGCATAATAGATGTGCTTCAACACCCGCAGCATGTGAGGACACACCGTCTGGGCAGTTGTGTCCTGCAAAATGACAGTTATGGCACATGGCCTGTGAGTTCAGGAAAGGAGGCTATATAGTGTGTGTAGTGGTGTCAGAAATTAATTTGTTGTATCAGAAACAGCTACATGTAATAGGAAACAGTATTATCAATTATAATGCTACATGAATAACCTTAACGTATGCAAACCATAGAAGTCGTCAGTTTACTACTGGCTGTGGGTATGTGTTGCCTTGACACATGTGATAGCTCTACATATAGGATCTACAGGGCCGCCACCATTCTGAATGGCCAAAGTGGAACCTGCTCTGTAGAAATGTCAGACGTACCAGGGCAGAACATACCTACAGCCATGCATAGTACAGAAATATACATATCGGCACAAATCAAAGCGTAGTCTAGCAGCAGTAAAGTTGCTTATGCTACTACATATAACATATCGACGTGTCAGGTATACAAGACCTGTAACAAGCAACCAGTACAGACACGTACAACATGAGAATGTCCCCTAATCAGGACAGTTGCAATGGCTAGAGTATTGTCCATACCTCTCAACTGTCCCTGAATTTCAGGTACGTCCCTGAGTTTGACTGAAAGTTTAACTCTGTCCGTCTTAATCCCTCCTAAAATTAGTGACTTTTGAAGAAAAGGTGGTGAATTACACTTAATGACTATTGACAATAAGTAAGAGTTATAAACTTCTTTTACTTCAGAAAATGTGTATTAAGTCATATGCTCTGATTCTGTCAATGTTTCAAGTTAATAGCACTACTTTTGTAAAAGTGTCCCTGATTTTTTCTTGACCTGTCCCTGATTCTGTAGAAATGTGTCCCCCGATTGGTGGAGAGGTTTGGTATTGTCACATGAGATATGCCTAATGAGGGACTGTCCCATGCAAAGTGGGAAAGGTGTCACTCCTACAGTCTCCTATCGTGCAATCTGAAAGGCGGAAAATGTACAGTAGGTATGCGGTAGCATGACTCGGCAGACAGCTGCATTAACAAAATCATAGTCATATGTCAGCATTGCAGAGTATCAGTTCCCGTGTATCAGGCAGATGGGAGAAGATCGTATGAGGAACACGCATATAATATGATTACGTTACTGGACAGGCCACCGAGTCTGTACAGTCGAATGCCTACTGTCGCCAAATGGTTACACATACCCGATACTGTAGTCATGTAGTCCAATGTAATACACATTACAAGGGATCGCACACACCCAGCGTGAGTGACAAATGTAAGCAGAAATGTTGGTGAGCGAGCGGCTGTGAGCATGTTTGTCTACCAGTATGCCAGTAGTGCACTGTCAAAGAAATGTGGAGTCTAAATGGGTACAAGGTGCTGTGACCAGAGGTCAGCAGTGCGTAACACTGTACAAACCCATGCACAGCTGCTCCCACCTGCTGGAATGTGCCTTACCCAGTCCATATCCAAAGGTGTCGGTCTGTCCGCAAACAAAGAACTGTCCTATTCACGTGTTGGTAGCAGTACCCTGTGCACATAGCTCATGTGAATTAACAATAGACCATGGCATATGTACAGACAATAGACCACACACACACCATACAGCACAGTCATCCAACAGTATAGCAATGTACTGGCAGATATGTCTGGACCACTGATGTATGCATGCCTGGCCGTCCTGTATTTCAGTGTGTGAGCATGCCCAGTATGACTGTTACGCATGTTGTCGACCGACATTACCGTCATACCGTCATGTGTGTGATCATGCCAAGTATGGTCAACTGTATCGCATGTGTCACATGTCCAGATAGTTAGTACTGTGTTGCTGACCCCTCCGTTCTGCACAGACAGGTGTCATGCTGTGTCTGCAGGGTAGCTAATGGTCATGTGGCATTGACAGTTGCTACATGTCTGCATAGCATGGGGGGACATCCAACTACAACCACAGTCCTACACAGCACCGTGGGTGGCGCACGTGACTCTCACATGTGTAGGTTTGATGGGGGGCACAGCTGACAGTTGTACATATCTGCCGCTACTGTACTGGTATGCCAGGTACTCCATGTCAGTGTGTGGACCTACCTAAATTGCTGGTTGGAGGGATACCAGTGTGTGTCAGTTCCCAGCTTTAAATACCAGCACAGTGGTGTTGGACGTCCTATCTTTCACAACCTACATCAAACTGCCTGGCCTGCTGTAGTCTGTGTGTGTCTTAGGGGGTTGGGGTCATTCATTGGGCATATCCATAGGCCATTGTATATCATTTGTCTGTATTGGTCCACATCTGTCCAACTGCATGGAACGTGTATGGGCTGTATGGACACACATGATGGTCAGCCCATAATCTGCAGTGGGTTAGGACACCCTGTGTACCACTGGCTACCATTGTGACCCCCGTATGTGCTACAGAGGTCATGGTGCCACTATGGATGTGTACTGTCTGCTGCCCTAACATTCGGCCACCACAGTCACTTGTATGCTCACATACATACCATAGCAATGGGTAAATACACATTCTAATAGAAATGCCAATTGTTAGGTCAATAGACATACCCTGGGTGTGTTCTGGACTTGAGGACGGCGCTGGGGGGCTGCCTATGTCGGATGCACACAGTGCACCTCCTATACATGGCCGAGCACAGGTAGTGTCATGTTTGGCATACATTGTACTGTGTGCGGGTCAGAGAGGGGAAATCAGTGGGTACCTACTGTGTCAGTGCATATGCCTTGTGTTGCATCTTTGCCAAGGGCAGGTCATACTGTGCACGGGCATTCACCGACTGTGCCCTGCTCAGGTAGTTCCTTCATCAAGTCACACTGTGCCTGTACAGGCCTTGGCAGTGGTGTTGGGCTGTGTGGCCCTGCCCCATGCTGTTCCTGCTGCAACTGTTACTGCAGGATAACATTGTGTAGCATAGCAAATACCATAACAACTTGTATGCATGTAGCTAGTGAATACTGCAGGGCTCCACCGGATGTGTCCGGATACCAGAACTGTGAACTGAGCATCCCAAACACATGCACAATTATATGTCTTGCCTGTGCATCCGCCTCATTATGGTGTGAGTGTTCAGGTGTGTGTGCATTGCTGATGGGTGGCATCAGCCACGACACCAGTGTTTACCCAGCATTCCCCACTAGGAGACTGTAGGGGATGTCCATATTGGCATTGGTGTGGTACAGCTGTGTCAGAAGCCATATATCAGAATCATCATAGCTTCCAGGGCAGACAGCACACACATTCAATCTCATGCCCTGGCCATCGCATATGGCCTAGCTGTTGGAGGGTATGCCCCTGCAGTGACTGTAGGCCCTACCCCGCTCACCAGGTGGTGCTTCAATGTGTATGTGTGTGCAGGCTATAGCACCCAGTACCCCAGGGTAGTCATCCATGTGTTTGAACTGATGCATATATCTGGTCTACTAATCAGGTGTGTTGAGGACATGTACGTGCTCACTAGCATGTGTTGACATGGCGTCTGTGAACTGGTGCAATACTCTGGATGCAGATGCCTGTGAGATACCCATGATATCCCCAGTTGTGCTGTGTGAGGTACCTGTGGCTAGTACACCTAGGCCAACACATACCATGGTATCCACTGTGATGGGTTTCCCTCGGCCTGTTTGATGTGTCAGGTGTGGCAGGCACAGGTCAACAAGCCGCTTTAGGAGGTTTCTGTCCACTCCATAGTGCTCCACCATCCCCAGCCCATGTAGCCCCTGGTAAGTCACCCTGGGTCTATAAAGTCTTATGTCTCCCCAGTAAGGGTTGTTCGGCAGCATACACATCCTCACTGCCCAGCCTCCTGCACATGTTGGTATATGTTGCCTGCTGCAGCTCTTCTCATTTGGTTGGACTGCATCGTGAAATGTCCCCGCAGGTATACACCGGTGGTGTAGAGTGTGGAAAAAACCTGTGTGTATGCTGCTTGCTCACATTACCGTACTGTTCAGGTGCGGGCTGGCCATGTCATCTGCTGATTGTGCTGATCAACACCTGTTTGTGCAGCCTGTACACCCTGACTACCCCACCACTGCTGTCATCCATCCCAACATCACCAGGCTGGCATAGACACACCCCTAGCTTAGGCGTGCTAAGGCAGGAGCACTCCCAAGGCACAGTTCTGAAATGTACTTACAGTATGCCTGATCCCCCTTCCATGCTGTCAACTATATTCGAGCCCTGCACCCAGCTGACTACACAAATACACTCCAGGGACCTGCATCACACCCTGGTGATAAATGGGATACATTATTGTCAACCTCATCTGCATAGTATAGTCTTCTAATGAATAGTTATATGACCCATACCGAACCTCCAAATTAATAACCACTGCTCAGTGTCACTCAGATCCGTACACAACTGGCAACAGGTGCCTTACTATCACCATATTCAGTGTCCCATAGTCTTCCCAGCCACAAAATAACTGGTGTCTACACGACTACAACCCATGACCCTGCACACTACAGACGATGTGCATTACCACTACGCTATGGCAGATATACATAGATCCCAAGTTATCACATACAGATCATCCGGCGCAAACATTCAATAGTGCTGATGTCCCCAGACATATATGTTCACATCTATGTCTATCTCTATAGCTACATATATCATATATATTATTTGTATACATATATATATGGACATAAATATATATATATATATATATATATATATATATATATATATATATATATATATATATATAAATATAAATATATATATATATATATATATATATATATATATATATATATATATATATTTATATATATATATATATATATATATATATATATATATATATATATATATATATATATATATACACATACATACACACATATACATGTACACACATATGTAGACATTGCATTTATGTCACAACAGCGGACCACATGACAGCAAAGCATTAGACAGGAATGAAAAGGAAACTACATGTGCCATCATGTAGTGTTGTTACTATCAAGGCATGTGTGTTTTGTTGTATCACACGGGTCAGACCATGTCAAGGGTAAGAGTAGGGCTGCTGACATTTACTCACCAGACCTATTGGCGAATGTATATGTTGACAACCCAGTATCTTGGCAGAATATGCGGGCTGTGGACACTATATAGGTCAGCAAGAAAACACACTAAACACATCCTGCAGCTAGCCACCCACAGATACCAACCATTGTGGTATAACTGCCAAACACAAACACCTGCCATGCCTTGGAATCGAGCACCTACTTGTCTGGTCTACCACACTACAGCGTTATGTAGTAACAGAATGTTCTACCGAGTTTCAGCATCACTGCACTCCCACAGGCATACTTCTAGGTGGATGACATCAGCAAAGGCAAAGACGTCGATAGGGAATGTATGGGGAGTGAGCCGTCTAAAAGTATTACTCTGTCCCCAGGCAGCTGGACACACACACTTGGCAGGGATGGGAGTCGAACATACACCTACCTACTTTATCACACTACAGCATTACCCAGTTACAGAATGCACTACCAAGATTCCTGGAACACAGCACTCCCAGAGGCATACTTCTAGTTGGATGACATCATCCGCAAAGGCAAAGACGCCGATAGGGAATGTATGAGGAGTGGGCCATCTAAAAGCATTACTCTGTCCCCAGGCAGCTGGAAACACACACTTGACAGGGCTGGGAGTTGAACACACATCTAACTACCTTATCACACTACAGCATTACACAGTTACAGAATGCGCTACCGAGATTATTGGAGCACAGCACTCCAAGAGGCATACTTCTAGGTGGATGACATCATCCGCAAAGGCAAAGACGCCGATAGGGAATGTATGGGGAGTGGGCCGTCTAAAAACATTACTCTATCCCCAGGCAGCTGGAAACACACACACACACTGGGCAGGGCTGGGAGTTGAACATACTCCTAACTACCTTATCACACTAGAGCATTACACAGTTACAGAACGCGCGATCGAGATTACTGGAACACAGTACTCCCAGAGGCATACTTCTAGGTGGATGACATCATCCACAAAGGCAAAGACACTGATAGGGAATGTATGGGGAGTGGGTCATCTAAAAGCATTACTCTGTCCTCAGGCAGCTGGAAACACACACACACACACACACACACACACATTTGGCAGGGCTGGGAGTCGAACATACACCTAACTACCTTATCACACTACAGCATTACACAGTTACAGAAAACGCTACCGAGATTACTGGAATACAACACTCCCTGGAGGCATACTTCTTGGTGGATGAGATCATCCGCAAAGGCAAAGACGCCGATAAGGAATGTATGGGGAGTGGGCCGTCTAAAAGCATTACTCTGTCACCAGACAGCAGGAAACACACACACACACACACACACACACACACTTGGTTGGGTTGGGAGTTGGGCATACACCTAACTACCTTATCACACTACAGCATTATGCAGTTACAGAACGCGCTACCGAGATTACTGGAACACAGCACTCCTAGAGGCATACTTCTAGGTGGATGACATCATCCGCAAACTCAAAGATGCTGATAGGGAATGTATGGGGAGTGAGCCATCTAAAAACATTACTCTGTCCCCAGGCAGCTGGAAACACACACACACTTGGCAGGGCTGGGAGTCAAACATACACCTAACTACCTTATCACACTACAGCATTACACAGTTACAGAAAATGCTACCAAGATTACTGGAATACAACACTCCTGGAGGCATACTTCTAGGTGGATGAGATCATCTGCAAAGGCAAAGACGCCGATAAGGAATGTATGGGGAGTGGGCCGTCTAAAAGCATTAATCTGTCACCAGACAGCTGGAAACACACACACACACACACTTGGTCGGGTTGGGAGTTGGACATACACCTAACTACCTTTTCACACTACAGCATTACACAGTTACAGAATGCGCTACCGAGATTACTGGAGCACAGCACTCCCAGAGGCATACTTCTAGGTGGATGACATCATCCGCAAAGGCAAAGACGCCAATAGGGAATGTATTGGGAGTGGGCTGTCTAAAAGCATTACTCTGTCCCCAGGCAGCTGGAAACACACACACACTTGGCAGGGCTGGGAGTTGAACATACACCTAATTACCTTATCACACTACAGCATTACGCAGTTACAGAATGCACAATCGAGATTACTGAAACACAGTACTCCCAGAGGCATACTTCTAGGTTGATGACATCATCCACAAAGGCAAAGATGCCGATAGGGAATGTATGGGGAGTGGGCCATCTTAGAGCATTACTCTGTCCCCAGGCACCTGGAAACACACACTTGGCAGGGCTGGGAGTCGAACATACACCTAACTACCTTATCACACTATAGCATTACACAGTTACAGAACACGCTACCGAGATTACTGGAACACAACACTCCCAGAGGCATACTTCTAGGTGGAGGAGATCATCCACAAAGGCAAAGATGCCAATAGGGAATGTATGGGGAGTGGGCCGTCTAAAAGCATTGCTCTGTCGCTAGGCAGCTGGAAACACACACACATACACTTAGCAGGGTTGGGAGTCGAACATACACCTAACTACCTTATCACACTACAGCATTACGCAGTTATAGAACGCGCTACTGAGATTACTGGAGCACAGCACTCCCAGAGGAATGCTTCTAGGTGGATGACATCATCCGCAAAGTCAAAGATGCTGACAGGGAATGTATGGGGAGTGAGCCATCTAAAAACATTACTCTGTCCCCAGGCAGCTGAAAACACACACACTTGGCAGGGTTGGGAGTCGAACATACACCTAACTACCTTATCACACTACAGCATTACGCAGTTATAGAACGCACTACTGAGATTACTGGAGCACAGCACTCCCAGAGGAATGCTTCTAGGTGGATGACATCATCCGCAAAGTCAAAGATGCTGATAGGGAATGTATGGGGAGTGAGCCATCTAAAAACATTACTCTGTCCCCAGGCAGCTGAAAACACACACACTTGGCAGGGTTGGGAGTCTAACATACACCTAACTACCTTATCACACTATAGCATTACGCAGTTACAGAATGCACTACCGAGATTATTGGAACACAACACTCCCAGTGGCATACTTCTAAGTGGATGACATCATCCACAAAGGCAAAGACTCTGATAGGGAATGTATAGAGAGTGAGCAGTCTAAAAGCATATTACTGTCCCAAGGTAGATGTAGACAAACACACATCAGTGGTGTGAGCGGGACAACTGCCTATTTACGGAGCACTATTACAACACTACATAGATACAAGACACGCCACAGACAGTATGCCCTTCAAGACAGTCAACCAGTGTGTTCAATGTAGGAATCCATCCTGATATGGGGTATGGACATCTGTTGCCTGGATGACTACCATCACTATACAGGATGTCAATGGCCATGCCCATACACAGAGGCACGTAACCGACACAAGGTGTCACTGGGCATGCTCACACACTTAGTGTCACACGTCCGTTTGGAATGTACTGTGTGTCCATCTACACAATGGCGTACTGCGCATGCTCACACACTTAGTAGTAGTGAAGGGCTGTCTTGCATGCACATGGATTATAAACACAGAAAGGCACAGTTTGGTGTTCCTGTCCCCACGTACATGAAGGCCACTCACATGTACTGACCAGTACACACTCAAGAGCCATCACAGATGTCTCAGGTACAGATCACAGTGGTAACTGACGCATTCTACTATGTAGCCCTCAGACATCACCATGTCCTTGGACCAGCAACACACAACCATATATTACTACAACACCATGTGACTCATGACCAGTGGACTGTATATAGGTCTACAGCAACTGTGCAGACTACACATGTACTGACAGGGTTCCATCATGTGTTATGCAATGCAATGATACCACTGTTCATAACCAGGTCGGCTCTACACATAACAGGGGCCCTGGGTCTTACACAGCTGTAACAGATGACTGTCGCTGTACACCAAAGAACACTCATGTTTGGATATGACATACATGTAATCACAGTGGATATGTACATGGACCACACACACACAACACATATGTACATAGCATAGCTTTTGCTGTCCTCCATGCAGATAAGTGGCTACAGCAATCACACAGATGCACATGGAAGGTAGGTCCATGGCTGTTGACTGCTAACAGTACATAAGGTAGCAATGTTGACCAAGGTAACATTCCCTCTGTACTAGTTACCCATGACAACCATCATATCATACAACAGTCCATGTGTTATGTATGTCATCACACATGTCCACCAATTGCAATGCATACAAACATGTCTACATGACAGGCATGTAGGACCAATGCACATGTACATGTAGTGGTGTGCATGAAGCTACCATGCTTGTGCAGTAGCTGATGTATGTAATTCATCTGCGCCTAACTACAACATGCAGTTGCAATGCAGCCCCATCACTGACACCTGTATATGGTGAAATACTGACAGTATGGCAGGATGTACATCAGGTATGGATGGATGTGTGTACATAAAGTGGTGATCCACCTATGCAGATGGATGTTTGCTGAAGACGGCTCACAGGTGTCTCACAAGCCATCCTACCATTACATGTGAAAACAGTACGCTATGTTACTGTTACTTGAAGGTGAAGACATACAACCTACACAGCGGTCAGAGTGTTACTGACTGTAAATCACTTGACACCTGTAACACTTACATCCTCCCATGTGCATATAGCAGCACAATTGCCGAAGGTAGCATTGGTACATATAATGCAGCCAATACTGCTGCATGTCTGTCAGATGTATCATCATATAGCAGGTGTATCATTCACAGTACTGCCATGTGTGTTTGCTTGTGTGACCATATATGCCACGTATGGTGGGGAATACATCCCAATTGTTACACACATGTACACTGTTGTAGAGATCTGTACATACTGCAGTGTAGAAAGCATGACGTAGGCAGGGGTGGTGTGTGTATCACACACATGTCAGCTATCTGTATGTGAATGACATTTGTGGACTCCACAGTGTGTGTGTGTGTGTGTGTGTGTGTGTGTGTGTGTGTGTGTGTGTGTGTGTGTGTGTGTGTGTATGTATGTATGGCTGTCTGGTGCATGGAGTGAGGGTGTATGCTACCATACAGAACAGACAGGATCCCTAACCCCTCATGGTGATGAAGTCTACTACCCTGTTGATGCCATCGGTCTCAGCCTTACTGGCTATCTGTACATGTTCATTCTCTGTGTCACGTTGTGTGGGTGCACAGTACTGTGAGGGTGATTACCACATAGGCAGGGGTCCTCACCTCAACACTATCGAGTGTGCGTTATAGTGTTGTTGACCCCGTGAGTGTGGGCATGTTACTGTGTGTTTCTGTGTATGTCTGTGTGTGTTCTCATCCTATAATGTGACAGGGTATTACTGCTATGCAGTGATTCCTCATGCTATCAAGTGGCCTCTAACGTTATCATCGGCCAGACTGCTGTGTAAACCCCCTGCACCATGTCACCATACCTGTGATGTGACTTGGTATGGATGTCACGTCTCTAGCCACTGTAGCCTATTAAACAGCCCACATGCTTCTGGATCAGTAGATGTGTGGACATCTGTGGAATGGTAGCCTTTCTAACAGTGAGGTT
This sequence comes from Protopterus annectens, assembly GCF_019279795.1. Taxonomy (NCBI): domain Eukaryota; kingdom Metazoa; phylum Chordata; order Ceratodontiformes; family Protopteridae; genus Protopterus; species Protopterus annectens. Next base: position 103,896,157 of record NC_056738.1, on the reverse strand, counting down.
GAGGCTACGTATAGCATGCTGGTATTGCCATACATGCCTGTGAATACTCCACATTTACACATGTGAAACTGCAAACACTGCTACTTATTGGCACATGCGAGTAGACCTTAAGGAGGGAAGCAGGGCATCATTACCAACATGCTGTTACTGTTGTTACCAAGACACATACTGTGAACACACAACAATGCACTCCAACTGCAAACACTGTAACATAATGGCACATGCAATTAGACCTTAATGAGGGAAGCAGGGCATAATTACCAACATGCTGTTACCGTTGTTACCAAGACACATACTGCGAACATATAACAATGCATTATAAACCTGTACTACATGGTATGTCTGGTGCATGTCAACAGTACACAACTAATGTAATATACACTTATCTCACTATTCTGTTCACCCTGTGCATCAGACCATATGAGCATGTCCCTGCACCGATGGTGTGGATGACAGAGATGCAGCACATGCATCATCATATGCACAGGGTGATAATGTTTGCGAGGGGCATAGGCTGCACTAGTGGATGACATCATGTGTGTGGGTAAGGTCTGGTGATCTGATTGGACATGTGTGGTCGTTATGCATGTGGGTGTTGCGGTGCCCTACAGAAGTTTCTGATGTGTGCGTGTATGTGTGCACACAGTTCTGCCTTTTGTCAGGCCTACACAGGGGTATTATTGGCAGCTCCAGATTGTACAGACCAGGATGTACAGCTCACTGTGTCCGGCCATGGCCATGTAAACTGTGCCTGCCAGGGGTTGCACGGGCACTACCAGGCTGAAGTATAGATTGGCTACTGTCCGATGACACTTGTCCACTGGAACTGTGTCCCCACTGGGAATGTCCAGGGCCACGTCCACATGGCCTGCTGTGTCCTGGTGTGGACAGCGCAGAACCAGCTGCACTGCTGCTGCTACTGGCACTATGGGAGCGAGCATGTGAGGTGGCTCATTCATGTTGACCTGCACTAGGTGGTGTAGCTGGCCTACATCCATGTGGCCTATGCCTCACTCCTACCAGATGTTCCAGCACAGACAACTCATGCTCATGGATTGCCATGCCATGGTCAAGGATTCCAACCCTGTCACCCAATCGCCTGTCCAGAACATCAGCAATCCGCTGTTGAGCATTTGCCAATGCCTGGATTTGTCATTTAGAGTACGGATAGCAGCCCTCTGAAGCCTCTGCCCTTCTCTGTTCTGCCATTCAGCACGTGCCTGTGCTGCCATTACAGTCTGGAACATTCGTCTGGTGACACCAGCTGCTGCACTCTGTCCTGCAGGTGCATGTCTGCCAGAGGTCCTCCTATGAGCAGCACTGGCCACATGCCTGTGTGGCACATCTGCAGTCATTACACTGACACCATGGTGTGGAGATACACCTTCTGTAGCCACCACACGTTCCTGTTCCAAGCTAACACACGCTGACTGTCCTTCCTCTATAGCCACTGGTGATGGGGTATGTGCTGACATGAGAACTGTGTGCGGGGAAGAGGGTAACATAGCTGGGATGGCAACCATTGGCACAGATTCAGCCCCTGACAATCCTGCCTGTACCTCATGCATATGTTCATCACTGCTAGTATCTGTGGAGACACTAACATCAGATGGACCGCAGGAGGGTAACACACCTACATTAACTGTGAATGCAAAGAAAGACTCTACATTACAATAGACACACACAGACACACAGACACACCATGCATGTGATTTGACAGATGGCATGCAGCATGCATGTGATACAACAGACGGCATGCAGCTCAGACATTAATAGTGGTAGTTAGCATACCTCCCTGGGTTGCACACAACAGCAAGCAGGTGTCATATCAGTAGCCATGCAGTTCACACAATCATGGTAGTAAGCATGCATCCCTGTGATACACCATGTGGACCAGCACAGGTTAACAGTACGCATGGCTGAAGTGACCTTGACATGTAATCTGCTGACGTGTGCATTGACATGCATACATGTCTGACACAATGGTGTCCTGACACATGTACAGCGTTGTAATGGGTATCACATTGCAGTGTTGTCTGTATGCCCTACAGATAGAATGCACTTTTAGCAAATGTGCATGAGCATTGAAGGGTAGTGTGAGGCGTATACATTGCTATACAGTGTGAAGTACAGACACTGTGCCATTGCATGGCATCATGAGGCATCTATATTGTTATGCAGTGTGTAATACGCACACAGTGCATAGCCATAACTGCGTGCATACACATTACATAACTGTGGATTGTGACCCACGTCGCTGAGGTGTATACACACCAAACCATGCTGTGTCATGTGACAGGTCACTGGAAGACCTACGGATGACACCCTTGCACAACTACTACAAAGTCTTAGCTGCCTGGCAACCATGTCCACACATGGCAGACTTGTCAATACACCATGTTCCACATGACATTAATGTACCACACACACGAGGTGCACGGTTGACAGTGATGTCCTACAGCAGCAAGGGAAATGTACGGTATCTGTGGCCTGATGTGGTCTCAATGTCTGTGGAAGCTGTACAGGTGACTACTGTCATGCTATGACACAGTCGTGATGTTCAACACATCTTATATGGTCAAATTAAGTGACACCTCCGCTAGCTGTGCACAGGCATTTAGGATGTCCAGTGTTCCACATCAACTATATAATCAGTCAACTAAGGCTATAGTTGGACCATGTGCGGACAATGTGCAACAGGGTATATACTCATCACAACTACTGTGTGGCTACATGTTGCTGGCCATCCTCCATGGCCATGTGTGAACATGTGTTGGCCAAATGTTTGTGATGGCCGTCTATCTCACATGTCTGTGTTGTCCCATATGACATACACCCATAGATGTCAGATATGTCACTGTCCACAGGACTATGCAGACAATGGGTTGTATGTTTGGTATGTGGGGTATGTATTATGGGATAGTGAGACAATATTGCAGCCGGAACACTACATGTTTGGGACATGTCAGATGGCACATCACAATGTGTGCACCCATTGTAGGGGCATGTTACAGAATGGTGACTCCTGTGAGCTGCCCATATCCCAGCTCACTGTGTGGTACTGTTTGCGTACCACACATGTGTTGTTCCAATGTCTAGTACATATGCCTACATTGAACACCTCCACCATTGTATGCACAGCTGTCCACACATCTAGCAATGACAGATACTGTGGTTTCATGTTGGTGTTTCATTTAGTTTGTATATATTGCACATGGGTAGCCAGTGTGAATGATGACAGATGCAACCTGTATATCGTGACTGGACCATACATTATGTATACATGTGTTAACTGGCCACATGGCATATAGATATATACATTAACATGCCTGATACTGATAACTGTCTCACCTGCAATGGACTGATGTCTGTGCGGCACGCCAGAGGTACCTGTATAGGGGTGACACAGCAGTTTGAACATTATCCATGACTGTATGACAGCCACAGGGTGCACTGTGCATGTTAACACATTCATCTGTACAATAGCATATAGTATGCACATGTGTGCATACACAGGGTAGCATACTGTAGTATGCAGCATGGGTGTAAACATACCTTGCATATGATGTTACATTACATATTGTACAGTGACACATGCAACTAAATGGGATATAATAGTCATATGTGCAGTAGTGACTTACCAGGCAACTCCAGGCTCAGTGGTTGGGAGACCCACCTCCATGAAGGCAGCTAGTGTTTGTGGATGCTGTTCTGAGGGTGTCCCCAGGCTGGCCAGTAGCTCCTCGGTGGGTGTGAGTGGGGGCTGGGTTGGTGGCCCACCACCTGTTCCACCTTGTTCCCAGGCGATTGCATTGGCACGCTGTTTTGCATGTTGTATCAGGTCCATGCAGTGTCTGCGCACCTGCTGGTAGGAGCGGTTATGGCCACCCACATCATTAACCCTCCTGCGAAGGTCCTGCCACAGGTCGTCATGCTGCTTGGCATGCTGTGGCACATGGCTGAACAACACCTCGTAGTTCTCATGGAGGTACGGGATGAGGACATCATCCTCCTAGTGGCTGTACGCTGGCAGGCATGAACGAGGCATTATCTGGAAGACATAATGATGGTGACAGGTCACAGTATCACAGAGATGTACAGAGATACAGCTGCACATACATTTGTATTAAATCTAGTACATCTGCACAGTTATCTTTGCAAATCGTCATGACACTGACACGACTGACATGTTTGTGTCACACACATGTAACACCCGTTATGCATTGGATATCATCACCATATATGTGTGTCACCTCATTACATTGTTCATACTCCATGTGAATGCTGTCTTGATGTGGGCATGTCTGTTTGCCTGTACTGGTGTTCTTACCTATCAGCACATGCCTGGATGTGTCCACAGTAATGCTGTTGACCTTGATGCTGTGTATATGTCACATATCAACACATACACTGCCTTAATGGACATGAGCAGTGATAATGCACACATATGCACAGAAACCTTTACATGCATGTCTTTTGCCATATACATCTACACAGCACTGTACAGCAGTTCAACATCCTGCCATGTATCACCTGTGTTGCACATGTGATAGACATGGGACAATGGCTAGCCGGATGTCATTCGCAGGGATGGTTGTCAACTATAGCATGTATGGGCAAGGTTTTCTACCTGTATCCAACAGCCATTTTGCCACCGCGAGGTGCATTAGTGCCACATTACTGATCGAGACAGTTAATAATACATCTACCATGCAGTCATCACACCATGTATGACAGAGATGACATGTGCAGCTTTGATGGATAGGGTTGCATGGTATGGCAGGAGTATGTAACATGTATGGCACAGGGATCTGTCCAGCATGTGGCGATCCCTGTAGTAGGACGGCGGCTGTCCATGACGTATGTCTTTCAGATCAGGATATGTATGTGTAGCATGTCCAACATCACAGTGTAGCACATGTCTTTATGCAAGGTAGCCAGCATGCTGCATAGTGGAGGTGAGGATTGTGAAGGCTGGTATCGCCCATCCACGATTGGCCATTACCCCTTAAAGGTAATATGTGATCTGATATTGGTCACCCGAGTGCTGAGTATGTCTGTCCAATGATCTCCATGTTCATGGATGACACCCTGTCATGACATGGGTGCCTCGTATGACTACCTAATAGGCCTGGAGATGTCACCAAATCAGGGAGGTGAACTGCACAGCACCATCCCTTACACAGTGTCCATAATGTTGACCGCTGCCTAGGTGGTAGTTAATGGGTACAGGGTTATTCAACTAGCGGTGACAATGCTATTATCAGCTGTCAGATTGTGCACATATGTCACACACCTCACCCACAAAGCCCATTCTCTATGTTGTCCACAACACTGAGACAGCTATTGCTCCTAGGTCATGGCCATTCACATCCTTACAAACACAGATGCCTCCCATTTGTCTGTGTGGTATGGGCTACAATGAGGGAGGGTACACAACATTAACCCTGTTTTACTGTAGCTGCCACTGGTGGGATATGCACATGTCACTCAGACACCTTTTGTAGTGTTGCTTCTGTCAACAGGCCACTGATAGAACACTCCTGTGACATACGAAGGTACATCTAGTATACTCAGTGTAGCTGGAACACGGTATGGGTGAAGATGTCCTATGACCTGTCACAGGTATGCTATGCAGTGTGAAATCATCTGTACTGTCATCTACTTCTGTACTGCTAACATCTACGTTGATAAAGGTTCATAGACTTGCAGACCATACTCAGTAAGGTAATAGTGCAGTGCTTCCAATTATGACTGTCGTCTCCACTTGTGGGTTGCAGTGGGTTGATATTATCCAACACCCTATATGTACTGCATATTCATGCTCAGCACTTGTTCAGTACATGCAAGCACTTTGTGAGCTACTAATTACTATAGCACCCATTCCAACTCATTTCTTACAAATACACTGTCTGTCCTTACATTACCAGCTTGCTTACAGTACAACAGCTGTTGTACACAGGTAACTCACATATCTTGTGAGACATGGTTGAATATACAGCCATGTCCAAGTGTCACTTACCAGTGCTATTGCCTGTCTATATGATGAATATGGCAAACATGTGGCAATAGAGCAATTGTCTCATGTACACAGTCAATGCTCCCCTTCCAACATACGACACTACAGCCTGTGGGAGATGCACATATGTAGCCATGCTGGGGGTAATGCTCTCACCAACCCAGACTGAACATGACATTCATGTGGGGACATTTAACATTTGCAACACACCCCACTCATCACATAGTCTCACTAGATCTCCACCACCACAGGCCACACATAGTATGAGTATGACATTTGCAGAACCTCTCCATACTCTGTGTAGGCACCAGAAGCAGCCCCCATTACCAAACACAACAACAATTACTTATAGCCCACAGACTCATGTGTGCCCATCAACTACAGCCAATAGGGTGTTGTAACATACCCAGCACACCGGTCATAGGTGACTCTGTAGGCGGTCACACTGATACACCAGGGATCACTGCAGTGGCTGTACTGTACAGAGGTGCAGGTAACACATGGCTCTGCTGTTCACAGACAGGACACTACCCTAGAGAGGTGCCGCTGGTGTAAACACTGTAGTTGGGCTTACACATAGACTTGCCAGACAGCATAGTACCTCACTATGAACCTGTGAAGCTATTACATGTCCTTTGTGCATGGTTAATTGAGTAGCTCTTCCATTTCAATTAGCTATCATGCTGTTACAGTGTCCCGTGACTATAAGCCATATGTATACTGTTATTGTGTATTGTACATGCCAATAGACAATACCTTTTGTTTGCATGATATAACAGTTATGCTGTGTAGAATATCTGACATATCTACCTACAATACTGTACATTACACATATTTTACACATTATCCCATAATGCAAAGCATACTTGCACAGCAGGACCACCTTAGGCATGTTATTGTCATTATATGCCCATACACATGCCTACTGTGACAGTATATCAACATATACTATCCCCTGCTATGGCACGTACTTGTTGGACATACCCTACCACTGACGGTGGGTGGTGTGGAATTGTTCTGTTTAAAGCCCTCATGCAACATCCCTTGTGGTGTATGTGATGTTTACCTTGTGGCCTACAGCAGGACACACAATTTCTACAAGCGTTACTATGCTCAACAAGACATCACTACATAATACCTTTTCCCACTTTATGCATTGCGTACACTTTTAATTAATACAAAACAAGCTCTACATACACTAACATACTGAGTGTTCTACATACCTTGTTAGCGTTCCGAATCTTCGTAAATATCTCTCTTACACCTTTACTGTTTAAACGGTTCTATGGTATGAGCATACGGTTTTAATGTATGGAAAGTCATCCATATATACATCGATACCTGTAACATGGGTAAATTATTACATGCACATTAGCTGTGCAGCTACTCCATTCGCCAATTACGCGGCAACAGTGGGGTATAATTTAATTCTCCACTTGGGTGTTGCCCTTTTGCCCTACCTTCGGGGAGATGGCCTGTAAGTATTTGTTGTGAGGAATTGCAACTGCTATTTGTAGAGACACGGATATTTTGAATTCATGTCCCCCGTGGATTGTGTGTGACGGCTAGAGTATGTGGTTCTACATGTGAGTGTACCTGTCATCTCAACCATCTGATAAGGGACTATTGCAAACCATACTGCAATCAAATGGGTAACTCAGTTAGTTTACATATGGATGAGACCTATTAATGGTATGTCCAAGTGATGTTTAATGGATGTGCTCCAGCATTGGGAATGTATGTCACAGTGAGCCACACACTATAATGTGCTACACCTTCACACAACCATAGGTGGAGCATGCTGGGGTGACAGATACTTTGTCACTACATCCATGATTACATTGTATGGAGCCCCTCATTAACACACCAGGGAATCCATGCAGAGTGTGTGGGGAACAGTGATTACACACATGGATCCCACAATTGGCTCTGCTCCACTGAGGGACAGTTGGTTACTCGATGTGGTGGTGACAGCAGACACTGTTTGCCTCGATTGATGAATGGCCTCTGACAATCGGGCGTGTACCTACCGATGTACCTAGGAACCTATACATAAAGTACCAACATATGCTGATAGGTACGTGTACTGTTCAGGTGTTGACATTCCTTGTTCCAATAGCTGTTGTGTGTGCAATGGTTGAGGGCTGCCTATGTAGGATTCACACAGTAGGCCACCTATACATTACAATTTACAGGTGGTCGTGTGTGTGTGCCATCCATTTTACTGTGTGTGCAGGTGGAGAGGTGTGTCAGTCCTTAGGGGCCTACACTGTCAGAGTATGTGCTATACGTTCCCTCTTTGCCAAGGCATAGGCATATTGGGCATGGCTCTGTCTGCCTACTGGGGCTGGCACAGGGTGTTCATGGTCTGAATCCCTCTGTATGTGGTGGGCTGTGAGGGCCTTCACCATTATGTCCCTGCTGCAGCTGTTTCCGCAGGATCATATTATGTAGCATGGCATATACTATGAAGATGTGGGCACACGTGCCTGGAGAGTACTGCAAGGCTCCACCAAATATGTCCAAGCAACGGAACCGTGATTTCAGCATCCCAAACACATACTCTATGATGATTCTGGTTTGTGCGTATGCCTCATTATGGCGTTCTTGCATGGGTGTGTGTGCATTTCTGATGGGAGTCATCATCCACAGCTCCAGTGCATAGCCAGCATCCCCCACAAGGTGGCCATGTGGGATGTCCACCCTGACAAATACCTGATACAGCTGTGAGGCATGCCAGATGTGGGAGTCATGGTAGCTTCCAGGGCTGCCAGCACACACATCCATGATAATGCACTGGGCATTGCACATGACCTGGCAGTTGATGGACTGGTATCCCTTGCAGTTTATGTAGCACCTACCATGCTCACCGGGTGGTGACTTGATATGTATGTGCGTGCAGTCTATTGCACCCAGCACCTCCGGGTAGTGTGCCACATGGTGGAAGAGATGCATATTGCTGGCCAACTCCTCCTGAGTTCGGGGGAAGTATATATGGTCATTGGCATGTGGTAACATGGCATCCAGGAACTGGTGTAGTACCCTGGATGCTGATACCTGTGAAATCCCCATTATATCTCCAGTTGGCCTTTGAAAGGTACCTGTGGCTAGTATTCGCAAGCTTACACATACCTTCGTGTCCTCTGGGATGGGTTCCCCTCTATTGTTTCTGGATCTCAGGTGTGGCCAGCACAGCTCAACTATTTGCTGTAAGATGTCCCTGTCCACCCTGTAATGCTCTACTATCTCCAGATCATGTAGCCCCTGGTAGGTTACCCTTGGTCTGAACACTCTTCTCCTCCTCCGGGGCCTGTGGTGGTTGTCAGCATCATCCTCCACAACACCTTCAGTCTCTAACACATGGTGATGAATCACAGCTATGGCAGCTCCCAACATGTACATTGTAAAAGTTCCCCGTCTGTTTACACCTATGGTGCAGTGTTTGGGAATACACAGGTGTGTGTGAGGTGCTTTCACACTTTATACTATTGTGCTGTGAACACTGATGATGTCATAGGGTGTGTATTTACGATCGTAGCTACAGGGTATCTTATGTGTTTTATGACAGGTACTACTATTGTGGTGCCTTTGGTGTTGAATTACATTTGGCTGCCATGGATTACCTCTTGCCCTTCCCTTTACATTTCTTAATGTTTCACCTCCCATTTTCTGGCATGCATCCAGCAGCCTGCTTTCGTTTGTACTTTCCTAAACCTGGCTTATCTTGCGTAATGTGTTCTATGGCCAGTCTACTGCAGGTTTGCTTTGATCTGCTATGACAGTTCTCTTTTCTTTGCAATCCGACACCTCCCCTATCCTGTTTTGCAAGTTTCTGCGAGCAGACTTGCCAGCTGCCGTCGATTGCCCACTGTGAGTTAATAGGTGTTAATTGCTCAGTTGTACTCCAATTACCCTACTGCGGCATTTCCTTATTTTCTTCCTCTGACCTTCCTGTTTGAAGTATGGTGCGCAACACATGTGTCCGCTTACCGGGTTTTGGGCATGTTTTCATCCCCGTACACATGCGCTTTCGGGCACCATATGTGCTCTCAGCTAAACAATGCTATACCTACCTCCCCACCCCTGTCCTGCAGCTTTGCTTAGCAATGGCCAGGCTGCTTTTGCATTGCTCCAATGTGCTTACAGCTACGGTGGCACACCCCACTGCTGATGTCATGTATACCTCTAAACCACTCCTTGGTGTTGTAGTGCTGCACCATATGGTACATCCTTAGTCCAGTGGGACGTTTGCGATTCACTATTACTTGCCTCATTTGCATGGCATTGACTACTAATTCCTAGTTACCGCACCGAACACTGTCACAGACCCTTAGCAACCCTTGCAGCTTGGTTGTGGTGTACCATGCATACCATTGAGTATTATGGTGAAATCATGATTTGTATTACATTGCAATTTTATGACATTTGTATATATTTTCTTTGTGTTCCCGTTTGTGCACACATGCCCTGTGGTTGTACTTTGCGTTACTGTGGACATGACATTAAATGTTGTTTTTTAGGTGTTGTGCATCTTTTCTTATGCCATTGGCTGTATATTTAGCCATTGGCATATGTTAACTTTGTAATACATGAGTCTGGTCCGCTTTCATATCTCCGATGTTCGGTTTGGAAAAATGTAAACCATGTTGTTTGGTTTACATTTCTGTGGGCTTACGCTACGCCTGCACCACTTCATGAATCTCTATGTACCTTCATTTGCATGGTGCGGCACTGCGCATGGGGTGATTAGCATACCTAAGCTGAGGGCTGCACAGATCTGGCATACGCTGGTAGTGCACATGGAATTGGATCGTACCTGCATCGCTTTGTGGCCATATTTGGCATTATACTGTCTACGGTATGCCTGTGCCTGGTGCAAGCTTCATGAATCCCGGGGGGTGTCTCTGTTAGGGCTTAGCACAAAAAACATGTTGTCTCTGTTAGGGCTTAGCACAAAAAACATCTCTCTGTTAGGGCTTAGCACAAAAAACATGTTGTCTCTGTTAGGGCTTAGCACAAAAAACATGTTGTCTCTGTTAGGACTTAGCACAAAAAACATGTTGTCTCTGTTAGGGCTTAGCACAAAAAACATATTGTCTCTGTTAGGGCTTAGCACAAAAAACATGTTGTCTCTGTTAGGGCTTAGCACAAAAAAATGGTGTCTATGTTAGGACTTAGCACAAAAAAATGTTGTCTCTGTTAGGGCTTAGCACAAAAAAATGTTGTCTCTGTTAGGGCTTAGCACAAAAAATGTTGTCTCTGTTAGGACTTAGTACAAAAAACATATTGTCTCTAAGCACCTGGATGATGGCTCCTCCTCCCAGCAGGCTAATCTTCATTCCCAGGAATGAAAAGGGCTGTTGCCCAAGGTGAAGAAAGGGTCATTGCAGTAGTTGGAAGGGATGGAGCTCACTGGTTGACATGGGGTAATGAGCCGAAAAACCTCATTAGTGCGCTCACAAGGTTCTATTCTTGGAACACTGTAAGGCCTTATGATTCCTAGTAGTGTAGATATGGCGAGATGAAGGGGCAGTTCCCCAGGTGCAAAGTTATAGAGGTGCAATTGGCAGATACTGATCGTTCTTCTTTGCATACGAGCATTAATTTGGTATTGCATTTGCAATCAAAACTTAGAACTGTAGCACTCAGAGTGTGGCATAAAGTGAAGCATTACTTGCTACAAGTGTAGCATGCAGTTTCCCACAATTTAAAGATAAAAAAGACCTTTTCTTTTTTAAACTGAAGTGTTACAGCACCCTATGGGTGGTATAAAATATAAAAGCTGCTTGCTACATTTGCTACAGTTTAAAAGTAGAAATTGAACTGAAGCACTGCAGCCCTCCATGTATGGTATGCATACTTTGCTATAGTTTAAAAGCTAAATGAGCTTTTCTTTTAGCTCTTCTTGTTAAGAGAGTAACTTTTTTTGGTGGGACATCAGATTAGAGAATTGCACTGGATGCATTATTAACTGCACCTCTGGTGACATATATTTTTTATCAAAGAATCCTCCCGGTCTCTCACATCCTCTGACGTCTTAGCTCCCTCACTTGTCATTCCGTATTACTCCCTTGCCTGTGCTGACAGAGTTCTCCTGTCTTCACACAGCCATCTGAAATACCCTACCTACCCAGTACCTTACTTCTCTTCCCTAGTCTTGCTTCCTTTTATAAGCAGCTAAAATCATACTTTATGTAACTATCTGAATGCATTTACATTCCACCTGTAACCCAGTTACCTCTGTTTCTGCACTCTCTTATTTCTTTTCATATATACTCTTAATTTGTTTCACTATACATGATGGCATTTACCTGGAATATATATATTTCTGAGCAGTATTAAGTTTTGCCCTGCATATCCATGTGTCAGGCCACTGGGTTGTTCATTGTATAGTACTGCACATCCTGTTTTAATATTTTGCAATCATTATTGTTGTTTCATATTAGTACATGCATTATTGTTCTGACCATTTTTTTTAATTTAGTAACTAAGTCATGACTGAAAGGGATCACACATTGCCCCAGTGATCCAGTTTGCCTACCTCATAAATAAATAAATGATTAAACAAATATGTAGTCAACCTGTCATTAGTGTAGTTATTAAAGCATTACTACCAGGCTCAATGATGTTTATCTACTGTATATGAAACAGTCTCTATAGAGTACTAACTTGTGAAAATAAACACTAAGACTAGAATCATATTTATGGATCATAACCAAGGCAATAAATCGTGTTAATGACCAGCAAGTAATAATATGGTTCAGAAGTAACAAACAGAGAACTGCCAACAGTTGCTTTATAAACAATGCTAAATAACTAATAGCCCTGCTTTATAAAGCAAATCCCAGGATTCTGCTGACCATGGTTTAAAAAAGGACAGCATTTTCACCAGATCCTTATGAGTAGGAATGGGTTTCCATTGCTTCCCTCTGCAACAGGTTTTAATAAGCTAATAACAGATAAATAAGCTGTTTTTTATTACACTTGTAAGGTGGGAGTGGAACAATGTTTTGTAAGGTTAATTTCAAAAGAGAAGACGTAACAATCCTATGGTTAATTTTAAAAGAGAAGATGTAAAGTTTCTTATGTGAGTTAATCCCACAAGTATTACCTTATCATTTTGAAATGTATGGGAGTTACTTATATCAGATAATGAAAGAAGCAGTTAAAATAGTGAGACAGCTAATCCCACGTTAAAACAGGAAAAAAGTAACAGGATTCAGCTGAAAAAGACAATGCAGACAGTAGTGCTGTAAAATGAAGGTAAGCATGAAATATTGATAAACAAAATATGCTGTAAGCAGCACAACAAACAAAGCAACCTTTTCATTTTAAGTTCAGGTGTGCAGAGTTAGCAATGAAGTAATATTTAAGAGACAGAAATAAAACAATAGCAAACAATAACTCTTTTCAGGAGTCAGATTTTTATTACGTTCTTTTTTACACAAGTACTTCCTGTAAAAATACAAACTTCAGAATACAGACTTAAACAAGGAAAAGCACACAAAATATCAAAAGAAGAATATTCAGTAAACTTTAAATTACTATTACAGAAGCAACCTAAAAGAAATACTGAAAGTTAACACATCAGATTGAAACTGTGTATGCATAAAAATCAGTTTAAGTAAAATTAAATAGACTAAGCAGATAGATATCGGCATCTACATTAAATTAAGATAATCACAAAAAAGTAAAAATCCTTTTATTTTCAATGCAGGAAAACATGCATTTATAAACAACAAGATAATACAACAAGTTAAATGTGTATTCAATAAAAAAAATCTTTGAAGCAGTTATTATCATCACTTGTCAAACTGTTTTAGTTAAAAAAAACTATAAGATGGCATGAGACCATGAAACACATAAATGAATTATGGCTGAAAGAATTAGTAAATGAATGAATCAGTCATCCATTTCCCATGCATACAGTATCAGTCATTCAGTCCTCTGCATACATTATCAGTCATTCAGTCCCCGCACACACAGCATCAGTTACTCAGTCCCCGGGCATACAGTATCAGTCATTCACTCCCCACACACACACAGTATCAGTCATTCACTCCCCACACACACACAGTATCAGTTATTCAGTCCCCGGGCATACTGTATCAGTCATTCACTCCCCACACACACACAGTTTCAGTTATTCAGTCCCCGGGCATACAGTATCAGTCATTCACTCCCCACACGCACACAGTATCAGTTATTCAGTCACCGGGCATACAGTATCAGTCATTCAGTCCCTGCACACACAGCATCAGTTATTCAATCCCCAGGCATACAGTATCAGTCATTCAGTCCCTGAGCATACAGTGTCATTTATTCAGTCCCCGCACATATAGTATCAGTTATTCAGTCCCTGAGCATACAGTATCAGTCATTCAGTCTTTGAGCATACAGTATCCATCATTCAGTCCCTGTGCATACAGTATCCGTCATTCAGTCTCTGTGAATACAGTATCAGTTATTCAGTCCCCACACATACAGTATCCATCATTCAGTCCCTGTGAATACAGTATCAGTTATTCAGTCCCCACACATACAGTATCCGTCATTCAGTCCTTGTGTTATAGTATCAGTCATTCATTCCCTATACATACATTATCAGTCATTCAGTCTCCATGCACACAGCATCAGTTATTCAGCCCCCGGACATACAGTATCAGTTATTCAATCCCCCTGCATACAGTATCAGTCATTCAGTTCCTGTACATACATTATCAGTCATTCAGTCCCCGTGTTACGGTATCAGTTATTTAGTCCCTGAGCACACAGCATCAGTCATTCAGCCCCCGGATATACAGTATCAGTCATTCAATCCCCCTGCATACGGTATCAGTCATTCAGTTCCTGTACATACATTATCAGTCATTCAGTCCTCGTGTTACAGTATCAGTTATTTAGTCCCTGAGCACACAGCATCGGTCATTCAGTCTCCATGCAGACAGTGCCCACTGTACTAAATCAGCTGTGTGCCATGAGAAGCAGTGAAATGAGAGTGTAATTAAACTTCCCACTGTATATGGAAGCTAATATAACTTAGATAAAAGCAAAGCAAGTGAATTCCCATGTACTCCGGCTTATAGCACAGCTCTTTCAATCATTCATTTTAACCATTAGTAACCAGAATAATTCTCTGAGCTAAAATAATTAGTAATGCTACATAAAGATTGCCCTGGATGCTGTTAACATGATTCCTAACACCACATTAAAAGCTCCCCAAAATAGACTTCTACATGCATGGGAAGCAGAATACAACAGAGCATGGATGCACAGCTATAAGCAAATTATAGACATGTAAACTACAGTACACTAACCACAATCCCAAAAACTGCACCACATCAAAAAAAAAAACAGCATTAAGGAGAACATAAAAAAGGTTTATCAGGAGCAATGCCTCTATTACCTACCCCATCACCAAATTTCCCAAGCAAGAAGCTTATACCCTTGAATGTATATTGTTACTGTGTAACTCTTTAGTCTTGGAACAAAGATAAACCTTCTTGCATTAATGGCATGACAGTCCAAAACCAGAACAACTTCAAATTCCGATATACTAAGAATAGTGAGCTGCCATTGGATAGCCAACTGATGCATAAACCTGTACCCCAATCATGCAGGGGGTGAGACTTACAGTACTGAGCTGCCAACAGCAGCACTGCTATCATAGCACTGCTTCTGAGTAGGATGCACATTAACAGAGTGCTTTTTGTGATACTGCAAGGATGCTGTGTTGCAGTTTGTCTGCAGCTGTAAATATCACAGTTTGTCTGACAGCTGTAAGTGTCGCAGTTTGTCTGACAGCTGTGTGTCACAGTTTATCTGTTACGTGATCTTCAGCCCTCTGCTCAAATGTCAGTATGCCTCTTTCTGGGTTGCAAGGGAAGAGACAAGAAGAATTTGCAATGCTTTAGTCTTACTGAAACATTGCTGGACTGAATCATTTACTCTTTTGAAAAGATTTGGACCTAGGGTGTGAATTGTTTATTTATTTTGAAGTGAATTTTACAGAATACCGAGAAGTGACACAATACACTGATAATAATTCTAGGCTGCCTACTCTGTTTGCTCTGTGAAGCGTTAAGGTTGTGTTCGTTTATTTACAGAGCAGCTGCGGACTTGTTTCTGCTCCCCCCTCTCATACAACTGGATCACAGCTGAGTTTCCTCTACTGTTCTAACTAGGAGAAAAACTCTGTCACTCTTCTTATTTTTCATTTTTTTAATGCGGTGTTTGTAATTGTGCTTTTATTTATTAAATAGGATATCAATCTGAGCAGTATTGCCTTCTTGATAATGTTCATGCCAACTGCTCCATGATTAATTTGCATAACCTTTGGTTCACTGAAAGACCATACAATTTTAGACATCTTTATGCCTTTCTTTGCATTAGATAACTATACTACACCTTTCATTTCCTCAAGGTCTTTCCAAAGAGATTATGCTGAACAGGTTATTCTCCACTTGCCCTGCAGACACAAAACTTTTTATTTATCTTCTACAAATTCCAGGCATGCCTTTATCACAACTGAGGCATTATGAGAGTTTTAATTATTTACCAGTGTGTTTGTCCTTCCATGACATCCTGTCACCTTTATTTGAGTATCCCCAAGCCTTACGTATCTGTACTGTAAATATATATTCCTGCCCTGGTCCAGTTTCATTCTGCTTTGTGTTTTTCACAGTCCTGAGCTGTTCTATACAAGCTAAAAGAATCAGAGAAGAAGCACATATGTCTCCTTAATGGCAGATCAGACTGCAATATTCTCTACAATAATAATAATGCACTAACTCATCATAGCTCTCAAATGCACAGATTTTTGCAGACTGTCCAGATCTTTTTGATCTGCTTCACATAAAATTGTGGTTTTCTGGCAGATCATTGGTAAATCATTGAGGGCTGAAGTCAGAAAATAATGACAGACACTTGAGGACTGCACAGAAGTGGGTGTGCCTTGTCTGATTGACTACCAAATAGCTGTGATGTCCTATGCAAATGATGCATGATAGACTGCCATGCAGATGTCACAGTGACATCATGCATAGATTGCCCCTTTGCTTGTAGTGTGATCTCGAAGTTGGTATATTTAATTTGCAGGAGGTGTGGGGGTGCAGAGGGACTTGCACCCCTGCAAAAAACTAAAAGAAATTACTTGGAGTTGTAGTGCTGCTTCTTTATCATTATGTAATTGCACTGTCCCCTCGAGCTAACATCCCTAATACCCGATGAATATCTATGTGGCCAATGAAGACATCAACATGAATATTCATTCATTATTCAAACATGTCTCGGGGTGTTGAGTGGTGGGTGGGGTTTAGGCAGGATTTGCTACTCCACACTTGGGATGGTACTGTTCTACAACATCTCCCATTCGAGTTCAGACTTCAACACCAATGAAAACCATCAAACAAACAACTAGCATAGCTGGACAGCTGGTCCCATACTCTTAAGGAACTACCTGCTCTCTCTTTTTTATAAATTAAATAAAGCAAAATAAAAAAAAACTAGACTAAATTAACAAACCTTGCTCCCACGTGTACATCAAGGCGGAGGGACCAGCAAAAACCTGATACACCGGAGCTGTCATGGGACTCTGTTTTCAAGACCTCCACCATACAACCACCCCGAGGTGGTCCTCATCCTCTTTTAGGCTTAACCCTTCACAGGGCTAAGTGAGAATTTCTGAATTAGCTAGTTTGTTCCCTCCATCAATGGAGGGACCATTCTCACGACCTGGGCTACCACGTATGATCTGACTGAGACTTTATACCCTTGAGAAAATTCATGCTTATGCAAAACCTGTTATTCTAGCATACCTCTGAAATGTACAGATTTTCACAGACTGTCCAGGTTTTTTCCTCACATTTTTGATCTGCTTCTCATAAAATTGTGGTTTTCTGGCAGATCATTGGTAAATTATTGAGGGTTGAAGTCAGAAAATAATGACAGACATTTGAGGTCTGCACAAAAGTGGGTGTGCCTTGTCTGCTTGACATGTCAAATAGCTGTGATGTCATATGCAAATGATGCATGATTGACTGCCATGCAGATTTCACAGTGACATCATGTGCACGTTGCTCCTTTCCTTAATGTAGTGTGATCTCGGAGTTGATGTATTTAATTTCCAGTAAGTGTGGGGGTGCAGGGAAGCTTGCCCCCCTGCAAAAACATAAAAAAAATTACTTGGGAGTCATAGTGCTGCTTTTTTAGCATTAGGTAATTGTATTGCCCCCTCGAGCTAAAATCCCAAATATCAGATGAATATTTATGTGGCCAGTGAAGACATCAGCATGAATATTCATTCGTTATTCAAACACATCTCGGGGTGTTGAGTGGTGGGTAAGGTTTAGGCGGGACTTGCTACTGCTCATCTGGGGAAGTACTCTTCTATAACATCTCCCATTCGAGTTTCAGACTTCATCACCAGCGAAGACCATCGAACAAACAACTAGCATAGCTGGACAGCTGGTTCATAGGTTCATAGATAGGTACTAGGATATCTGCCCAAAGGCATTTATAAGCCTAGCCAGAATGTGTTGAATTTCGCCACCCCCTTTGATTAGTTCCCTGTGCCTCTGTCCAGCAGAGCCATTGAAGTGATCCCTAGGGTAAACCTTCTGTTCCCATACTGTTAAGGAACTACCTGCTCTCTCTCTTTTTTATAAATTAAATAAAGAAAAAAAAAAAAACTAGACTAAATTAACAAACATTGTTCCCACAAGTACATCAAAGTGGAGGGACCAGCAAAAGCCTGATACACCAGAGCTGTCATGGGACTCTGTTCACATGACCTCCACCATATGACCGCCCCAAGGTGGTCCTCGTCCTCTTTTAGGCTTAACTCTCCACAGGAAGTAAGTAAGAATTTCTGAATTAGCTAGTTTGGTCCCCCTTATAAATGGAGGGGCATTCTCATAACCTGGGCTATCATTGATGATTTGACTCAGACTTCATACCCTTGAGAAAATTCGTGCTAATGCAAAACCTGTTATTCTATCAACTTTCTAAATTTGTAAGAGCAATATTTTAAAAAGTGTCCCTGTTTGGGGGCTTTTGTCACCCCAGTATTTATGGCTTTGTCCAGATTTCTTGCTCTAAGAGGTTGACAGGAATGTAACTGATCCACTGAGGATGTATATAGTGTGAAAAGTCACTTAGAGCATATGAAGTTCTAAACATCAATCAGGGATTTCAGAAATATTTTTCAATATTTCTTAGTGTTTTTAAAACAGACACCTGCATATCCACATTTTAAACATCATATTTTTTTCTCATTAAAAAAACAAGTATTTTTTCCTGCTGTAACAGACAAATAATATTGCCATGGAATGAAATATAAAAAATCTACACAAAGGAATTGACTACTGTAGCCTTTTTAGTTATTTGTTAACCAGGTGAGCCCACTGCTAATACACTCTTCCTTTCAGGGTGACCCAACAGCACTGATAAAGTTAACTGATTTGTTCCAGTCTCACACAGAAGGGAGATGGAGATTAAGGGATTCAAACCAATGATGCCAGCATAACACTTGTTAGAAATTCATACCATTGACTGCCTTAGATAATTGAAACATTATGTAAGTAGTTAATATCAGTTAAAATGCTGAACACCAGACAAAAAGTAATTTTTTTGCTGCCAGTGTATAGTCTATTGAAACTTCAGCACCATAAGAAAAGGATATAGCATCTGACCATAGATTAAAAATGCATTTTGGATTAAACTTAATCTTCTGAGGAGCAACTGCTTTTGGGACACATATTCTGCTGAGTATCTGCATTTTAGAGATGCATTTGTTCCAAATTAATTCAAGGGGCAGTAAAAAGTAAAAGTCACAGATTTAATGCAGCCTTGAACTGTATGAGCATATGAAATGTGCCGGTGGAAGCAACCCACTGACATATTGAGCCCATTCAAGTATGTAGCTGGTGCCTTGCATTGTTGTCCCACCCAGAAGCATAGCTACAGTGGGGCAGAGGGGTGTTAGGAGGTGAGATTGTCAGATCTGATCAATCAGCAGTGCAGAACTGATATTCATTTCCAATGCAGCACTCCTGCTTAGAAAATGGATTTTTTTTTTCTCCTAAACTTAGTGTTGAGAGGTACAAGATCGGGGAGTGGCACTGCATGCAAGATGAGCCTGTTATGGCTCGGGTACCACCCCTCCTACCTATTGGCCACAATTACTCAACATCTTTATAAAATTATCACACAGGCACATAAACGTTAACAGAAAAGAAAACAAACCATATCACATTTTAATGTTCATGCACTATATATTGCATATATATTTTATTTCATTTTAACAAGTATCATTCACTTCAATATTACAAATTGATCAATTCCTGCCGTCCCTTAATGCCCCTCCTCCCCCTGAACATTATTCTGCTTGTATTGTTCACACAAATTCCATTTATTTCTATGTAATTTGCTCCTTCCCTGTTCCAAAGCTCTTTTATCTCCTTTACAATATTCAGTACGTCACTTCAGTTGGTTTAGATTTTGATTTCTATTTTCTAGAAATTGCTTTTCAACAGCCAATACCATTAGACTTATTAAGGCCTTACTATGTTTAGGCAGTTCAGCTTCTGTATCCCATCTCAAAAAAATCATTTGCTTAATTGTAGCAATTTGTTTCCCCAACATTTTTGTCACAGTACTCTGTAGGGAATTTTTTTAATTTGTCAGCTCATTACAAACGAGTTGCCCCTGTCACTCTTGAGCCCCACATAAAGCTCTATACCACTATAACATCACACATGGGTATTCAATTGCTCCATAACCATTTTGGTGAAAAAGTACTTCCTTGAGTTTGGCTTAAACTGATCCCCTTCCAGTGCCATTAGTATACCCTTACCTGTCCCATTCTTGTTCCTAATCAGCACCCCTCCACATTCCTGCTTGTAATATGGTGGATCTACCTCATACTGCTATTTTCACTTTTCTATCCTTTTCCATGGTGAGTACATTGAATGTCTTCAGCTTTTCTTTGTAATGCAATCCTCTCACCATCTCAATGGCTGTGTTGCTTTGCACTGTTAGTTTTAACTTCCCATTTCTATAAGGAAAGGGATGCTATACTCTCACTGTAGTACCATTATGGTATGGTCTACTGGAAATTGACTTGAGTCCTCTTCATCCTCCAAATGACCATTTGCTGTACTCATGTCTTAATGAAATGGGCTGAACAAGCCCCAAGCCATTGCCTATATCACTGAGGATGCACTGACCATCAGTGTATAATGTGGGTGTGTAACAAGCAATAATGGTGCACATGTGTTTGAAACAAGACCTCAGCATCAGAAAAACTGTAAGTGAATGTATACAGCTTCTAGAAATGTGACTAAATATAGGAGTGTTAATGTATCTGGCACATACAGATGTCCAAAATGCAGAAGTGATGCATGTAAGGTAGAGAAAAATAGATGATATTAAATATGTCAGGGTTAGCCTCTTAAAGGTTTTGACTAATATATCCTATTCTAAGGTTATATAACCTTCATAGAGCCATATACATATACTATGTGAATGACCACTAGGGTCTTTATAAGTCTAGCCATGCAACACAAATGTGTCCCACAAGTTATATGACAGTTAAATTTGAGTGATCGATTTACTGACTGCCTCTATCCATCAGAGAAGTGGGTGCTAGACCAGAGTTGAATTTCTGATTTTCCAATCAGTGATCCAATTTGTGCTTAAATAGGATCAGGAAGGGACTTTGTTTCACATGGATGGGGGGGTATGTTCCAAATAAAGAATTCTATGAGATATATATCTGTCTCTCCACCATGTCCTATTTATGTTGCAAGTAAAATGTATGTCTTTAGAACTACTAGCTCTGATGCTGTTTGTTTTGGAGATGTGCAAAAGGTTTATCAGAGTGGAGTCCAGGGATGCCTTGTATACCAGCATAGCTCTCAACTGTCCCGATTTTCTCATAATGTCCAGATTTTTGGTTCATGTTTTTGATCTCTTCTTCAAATCATTGAGGACTGATGTCAATAAATAATGACATACATTTGCGTTTCAGACCCTATATCCTTCAGAAAATGCATTTTTAACTTAATTCCTGTCACTCTAGCAACTTTCTAGGTTTATAAGAGTAATATTTCAAAGCTGTCCCTATTTTTTGGGCCTTTGACCTGCCATTATTATAGGCTTTGTGCAGATTTCTTGTGCCAAGATATTGAGAGGTATAGATTCTCTCAGTAGCTTGTAGGAAACTGAATATAGAGACAGAGCTTTAAGGAGATCTGTATAGGACATTGTGTTTATGCCCTGTATTCTTTTTATAAGGAACCTTTGCAGATGTTCCAATTGCTGCATGTGTCTGATCATGTACTTATTGAGGGAGGCATTATACTCAGTGGTGGGTCTGATGAGGGCAACACAGTGGCACAGTGGATAGTGTTGTCACCTCACAGCAAGAGGTGGCCCAGTTTTATTTTTAGCTGGGGTACCTTCTTTGTAGAATCTGTATGCCCTCCTTGTGTTTGCATGTGTTTCCTCCTAGTGCTTCAGTTTCCTCCCGCATTCCAGAGATGTACAGTAGGTGGATTAGACACTCTAAATTGCCCATAAGTGTGAGCATGAGTTTGTGGTGTGGAACAACTACCACGGCAGGGCTAGCCATTCAGTGGTGTAAAGCTTGGCTCTAGATGACTGAAACTGTTGCAGTGACATCCCAATCTCATGTTCAAAAATGGGGAAAATGGGGCTGTGGATGGATGGATGGATGGATGGATGGATGGATGGATGGATGGATGGATGGATGGATGGACGGACGGATGGATGGGTGAATGGCTCTGATGAGGGTCAAGTATAGTGGTACAATGACGTCCCTGGGCCTAGATGCCATCCATGTACTTATAATATGAGCAACACAGAAGGATTTCCTTACTACATTGGAAACATGTTGGTTAAAGGACAAGTTATTGTCTGCATTTGTTCCCAGATTCCTGACTAGTGGGCCAACTCTTAAGGATTCTTTATTGAGGAGGTAGTTTCCTGGGGTGGCCAACTTCCCAAAAGGTACTATAATGCATTTCTTTACACTGTGTTTAAAGCCATGGCTTTGGCACCAGTCATTTGTTTGTGTTAGACGCTCTTGTAAGATGTTAGTGTCTTGGGGGGATTCTGTGACTGCTAAACATTTGCAGTCATCTGCTAGCTTGGTCAACCAGAGGCCTTTGACATTAGCTTTGACTTCTGAGAAGTAGATGCCAAAAAGGAGAGGACACAGCACAGAGCCTTGTGGAACTCCATTGGTGACTGAACTCTTTGAGTAGGTGGTCTCACCAATCCTAACTTCCTGGGTCCTATCAGTGTGCCAGCTGGCTATCCAACATGTTATATAATACACTGGCTATCTAGCATATTATATAGGGATTATACCTAGTTCTGTAAGTTTGTTAACAATGCCAGAGTGGGATATTGTATCAAATGCCTTAGCCAGGTCAAGGCAGGCAGTATACACTGTTTTCCCCTCATCCCTTGCCTTAGTGTCCTTTCAAAGAAGTCCACCAAGTTCAGTAAGAACAACCTTCCTTTGACAAAGCCAAACTGGGATGGATCCAGTGTCTGAAGTTTTCCTATGTCTTTGTTGATCATTTCAATGATAATTCTTTCCATGGATTTGCATCCAAGACTAGACTACTGGGTCTGAAGTTTCTGGGATCTGTTGGTGGTCCACCCTTACGAAGAGGGATGACTGTTGAAAATCTCCATTTTTGTGGCACAAAGCCTGTTTTAAGACTATAGCTAAATAGTAACTTCAGTTGTTCCTACAAGTCATATTTTAGACTAGACTATTCAGGAGGCATCCTGGAATATTATTGGAGCCCACTGAGGCTGTGTTTTTGTGTTTAGTGAGTGCACCTAGGGCATGCTGTCTATTTATAGTTTGAGGGGTTATGTTTGAAGGATTTCTTGGGGGGTGGCTGGGAGTCAGTGGAAAGCAAAGTTAACTTCCACAAATGAACTTGTTTGATGAATTGGTCTTGTAGGATTATGTATTACTTAAAAGTGACTCAGTCAAGAAAATCAAAACTTCTTCCAGAAAGACATGACTACACACTGTCTAGTGATGTAAATTCTATTACCTCAGATATCTATTCTGTTGGTGAACCACTGCACACACACTGGCTTTCTGCCTCCAACGCACTGCTTCACTCAATTTGGGATTAGGGGTATGGTAATAAGGCATACTACATTGCAGCTCTTCCCAAGGTGATGTTCCTGAAGTGTCTCGCCCTTTTGCTTGTATTTGACAGCACACATATTTTTAGTGTTTCTGGTTTGTTCACAATGAAAACAGTATCTGTTAAGCTCTAACATTCTACCTCCTCTTTGACTGCCAGTCACATCATAGTGATGATATTCATGTACTGGATGTAATTTGCGCTCTTGAATTTCTTTCTGCTTGATATCATCATAATGGTTTATAGTTGCACCTATAAGTTCTTGCTGCATACATGTATGCCAACTGCATTGGCCTCCCTATATTCACCTCAGATAAGACCTGGACTTGGAATTTGATCAGTATTGATGGTTAGTATTTTTTTTGTGTGAAGTCATGCTGCTGACCCTCTGCTAGTCTTCTTTGTGTGAAAAATAACGTGGCAACCTTCTGATAGGTACAATCCTTTATTTAGTTTGATGAAGCGCTTTTCGTTCAATACAATTCTTTGAACTTCTTCGGATGCATATACAACTACTAATTGATTTAAATATCCATGATGTCAGATCAGCTGATCCTAGCTTACCACAAATTAAAAGGGCTACACAATATTTATTCAAAATACTTGAAAATCTAACAATTTAAATTTGATGTAAAAACCTTTAGTTAAAAAACATTATAAATAAAAAGCATTGTAAATACCATTATAAATAAAGGCATTATAAATAAAAGGCATTATAAATAAAAGGCATTTAGGTAAGAAGCATTAGGGGCATCACAGAGCAAATAACACTATTTGCAATTCCAATTTATCCTAGTATGGTATGACAATTATATAAATATAAACTAAATAATATAAAATGATATAATATTTAAAATTTAAAATTCTTTTAAACCATTGATGGTAGAAAACAGCAGTTATTAGGGTTCCCTATGTCGATTAATTCTGTTGACGACAATAAGTATGTCTATCAGTAAAACAGATGCTAACATGTATATTATCTATCTAAACTTTTAATTTTTAGGATAGGGATAATTGAACACATATCATTTAGACCAGGTTCATTATATGCATTCAGATGTATTTGCCATATTAATTCCAACTTCTCTAGTTCCAATTCTGTTGGTCCACCCCTTATTTTTGGTGTCATTTGGTCTAAAATCCAAAATTTAAAGGTGTGACTAGGGTTTTCCTGAACATGTTTAGCTAGTGCACTATCCTGGTTACTTTTCTTAATACTGTATGAATGGTCATATATTCTGTCCCTCAGTCTATGTTTAGTTTTACCTACATAGAAACTGGGACACCGTGTACACTTAGATAAATATACGACCATTTTAGAGTTGCAATTAAATTTACCCGTGCTCTTGAACACTTTTTTATTCTTATTATTGTTGGTCTGAATATCTATTGATGTACCTACGTGAATGTACTTACAGTACGGGCAAGAGTGACATTGTTGCATGCCTATGGATTTAGTTGTAACTTTATCCAAATTTTCAAATAGATTTTTAAAATTTTTGTCTCTTCGTGTTGTGAATTTCGGAACTAATCCTAATTTCTCAAGAAGTTCTTTGTCCTGAGTAATAATATTCCAATTTTTCAATATAATACTCTTGATGTATTGAAAATCAATGTTGTATGTGATAACAAAATTAACATTTGAACCATCCGGTTCTATGTTTATCATACTATTATCAGTGTTTTCTGTTAAGTTGTCATTTACTACATTATTTGCTACAACTATAACCATATTATCAATTGTGTCATCTTTGTTACTCAAAATAGGATAATAAGTTCCACTCCTTCTTTTATTCGTCACTTCCATGATAATTTCATCCAGAAATTTACTAGGGTATGCTCTTCTAATGAACAATGAACAATAATAAGAATAATAAGAACAACAATAATAAGAATAAAAAAGTGTTCAAGAGCATGGGTAAATTTAATTGCAACTCTAAAATGGTCGTATATTTATCTAAGTGTACACGGTGTCCCAGTTTCTATGTAGGTAAAACTAAACGTAGACTGAGGGACAGAATATATGACCATTCATACAGTATTAAGAAAAGTAACCAGGATAGTGCACTAGCTAAACATGTTCAGGAAAACCCTAGTCACACCTTTAAATTTTGGATTTTAGACCAAATGACACCAAAAATAAGGGATGGACCAACAGAATTGGAACTAGAGAAGTTGGAATTAATATGGCAAATACATCTGAATGCATATAATGAACCTGGTCTAAATGATATGTGTTCAATTATCCCTATCCTAAAAATTAAAAGTTTAGATAGATAATATACATGTTAGCATCTGTTTTACTGATAGACGTACTTATTGCCGTCAACAGAATTAATCGACATAGGGAACCCTAATAACTGCTGTTTTCTACCATCAATGGTTTAAAAGAATTTTAAATTTTAAATATTATATCATTTTATATTATTTAGTTTATATTTATATAATTGTCATACCATACTAGCATAAATTGGAATTGCAAATAATGTTATTTGCTCTGCGATGCCCCTAATGCTTCTTACCTAAATGCCTTTTATTTATAATGCCTTTTATTTATAATGCCTTTATTTATAATTGTATTTACAATGCTTTTTATTTATAATGTTTTTTAACTAAAGGTTTTTACATCAAATTTAAATTGTTAGATTTTCAAGTATTTTGAATAAATATTGTGTAGCCCTTTTAATTTGTGGTAAGCTAGGATCAGCTGATCTGACATCATGGATATTTAAATCAATTAGTAGTTGTATATGCATCCGAAGAAGTTCAAAGAATTGTATTGAACGAAAAGTGCTTCATCAAACTAAATAAAGGATTGTACCTATCAGAAGGTTGCCACGTTATTTTTCTGGGAGTTTATAACTGTTTCTTTTTTGAGTTTGTATTTTTGTTTGTCGGCATGGCAACCAACCAACTGAGCGGTACACCAGAACTTTTTCCTTTAACGGAGAATGGTATTGTTAATGGAGAAGATACAACACTTCTTAGTGTTGTACAAATCTTATCGCAACAAGTACAAAAGCTTACGGATAGAGTGGAGGCTCTTAGTGCTTTACAGGGCAAGCACACACAGCAAGAACGGCAGCAGCAGCAACAGTTACAAGGTAACGAAGCATCGCAGAGGGGTTTTAATACTCCCGGAACTCTTGGGGCATGTTTGAATACACAATCAGAGGTGTTTATTCCACCGGGTCAAAATGGAGCAGTCGCAGTATGTGGTTCACCACCGGACCAAAACGGAACAATTGCAGCAAGTGGTACACCACAGTCAACACTTGGAACTATCCCTAATGGACAAGGTAACAACTCTGGATTAAATCAACAGGATTTAGTGGATAATGGTGGCCAAGGAACTTCAAATAGTAATGGAAACGGCAGTTTCAGAGTAACGACTCAACAGCAGAGCACAACGGTCCCAGGGCTTATTGGAATTCCGAATTTGAAGGAATGGCTGACTTTACCTATGGGTATGTACTTTGATAATAGTCAACCATCTATGAGGAATCCGGCTAGGGATGTAATAAGCTTACTTGATCTTTTAAATAACTTTGACCATGTTTTACTGAAATGTAAGAAGTTGAAATTGGAAACAGAATATTTTTCTGAATGTATTAGATTACAACTGGTACCCAAAGGTCTTCGTATCTGTCAATATCCAACGGGCCTTATACCAGAATCCCAATTCCACATGGAACTTGTGGAATTATTTAATAAACAGGGTCTGGAATTACTTAACATTATGTGTAAAAACTACAAGATTTTAGCGGATGAATTAAATGATGAAAGTATGATTTTGGACTCTAAAATTAGATCTCATCTGGATTTTGAAAGATATAAATATGAATATGCATGTATCTTTCAAACAATAGATGCTTATATGTTGAAAGCCAAGGCGGTGAAGTGTAAAAAACTTGAACGAGACTGACTACAATACACTAATGGCATAGCCTATCCTCGTCCTCCCCCAACACAACAATGGCAGGCAAGGGGAAGCCAGACAGTATTTGGTCAGACTAACCACAATAATCAGCCACACTTAACATCTTCTAACCAACAAGTGGCTAATATTGGGGTGAATAGTAATCAAAATAATCAAAATGTTCAAAACATTGACAATACTGATTTACATAGCAATACGGAACCCCCACCTCCCACCCCTCTGAACTCAGCCAGCAACGTGGAGGGGCCACGTAGAAGTGAGCGCTTACAAAATCAAAGCAATAACTTTGGGAATAATAACAGGAGTAACAACAATGGACAATGGTCGGATAACCAACAGGTTTTTCAGAAAGGAAAGAACAGGAGGAACCAACGGAAGAAATACAACAAATGGAGATAACCGATTTAAGTACTGTTATTACACCTTCGATCATTAAGAATAGTGAGGGGGATTTTTTGGTGTATAATTACTCTTCAGCTGTTATTCAACCTGAATTGGTTAATATGCTTGCAAAAGGCCTCACTTTTGTTCCATTCAGGAAACCGAACATCACTAACCATATAATTGATTTAAAATTGTATGTTAGGAAATTAAATCTACAGGTCTTGCTTGGTGATACAAACAGGACACAAGCAGGGCAATATAGAGTACCTAGCACATTTAATCCTCCACTGCATAACTCACTATATATTTTTGAAAAAATATGTGAATTGGATTTTAGGTATTATAACACATGGCACTCGATAACAGGAATGGAAGGGAATTTAACTAAACAGGAGCATGAAAGGATTGAACATTTGAAAAAACTTAATGTTCGCATCATGAAACCAGATAAAGGGGGAGGGTTGGTAGTTATGGATCCTATTGATTATGACAATAAAATAGAGGAAATATTAGAGTCGGACTCATACACACAAGCATCCCTTAATGAATATAACCAAGCTAATCAAAGGATAAAAATATACATAAATGATCTCTTTATTGAAGGGAGAATTGATTTAAACATGTATAATTTTATGATTATGTTAGCACCGACAGTACCTACAATTTTTGGAGTACCTAAAATACACAAAAACGTATTGGACCCACCACTTAGACCTATAATAGATGGTAGGAACTCCGCAACTTATGCATGTTCAAAGGTGATAGATAGAATGTTAAAGAAATATGTGACTTCTGAAGCAGGAATATGTAAGGACTCATGGTCATTTTTGGAGAAAATTAATTAATTAGAATATGTTGATCAATACAATTTTATAACAATTGATGTAAGAGATTTATACACCTCTATACCCCAGGATGTAGGTATTGAGTGGGTATCACAGAATCTCAAACAAAAAGGTGCTTCAAATATGGAAATAGCACTAGTAGAAGAATTGTTAGACATTGTTCTTTCGCACAACTTTATCTACTTTAATAACAACTACTATCATCAAATAAAGGGGGTGGCCATGGGGTCCCCGTGTGGTTCAACCTTTGCTAATTTAGTGATGAATCACTGGGAACACAGCTACATATTCAAAGTAGATCATATTTATAAACAAATAGCATATTTCACTAGATATCTAGATGATATCTTTATATTGTTCAAAGGCAACAAAGAGCAAGCTGAGCATTTGGTAGATTATTTCAACCAAACAACAGATTTCCTAGAATTAACATACAGCTATGATGAGAAGGAGATAGCATACTTGGATGTACAGTTGGTTAAGAATACCCCAGCTAAAAAATATGAAGCAAAAATTTATAGAAAACCTTCCTATTCTAACACATTTTTGCACTTCACAAGTGGCCACCCTGCCCACCAGAAAAAATCGGTGGTTAAGGGACAACTGGTCAGGGCAGCCCGAATGACCACCACAGAGGAGGATTTTAGGGTAGAATGTAACACCTTGAGACAAATGTTCATTAGAAGAGCATACCCTAGTAAATTTCTGGATGAAATTATCATGGAAGTGACGAATAAAAGAAGGAGTGGAACTTATTATCCTATTTTGAGTAACAAAGATGACACAATTGATAATATGGTTATAGTTGTAGCAAATAATGTAGTAAATGACAACTTAACAGAAAACACTGATAATAGTATGATAAACATAGAACCGGATGGTTCAAATGTTAATTTTGTTATCACATACAACATTAATTTTCAATACATCAAGAGTATTATATTGAAAAATTGGAATATTATTACTCAGGACAAAGAACTTCTTGAGAAATTAGGATTAGTTCTGAAATTCACAAATCGAAGAGACAAAAATTTTAAAAATCTATTTGAAAATTTGGGGAAAGTTACAACTAAATCCATAGGCATGCAACAATGTCACTCTTGCCCGTACTGTAAGTACATTCACGTAGGTACATCAATAGATATTCAGACCAACAATAATAAGAATAAAAAAGTGTTCAAGAGCACGGGTAAATTTAATTGCAACTCTAAAATGGTCGTATATTTATCTAAGTGTACACGGTGTCCCAGTTTCTATGTAGGTAAAACTAAACGTAGACTGAGGGACAGAATATATGACCATTCATACAGTATTAAGAAAAGTAACCAGGATAGTGCACTAGCTAAACATGTTCAGGAAAACCCTAGTCACACCTTTAAATTTTGGATTTTAGACCAAATGACACCAAAAATAAGGGGTGGACCAACAGAATTGGAACTAGAGAAGTTGGAATTAATATGGCAAATACATCTGAATGCATATAATGAACCTGGTCTAAATGATATGTGTTCAATTATCCCTATCCTAAAAATTAAAAGTTTAGATAGATAATATACATGTTAGCATCTGTTTTACTGATAGACGTACTTATTGTCGTCAACAGAATTAATCGACATAGGGAACCCTAATAACTGCTGTTTTCTACCATCAATGGTTTAAAAGAATTTTAAATTTTAAATATTATATCATTTTATATTATTTAGTTTATATTTATATAATTGTCATACCATACTAGGATAAATTGGAATTGCAAATAGTGTTATTTGCTCTGCGATGCCCCTAATGCTTCTTACCTAAATGCCTTTTATTTATAATGCCTTTTATTTATAATGCCTTTATTTATAATGGCATTTACAATGCTTTTTATTTATAATGTTTTTTAACTAAAGGTTTTTACATCAAATTTAAATTGTTAGATTTTCAAGTATTTTGAATAAATATTGTGTAGCCCTTTTAATTTGTGGTAAGCTAGGATCAGCTGATCTGACATCATGGATATTTAAATCAATTAGTAGTTGTATATGCATCCGAAGAAGTTCAAAGAATCGTATTGAACGAAAAGCGCTTCATCAAACTAAATAAAGGATTGTACCTATCAGAAGGTTGCCACGTTATTTTTCTGGGAGTTTATAACTGTTTCTTTTTTGAGCTTCATTGTGTGAAGTCATGCTGCTGACCATCTGCTAGGCTTCTTTGTGTGAAGTCATGCTGCTGACCATCTGCTATGCTTCTTTGTGTGA
Organism: Protopterus annectens; assembly: GCF_019279795.1. Taxonomy (NCBI): domain Eukaryota; kingdom Metazoa; phylum Chordata; order Ceratodontiformes; family Protopteridae; genus Protopterus; species Protopterus annectens. The sequence goes on along the minus strand of NC_056738.1, from coordinate 103,864,529 downwards.
AGTCATGCTGCTGACCATCTGCTAGGTTTCTTTGTGTGAAGTCATGCTGCTGACCCTCTGCTAGGCTTATTTGTGTGAAGTCATGCTGCTGACCATCTGCTAGGTTTCTTTGTGTGAAGTCATGCTGCTGACCCTCTGCTAGGCTTCTTTGTGTGAAGTCATGCTGCTGACCATCTGCTAGGCTTCTTTGTATATAGGCATGTTGCTGACCATCTACTAGGCATCTTTGTGTGAAGTCATGCTGCTGACCATCTGCTAGGCTTTTTTGTGTGAAGTCATGCTGCTGATCATTTGCTAGGCTTCTTTGTATGAAATCATGCTACTAACCATCTGCTAGCCTTCTTTATGTGAAGTCATGCTGCTGACCATCTGCTAGGCTTCTTTGTGTGAAGTCATGCTGCTGACCATCTACTAGGCTTCTTTGTGTGAAGTCATGCTGCTGACCATTTGCTAGGCTTCTTTGTGTGAAGTCATGCTCCTGACCCTCTGCTAGGCTTCTTTGTGTGAAGTCATGCTGCTGACCATCTGCTAGGCTTCTTTGTATATAGGCATGTTGCTGACCATCTACTAGGCATCTTTGTGTGAAGTCATGCTGCTGACCATCTGCTAGGCTTTTTTGTGTGAAGTCATGCTGCTGATCATTTGCTAGGCTTCTTTGTATGAAATCATGCTACTAACCATCTGCTAGCCTTCTTTATGTGAAGTCATGCTGCTGACCATCTGCTAGGCTTCTTTGTGTGAAGTCATGCTGCTGACCATTTGCTACGCTTCTTTGTATGAAATCATGCTACTAACCATCTGCTAGGCTTCTTTGTGTGAAGTCATGCTGCTGACCATCTACTAGGCTTCTTTGTGTGAAGTCATGCTGCTGACCATTTGCTAGGCTTCTTTGTGTGAAGTCATGCTCCTGACCATCTGCTAGGCTTCTTTGTGTGAAGTCATGCTGCTGACCATCTGCTAGGTTTCTTTGTGTGAAGTCATGCTGCTGACCCTCTGCTAGGCTTCTTTGTGTGAAGTCATGCTGCTGACCATCTGCTAGGCTTCTTTGTGTGAAGTCATGCTGCTGACCATCTGCTAGGCTTCTTTGTGTGAAGTCATGCTGCTGACCATCTGCTAGGCTGCTTTATGTGAAGTCATGCTGCTGACCATCTGCTAGGCTTCTTTGTGTGAAGTCATGCTGCTGACCTACTGCTAGGCTTCTTTATGTGAAGTCATGCTGCTGACCATCTGCTAGGCTTCTTTGTGTGAAGTCATGCTGCTGACCATCTGCTAGGCTTCTTTGTGTGAAGACATGCTGCTGACCTTCTGCTAGGCTTCTTTGTGTGAAGTCATTCTGCTTAACATCTGCTAGGCTTCTTTGTGTGAAGTCATGCTGCTGACCATCTGCTAGGCTTCTTTGTGTGAAGTCATGCTGCTGACCATCTGCTAGGCTGCTTTGTGTGAAGTCATGCTGATGACCATCTGAAGTCATGCTCTTGACCATCTGCTAGGCTTCTTTGTGTGAAGTCATGCTGCTGACCATCTGCTAGAAGACATGCTGCTGACCTTCTGCTGGACTTCTTTGTGTGAAGTCATTCTGCTTAACATCTGCTAGGCTTCTTTGTGTGAAGTCATGCTGCTGACCATCTGCTAGGCGTCTTTGTGTGAAGTCATGCTCTTGACCATCTGCTAGGCTTCTTTGTGTGAAGTCATGCTGCTGACCTACTGCTAGGCTTCTTTATGTGAAGTCGTGCTGCTGACCATCTGCTAGGCTTCTTTGTGTGAAGTCATGCTGCTGACCATCTGCTAGGCTTCTTTGTGTGAAGACATGCTGCTGACCTTCTGCTAGGCTTCTTTGTGTGAAGTCATTCTGCTTAACATCTGCTAGGCTTCTTTGTGTGAAGTCATGCTGCTGACCATCTGCTAGGCTTCTTTGTGTGAAGTCATGCTGCTGACCATCTGCAAGGCTGCTTTGTGTGAAGTCATGCTGATGACCACCTGTTAGACTTCTTTGTGTGAAGTCATGCTATTGACCATCTGCTAGGCTTCTTTGTGTGAAGTCATGCTGATGACCATCTGTTAGACTTCTTTGTGTGAAGTCATGCTGTTGACCATCTGCTAGGCTTCTTTGTGTGAAGTCATACTGCTGACCAACTGCTAGGCTGCTTTGTGTGAAGTCATGCTGATGACCATCTGTTAGACTTCTTTGTGTGAAGTCATGCTGTTGACCTTCTGCTAGGCTTCTTTGTGTGAAGTCCTTCTGCTTAACATCTGCTAGGTAATCCTCATTTAGGAAACTTAGTAGTTTCCCCACTATCATTTCTAGAAACCTGCTGGGAATATTATCCCTCCCCCCACCCATCCTCTTCATGTGCAGAGAAAGCATCAGTGCTGACATCCAGTCACATAGCAGTACCCTAGGACCTAAGAAAGGACAGGCTGTAAAGGTTTACTAACTTAGGTCCACTCAGTATATTGACAAACAAACACCCAGCATGGCAGCAACTCATGTGGGCCTTGTGTCTTTCCTCCCTAATGTGTCTCTAAATCTCTAACTACTTTCACTCAAATTGCTTCCCAACTGATCTTCCCAGTGTACAGCAGCTGCACCTTTTCATGCTGGTGCTCTTTCCAGTCTCTTTACTACTGATGTAAATGCAAAGAGTTTGTTTGACATATATAGCTGATGTATAGTCATTTCAGCCGTCATTTTTCTTTTCACTAACAGAGCAGTGTTCTAGCACAGTCTATTTTTTTTCTCTTGTGTACACATATGGAGTGCCTTTTTTCATCAAAACTCCTCTGGCTGTGAACTTCTCCTGCTCAGTCCTTGCTTTGCAAATGACCTAAAGTGCCCTGTTTTTTACTTCCTCCCTGAACTTCTCCTTCCCTTATCCTGCATTTCCTTTTCATGATGTCTGCCTTCATATAGATAGATAGATAGATAGATAGATAGATAGATAGATAGATCGATTGATCTATACATATATAGCTATAGATATTACATTCCTCATGTTGGCTTTCTTCTAGTATGGCTGCTTTGACCTGTTACACCTTTTTGTGTTTTTATCCCCCCTCTGTAGTCCCTTTTTGTTACAGTCCTATAACTCCTCCACTGTGGTACTTCTTGTCAACCATCTACCCCACTTTTAACTCTTCCATCAAGTTATTTAAAACCTTCCTTCTGTAGCCAGGGCTACTAGCCTTGCTGAGGTAACATTATATTTTATTCATAGGTGATTACTAGGCTAATGGCACAAGAGCCTTTACAAGCCTAACCAACATTAAGGGTTGTTATAAATGCAAAGAATTTGTTCGACATTATAGCTGATCTGTTAACAGCTACAGCCTTGCTTTTTCTTTTCACTAGCACATTGTGGTATGGCACATCTCTTAACTGGTTTCAGCACCTGTGCCCTATTATTCCATTAGCATTTTATGACTTTTTTCTCCTAGGTGTCCAGTGCCTTAGATAGGGTCTAGCATTGTCCCATTCCTTCCCTTCCTGAAGGTGTGTTGAGAGGGTAGTCACATTTTTTTTCTCTTGTTTAACTCTTACCAGTCTTATGTTTTGATACCTGTTAATTAATTTAGTCTTGCCCTCCAGGTAAAGAATTGCTATAGGTGTCCATTCATTCTTAGCCCCTCCCTTACCCATTCCTTATTCTACCATACAACCGATGTTCCCGTTGCATACACTGCCACTCCTTTCTCATCTTTTAAACACCTTGAGCCCAGAAATGACAATAGCCATTCAATGTCCTCTGAAATCTATATCTCAGTAATGCCTACACTGCCATATCAGGTACAATCACCTATACATGGCTTTCCATCCTGCCCAGGCTACTAGCATTGCCACCTTCCATTTATTCATCAACCTTCCTGCCTCATTATGTACATTTCATCTCCCACATGCCACTGATTCTAGATCTGTGATTAGTGTTGTTCTTATTAGCATTATAATGAATTCCAGTGGAAAAAAAATTGTGTAGGTTCCTGTAGTATAATCAGCATGGTTTGTATGTCTCTTCACTTGCACATAAAGACCAGATAAATATTTTGGGGCATTACATGGGCTAAGTGACTTTCAGGAAGTTTCAGTAAGGGGTGAGTGGGAAGCAAGCTGAATAAACTGACCAGAAAATAATTTGTGCTTAGAATTAATCACAGGCTGACAAGCAATATGGTGTTAAATTAATGTCAGCTTTCCTGCTGGAAGAGATATATTCAGTCAATTTATTAATAATATGAAGCTAACTTTGTATATTCTGATGCAGCTAAAATACTGGGGTCTATATTAGAACATTGAAGTTTCAAAACTTCAAATGTTCTAATATCGAATCCTATTCAGTGAAAGCTGAAAACATCGAACATACAGAACAGCGATTTTTTTCCTAGGGAAAAAATTTGCTGTTCCAAAACACATACACATAACACAAGCACACCAAACAAACAGCAATCCACACACATACACCTAAAATCTTACACCTAACCCTGCACTAAACTATAAACACACCACTAACTATCCACTTACCTTAACCCAAACCCTAACCCTAAGTCCGCCACTATCTCACACTCACCCGCGCCCCAACCCTAACTCACCTACCCCACCCTAACCCTCATGTCCACACAATTGCACACTTACCTGACCCACGCCCTAACTCTAACTCACCTAACCCGCCCTAACCCTCACGTCCACACAATCACACACATACCTAACCCACACCCTAACCCTAACTAACCTAACCCGCACTCAATCGCACACTTACCTGAACCCGACCCGTAACTTTCCACCACAGCACTGAAAATACCGAAGCAAAAGAAACAGACAACCAAATTCTTTCCCTAGGAAAAAATGTGGTTTTCTGTTGCTTCGATGTTTTCAGCTTTCGCTGAATAGGGTTCGATATTAGAACATTCGCAGTTTTGAAACTTTGATGTTCTAATATACACCCTAAATACTGCACTAGATTATAACAATGTATTAACTGAAAAGGGTGGTAATTATGGGAACAAACATTAAATATAAAGTGACTTTTTCTACAAGCAAAAGAAGACCTTTATCTGTACTAACCCTACTTATTCTTCCAACACTGATAGAATTCTGCATCATACCCTCCAAGGATGATAAGCTCAATTATCTGTGGTCACATTTCTGAAGATTTACCCAGTATATTAGGTCTTCCTGCTGTGACACTAACACCTGCTAAATTTCCATAAATACTGTAGCCCACAGGATGGAATCTAATTCCAAAATACATACACACAACACAAGCACACCAAACAAACAGCAATCCACACACATACACCTAAAATCTTACACCTAACCCTACACTAAACTATACACACACACCACTAACTATCCACTTACCTTACAGCAGGAAGACTGCCAGCTTTTTATTGTGTATAGCGCGTCGTGTAAATGCGTACTGCTGTAGTAGTACAATTAATAAACAAAAAAAAGATAATTTAAGTGAAAACAAAATTACAGTATCATAGTAATTATCATGATTATGTTTCTCATTGCACATAATGTCAGAGGCCAGCCCAAATTTGGAGCAGCTACAAATCACACAGATTATAGGATCTCTCCAGCAAGGAATTTGCACAGTAAGTGGTAAATGCAAACTGAGTTTACATTCTCCCGTGGAATGATTTGCCTAGATTAGCTCAGTTGGTTAAAGAGTAATACTTATAATGTTGAGGTTGCGGGTTTGATTCCCTACATAAACTGCCAGCTTTTTATTGTTTGGTAGTTACTGCAACAGGATTAAGGCTCTGTGCCTTTTATAAATTTCTTCCTATAGTCAAAGGTCCAGAGTTTGATTAATTCATAGATGTTTACTAGGCTAACGACCACAAGAGCATTTTTAAGCCTAGCCATGTGTCCCAAATCTCTGACAAGTTCTGATACCCTTGATAAGTGTAAGGAGGTGTTTGGAGGATGAAACATTTACAAGCAGGAGCCTGGGAGATGAACCATTTACAGGTTGCCTGTGTCCATTAGAGACATAGGTGCCACACCATGGATGAATTTCCTGTTCCTCATCCAATTGTCCAAGTTGCACTTGAATTGGGTTAGGGAGGAACTCTGCTTTACATGGATGGGAGCCTATTCCATAGACTGGATAGCCTCTGGGGTGCACACCTGTCTCTCCAGCAGGCCCTATTTATATCACAGGCAAGATTTAAGTCTTTAGAATGAGTAATTCTAGTGCTGTTTGTTTTGTGGATATGCAGGAGGTCCATCAGAATGGGATCTGGCAATGCCCTGTATGCCAGGTATAAATCTCCCCTCAAAAGCCTATAGGAAACAAAATACAGGGATAAGGCCTTGAGGTAGTCTGCATAGGACATTTTACTTATACCCTTTATTCTTTTAGTGAGGAACCTCTGTGGACATTCCACTTGTTGGATATGCCTGGTTAGATCCATACCAAAGGAGGCATTGTACTCAAAAGATGTGATGAATGCAAAATACAGTGGAACAATGACTTCCTAGGACTTAGATGCCATAACTTTGTTTATAAGTTGTGCAACAAAGAATGATTTCCTCACTGCTGTAGACACGTGAAGGTCAAAGGCTAGATTACTATCTATGTGTGTCCCTAAGTCCCTGACTACTGGGTCAACTCTAAGGGGTATCTTGTCAATATGATAGTTACCAGGAGTGGATGACTTCCTAAAGGATACTATTATGCATTTCTTTGCATTTAGTTTTAGTCCATGGCTCTGACACCAGTTGTTTATTTGTGGCAGCCCCTCCTGGAGAACATTTGTGTCAGTGTGAAATTCAATGACAGCTCCTAATTTGCAATCATCTGCAAATTTGGTCAGCTAGAGACCACTGACATTTGCCTTGACTTTAGAGAAATAAATGCCAAAAAGAAGCAGTCCAAGGACTGATGCCTGAGGGACTCCACTTGTGACTGGCCTCTTTGTAGAGGTAGACTTCCCAGTTCTAACTTCCTGGGTCCTGTCTGTGAGCCAGTTGGTTACCCATTGGGTGACATACGAGTTTGTACCTAACTTCTTGAGTTTGTCAACAATGCCCGAGTGGGGTATTGTGTCAAATGCCTTGGCCAGGTCAAGGTAAGCAGTGTGAACCATTTTGCCCTCACCCATTGCTTTGGGTACCTACTCCGAGAAGCCCATCAGGTTGAGTAGGCATGATCTGCCCTTGACGAAACCAAACTGGGTTGGGTCCAGTGTCTGGAGGTATACTATATCTCTATTGATCACTTCCATGAAAATTCTTTCCATGGCTTTACATATAAGACTAGTGAGATTTATGGGTCTGTAGTTTCCAGGGTCTGAAGATGGCCCACCTTTGTGTAGCAGGATGACTGTTGCTGCTCTCCATTCATGAGGCATGAATCCTGTTTGGAGGCTGCAGTTAAACCGTAATTACAGAGGCCCTGATAAGTCATGTTTCATACTATTTAGAAGGCATCCTGGGATATTGTCTAGGCCCATTGATGGAGTGTTCTTGGTCTTAGAGAGAGCATTAAGGACCTGTTCCGACCACAAGAGCCTTTTTAAGCATAGCCATGTATCCCAAATCTCTGACAAGTTCTGATACCCTTGATAAGTGTAAGCAGGGGTTTGAAAGATGAAACATTTATAAGCAGGAGCCTGGGAGATGAACCATTTACAGGTTGTCTGTGTCCATTAGATTTTATTTTTTTAAGAAAACCTTTATCAAATTCACATAATACTTTGATATGTTTACATTATCTTCTTCCTTTAGCACTGTTAACAGCATATAATTACTTGTTTTTAAAATCAGGCCCAGTTATAACTTCAGAGTTTCCCTTCAAAACTAAATTCCCTGTACTGTAAACATTTGTTACATGCATTCTATTTTGTCGTTTCAAATGAGTTCAGTATCAAAATAAAAATGAGTTTAGCTACTTGTTTGAGATTAACCATTTGCCAATCTGCTGTAACCTAAGTCTAAAATCCTTTAAACATTATTTTATTTATTTATTTATTTATTTTACATTTGTTGACCGGGCTAGTCTAACTGGATATATGCCCATTTTCAGTAGAGGTCCGGGCAGAAAAGCTCCAAGCATCAGCAGTGACAAAGAATACAATATATAGTAATAGTCAAGTGAATTACAGTATATTGGCTACATTGGTCAGAACAAAATCGATACAGAGTCATTTAGTAGGTTTAAGCTAAGATCAAATACAGAGAGCAAAAACATATTTTTTTTTCAGTACTATGAAGGAAATTATTAATTACAGATAGACAACATAAAATGGTAGAGTAGAGAAGTATAGAGAGAGCAAGAAGGGGAATAAGATATCAGTCTGGGTTAGAGCAGGGACAAAGCCAGTGAGTTTTAAGATATTCTTTAATATGTTTTTTTAAAAAGGAGAGTGGAAGCAATATCATCTAAGAAATAAGAAAGGAACTTATATAAAGATGAAAATGAGAAGATCCAACTATATACATTATTTATAAGCTGTCAGGATATCAAGGCAACCTGGTAATATTTAAGAAACTCTATTTCTTATCCCTATTGCATTACATCTCTGTCTACTCCTATCTCTTTATCTCATTTGTAGGCCATCTATTTTGCCCATTTCTACATGTATTTTTCCATACTTCAGACGGAATTTTCTTCATCAGCCTGTAGTTCATCCAAAGGTTTCTCTAGGTTCAATATGTTGCTTACTGAGGTTTTTTTTCCCACTTTTGTATCATGGATTTTCCCCTAACAACATTATCACTGCAAATAGTATTCTTTCTTGTCCATGTTATTCAAATTCATTCTGCCAACCCAATTAATAAGTATAGGAGAAAGAGTTATCCTTTTACCTAAAAACTTCCTTGCTAGATTTTCTACTCCTTCTATACACTGATTCAGTTTTAGTCAGGGTAAAAAATATGTAACCACCTAACCAGATCATTTGTTTTACACCTCCAACATCCTGTATTGACATTTGGGAGTATCTTCCCAAGCTAATTTGGGGTGTAAAAATACTTATATAAAAATTTCCAACTAAATATTTTGAATTTCTTGCCTGTGTAATTTTTACATTTATGTTTAGACCCTGAATCCAATCTGTGTTATTTATCTGGGCTTCTAATACCTCTTCCCAGTTTTGTTTATTTTTTTTTCTAGAACTGTCATTTTTACTATAGAAATAATCTATTACCATTTAAACACAAGTTCCTTCATTCCTTTCTTCACTTCTCTGGCTTCTTTTGCTAACTTCAGTACATCTGAGGTTTCACATATCCTTCGATACCACTTAGTACCGTTTATCTATTTTCAGCAATCCTAATTATAGGAGGTGAGAACCTCTAGGTATATTGTATTTAGTTTTTGCTTATTCTCACATTAATGATTTGTTTCCTTCTACTAACTGGTACCACTACTTAGATCTACTCTCTGTTGTTTCCAAAGCTCCTGGACCTTTGAGTGTCTGTGCCAACACGTTCCGGTACATATCGGCCTTAGAGGTTCTACTAGATTTTGCGTAGCTGACTTACTGAAGAACTCTTTTTTAACTTCTCCAAGTCTTTTGGGTTTTTAATACCATGACGGAAATAGACCCCATTCCTAAGTCAAAGCATGATTAAAGTTCATGAAATTAGTATTGTTTCAGTCTTTGATATTAGCCAAACGTGCTCTTCGCAGCACCTGCAATGTACCCAGTAATGACTCCTGCTGCAGTTTGTATGGAGTTACATATATTGGTAACATATCAAAGTATGACTGTAAATTTTTTTTATAAGACCCGTTGTTCCTGCTACTACTGGAACTAGCTGGGTATCCTTCTTCCACACTGACCTCATTTCTGCCCGCAAATCCTGGTATTTTATTACTTTCTGTTTCTCTCTATGTAAAACACTCTAGTCACTGGTTGTAGCAATTTCAATGAGCAATGTTACTTTTGTCATCTTTTCGTGGACTACTATATCTGTTTTTCTCACATCTATTTTTTGAACTTTTGGTAATGGGTGATCCCATGTGATATAAACTTCATAATTTTCTATAATGTTTTGATGCTCATCTTTCCAATGTTTTTCATCTACTTCAGTATTGCAATGTTTGCACAATCCCCAATGCAACAGTCTTGACACATTATTATGCCTTTCAGTATACAGTTCTTCCGACATTAGTATATCACAACCATCAACAAGATGTGTGACTGTTTCCAATTCTGTTTTACAAGGTCTGTTTCTCCCACACGTTCAGTGGACTTTTTAAATTAATATATAAGTAGTCTACTATCTTGGGCCACCAATATAACCTTTTGTCTTTTGTGATCCTCTATGATCACTTTAATATCTGAAATGATCAGTTCCTTTCTTTCTGTTTTTCTTTTTCTCCAAAAATATTCAAACCAATCTATAAACAAGTCCTCTATAGCTTTATTTAGTATCATTTCCTTTCATAGTGCTGCATAATGTTGAGACTGCAGTTTATAAACTGTGGTAAACATTACCGCTGTCCAGTACAATTCCAGATGTGGTATAGACAATAACCTATAAACCCTTGGTAATTCTAACTTATCCCACACCACACTTGGTGTTGCTGCATTCACAAAAGAAATCTTTTGTCTTTTTTTTGGAATTTTGGAGTACTTCTTTGGATCGGGGGTGTCCTAATGTAATTTATTATAAATAAGTAATGAAAGTATATTCCAGTTTACAGCTTGTACTTTTTGATCTAAGTCTAGAGTTAGTCCTTTCCATTTTGTAAATTGATTTTCTGTTTCTTGCATGATCTCTTCATATGTTAATTTCAAATAATATTTTGTTGTGGTCCCTAACCACATACTTAAATATTTCAGTTTGTTATCAGCATTTAAAAAAAGGAAGGGTTGTAATCAACATAGTTAAGTATTGGATGTTAGTTGAAACTGCTATTATCTTAGCTAAAGTAATCATGTAGCCTGAAAGAGTACCAAACTTTTGAAGGACATTAAATTTATTGAGTAAATCCTTGTCTGGACCATTTAAAGTCATTAGTGCATCATCTGTAAATAAAGACAGTTTCAACTCTTCTGTCCTCCATTTGTATCCTTTTACTGGAACTCATCTAATCTCTAGAAACAGGTGCCAATAGTTCTAAATATAGTACAAATAACAATGTGGGGGGCAATAGACACCCTGCCTAGTTGAAATGCTGATGATAACCGTGCATATATCATTACTTGGACTGTAGTCCTCAAGTTGATCCTCTCAAGGAGATTCATGAACTGGTTAGGAAATCCCATCTTGTATAAAACTTCAAAGAGGTAATGCCAATTCATAATGTCAAATGCTTTCTTTGCACCTCTGCTAAGAAACAGCAATGGTTTTCCTTCCCTTTCTGCTTCCTGCAGTATCATTATATAACAAAATGTCTTATCATATGTTCCTCTCCTATTTATAGATCCACACTGATCTTTATGTATTAGTGCAGACAACAATTTTGCAAGTCTCATTGCTAGAATGTTCATAAATATTCTAGAATCATGATTTAGCACAGAAATGGGATGGCGAGAATTTGGGTTCTCAGGGTCTTTCCCTTCCTTTTGGATGACTGCAATTACCACCCGTCTCCAGGAATTTGGAATCTCTGCTCCCCTAATACTTTGATTCATATGCTTTAACCAGATCTCATTGAGCTTTCTATCAATCATGTTCCAGATCTCTACTGGAAGGTCACCTAACCCAGGGGACTTTTCCAATGTTTGTTTTTTAAAGGCAGTTTTAAGCTCATCCATTGAGATTTCTTTTGTTAATTTCTCAATCTGGGTATAGGGTAATCTGTTTAGATTCAAGTGAGTCAGGTAGTTTTCTTATTTGTGTAGAGCCATCCTTTTGCTGGGTTGGTGCAGTAAACAGGCAAGCATCATAATACTTGAACACATCTAATACTACTTCTTCTGTCACATGACAGCTCCTATTATTTATATCCTTTAATTTGTATACTGTCCCTAATTTCTACTGCCTTAATCTCACTGCTATGGATCTTAGAGCTTTTGTTGAGTTTGTTGTTGTTGTTGTTGTTGTTATGTCTTTTGGCTTTTCCCGGTTAGGGGTCACCACAGCGGAACTCCGGTCCACTAATGATTGGTAGTTGATTTTTACGTGCCAAGTTACCAGCCCTGACGCACAGCCCTCAACGAAGGTGTGCCCATTCACACATCTCTCCACGCAGAAGACACTCTAGCTGAGAATCGAACCGGACAGCGTCTTACTGTGAGGTGACAACACTACCACAGCACCACCACCGCGGTCTTTATTTGTCTGTCTCCATCTGGCATACTAAGCAATCTCAGACCCCGCCTTGATGAGACTGGTGAATATCCACAAGTCAAGCTCCACTCAAGTAACCCGCATACACAACCTCAACATGGTCTGTGACATCAATAGGACTTGGCAGGACAGATTTGTGTCCCAGAGACTCCCCCATTTGTGTAATAGACTCCCTCTCCATGTCAAGCAGAGTACCTCATTAACCATTTTAAGCGCAACCTGGATAACTTGATGGGGAACAGAAAATACACCCCTGGGATTCCACCTGTGCCCCTGCTGGACAGTGACATAGGGTGCTGACTTGTTGGAACATGGGCTAAATTCTTGGCTAGGCTTGTAAGGGCCTCAGGGCCAATAGCCTAGTAACTTTCTATGATCCTATGATCCGAATCAATAATTTGGAATCTGTATATTTTTAGATCTCTATTTTTAATTCTTTAATTCTGCTTCTCTCCTTTCTGAATGATTCCTCTGTGGCTGTTGTATATCTCACACTTCATGTTTTACATATATATATATATATATATATATATATATATATATATAGTGTGTGTGTGTGTGTGTGTGTGTGTGTGTTTGTGTGTGTGTAAATATATAATATATATATCTATATATATATATATATATATATATATATATATATATATATATATATATATCCTTCTCTTTCATTCTTTTGACATCTACAAACCTTCTAAGCTGATTTCCAACTCTGTGTTTATACTCATTCTACTTAACAGCTGTAATATGTCCCAAGTCTCTAATATGTGTTTTCAATATCTCTTCAATCCACATTTTGTATTTCCTATTCTCTAAATAATAAACTAGGAATCCCCAATACTTGGGCTGTGGTCCACCCCCCACCCACCCCCACACACACACACTTTAATCTTATTACCTGATCCAAGAGGTGTAGTGGTTCTATTTGCATCTTTTGAAGTATGTATAATGACTTATTGGTAATATACATTTTGTCTAATCTCAACCATTGTTTGCGCCCTGCTGAGTAAAATGCATATCCTGCAACCATTATTACTGACTGTCCATGCATCTTCCATCCCAATCCACTTGAAGAATTGCTTCAAGAACTTCCCCTGGTGTGGTAAACTATTTTTCCTAGGCCCTCCTGATACTTTAATTGATGATAGAATTATATTCCAGTCTCCTAATATAACCATATGCCCTTCAGAAAATGTGATTATAGTAGACATTATTATATTTATTTCCTGATTTGATGCTCTAGGTGGGATATAACACTGACTAGTGGCAATTTTTCTAATCCTCAGGATCCTTTGGTTGCTACATATCTGCTTTTATGATCCCTTAAGGTGGCTTCCAGATAATAGTTCAGTCTTTGCATTACCATGAGTGCAACCCCCCACGGGAATTCTAAGGCTTCTACTACATAATAACACACTCATTTCAATTTCTAATGCTCTAGTCTATGCAGATGTGTTTCTTGTAATCCCACTAATACTGGATTATATTTTTTAATCACTGCAAATACCCTGTCTCCTTTGACTTGATTATTAATCCCATGTACATTCCATGATAACAATGTCCAGTAAGTAACTGTTATGGGCTCCCATGGATTGTTAGTTAAACTATTATGCATAATGGAGTAAATTGTGAAATTCTATGTCAATTTTTACTTTAAATCCCTTTTGCATCTTTTTCATTATCCCTTGTTTTTATTTATTTTATTTATTTATTTGACATTTGTTAACTTTGTTGGTTTGACTGGGCAAAGCCTTTTTTCAGCAGAGACCCAAGGAGAAAAGCTCCAGTATTACAATTCATATACATTTATTAGCACAGACATTTGTTACAAGTCAAGTAAGAAAAATGAAATAAAAATAAGAATTAAACAATGAATAACTAAGAAAATCTGTACATAATAATTTTAGGGTTTTTTATTTACATGAGAAACACATTCTGTAGAAAAATGAGAAAAGTACAAGTAAGTCAGAGAATTATCATCTGGGACTAACCCAGATAAATGTTTGATAATAACAAAGTAAGATCAGTTATAAGTAGATGTAGGCAGTGACACTGTAGAAAGGGAAAGAGGTATACAGAAAAGTAGCACTAGTAAAGAATATATGAGGTGAAAAAGTGCCAAGATATAGACGGCTGATGCTGGTAAAGTGTAGTGCAGAAGCAGTAGAAGACTATGAGGAGTAGAAGTCAGAAAGAACAGAGAACAGGAGGGGTCTGTAATAAGTCTGGTATGATATTAGCTAAGGGGGCAGCACTCAGTGGTAGTAGAAATTGCATATGTTGGGTCCTGGCAGAGGCATGTCCATGATTTGTGGAAATAGTCTTTAATTGCTATTTTAAAGGTGTCTGGTTCAGTGATACAGCTGACAAGTTTATTCCAGGCATTTGCAATGGAATAGCTATAAAGTACTTTTCCAACATTTTTATTGGGCCTATATACTTGGAGAATGTTCTGTCGTGAGCTGCGGAGGGAGCGTTTGGGAGTATAGGATTGATGAGAGTGGAGAGAGAAGGACTAGAAGAATGCTGATGTAGAACTGAATGAGCCAAGAGAAGTTGTGGTATTAGGATTTGGTGATGAAATTCCATCTACTGCAAATTTCTTAGTGCGATGCAATGGTGGGTGCAGTAAGATAGATTGTAGGCAAATCAAGCCATTTTGTTGTAGGTGCGTTCGAGTTTAGTAAGAATATTTGATTGGAGGTGTGTGAGAATAGGGACAGCATAGAGGAGAGTGGGGAGTAGAAAGGTTTGTGCAAGGGAGAGTCTGGAGGCATTTGTAAGGTATTTATTACATCTATAAAGCAGACCTAGTTTTGGTGGGTCTTTTTTATGCATTGTTAAGTGTGTTGGTTGAATTTAAGATGGTCATCTATTATAACATCTAGGAGTCTGGTGTGGGGTTCAGATGAGATGGTAGTATTATTCAGGGAGGAGACAGAGAAGGAAGATTTGTGATGCTGAAGGGAGGTAGGGAGAAACAAGAGGATTTTAGTTTTTTCGGATTTAGTAGAAGTTGGTGGGAAGTAAGTCATCTTTCAACAGAATGGAGGGAGGGATTCTTGGGCAAGGGTATGAAGGTGTGTGATGCTGTCAGAGCAGGAGATAATTGTACAGTCGTCAGCATATTGTATAAGGGCAGAGAGTGGACAGGATGAGAGGAGATAATTAATAAAGATGTTGAAAAGTAGGAGACCAAGGATGGACCCTTGGGGTACCCCAGTTTTTACTGGAAGAAAGATAAAGTAGTTTGATAGTCATCTCACAGCCTGAAATCTATTTGGAAGGTAACTGGAGAATCATGATATAGTACAGCTTGAGAGGTTACGGGAGGCAAGTTTGGATAGTAGTAGTCTATGGGAAAAAGTACCATTTACTCTCTCCTCCTTTTACTCCCCAGCACCACCTTACATCCCACTTCCACAACATCTCAGCTTCTTTAGTTCCCTCCCACCCTCTCCTTCTCTTAAAAGTAAATATTTTCCCTATCTCAAACAATAACTACAAACTTAAACCAAATCACTACCAGCCTCATCTATCAAAATACAAAACTAATAAACGTATCCCCAATCCCACTTTCCTTCACTTAGCTGGCGATATACACCCCAATCCAGGTCCAAACTTCTCTCCTACAAATCACCCGTGCACCAACAACAAAACCTCTAATAAAAACCTCATGTTCCTCACTATCAACACCCAAAGCTTAAAAAATAAATTAACTTTCTTCCATTCCTGGCTCACTCACAACTCCCCTGACATAGCAGCCATCTCTGAAACCTGGCTAAAACCTCACATTAATGACTCTAAATTCCTACCTCCAGGGTTTCATTCTCTCCGATCTGACCGCACTAATAGAAGAGGTGGTGGAGTTGCTTTAATCTACTCCAACCTCTTAACTATGACCCCATACCCTAACACCATCCCTTCTTTCAATAATGCTGAACTAGTAATTGGCATACTAAAAATAAACAACCACAAAAGCATCTGCATTATTCCCCTCTATATTCCTCCTGGTAACAATACCAATACACTGGAAGACATCCTCCCATGGTCCTCCTCCAATATTAAGCTAGAAACCTTCATTTTGGGAGATGTAAATATTAACTGGGGAAAAAAAGTAACCCTAATCCCTCCATAACTATCAACCTATTTAACTTCACTCAACTTACTAACTCCATTACTAGACCTAACAAAACTAATCCCCCTGGCACCATACTTGACTGGATACTAGTATCTCATTCTAACAAAGTTTTAAAATCCGATGTCACTCCTGACCCATTAGGAGACCACCTCCCTGCCTTCTCCATTCGAGCCACTCCCTCCTCCCCACACTCTTACCACTACATTCAAACTCGTAACCTGACTAACTTTAATCGTACTTCTTTCTCTAACTCCTTTAAGCTAACTAACTGGAACCCTCTAAAAACACTGCCATTAGACAAAGCCGTTGACTATTTCAATTCTACATTCTTAACTGTCCTTAACTCCCTAGCTCCTATAAGAAGAAAAAGAATCAAAACAAAAACCACCCCTTGGCTCACCAATGATACAAAAAAGATTATGCTACAAAGGGATAAAACCTGGAAAGCCTACCTTAAACACAAACAGCCTGAAATCTTCCTTAAGTTTAAGCAATTAAGAAACCTTGTCAAAAAACTAGTCACTACAGATAAAAAGTCTTAGTACATCAAACTACAAGAAAACCACGCAAGAAATCCCAAACAATTCTGGAACTCTATTAATTCCCTCCTTAGGCCAGGTACAAAAAACAACCCCTGTCCTGATACCAGCAAATCTGACCCAGAAATTGCCTCACTATTCAATTCCTTCTTCACCTCTTCCATTGCTGAGCTAACCAAGACTTTCACCAACAACAACCCTCCTCCCCCCACAGATCAATCTACCCTTCCCTTCTCTCCCCCACCTCTTTCGAACTCAAACCTGTATCCACCAACCTAATAAAGAAACTGCTCTATAAACTAAAGTCTTGCTCCAATGCCCCTGACAGCATCCCATCCTCCTTCCTAAAAATAGCTTCTGACACCATTGCTCTACCTATCCGCATCCTAATTAATAGGTCTCTACTTGAATCCTATGTACCTAAACTCTGGCACTCTGCTTTCATTCTTCCTCTCCATAAAGGTGGCAAAAATTGTAATGTCACCAATTTCTGCCCCATAGCCATCCTCTCCCCTATATCCAAAATCCTTGAAAAATGCATCCACCTGCAACTCCTTACCAAACACCAACTACTCTCTCCTACCCAACATGGCTTCCGCCCAAGACACAGTACTATCACCGCCCTTCTCTCTTTCTTACATTCTGTGAATTCTGCACATGACTCCGGTAACTTAGTATCCTCCATTTTACTAGACCTATCCAAAGCTTTTGACATGATCTCCCACACCCACCTTCTAAACCATCTCTCTAATATCAGCCTTAGCCAAAAAACTCTTTCCTAGTTCTCTAGCTACCTTTCAAACAGGTCCCAAGCTGTGAAATGGGGAAAGCCACCTCTACTTTCCTTCCTACCCCTACCGGAGTACCTCAAGGTTCCATACTTGGCCCATTACTATTCAATATCTTTATTAATGACTTCCACAAAGCCATTCCCAACACCACAATTGTGCAATACACTGACGATTCCACTTTGATCTGCTGAAACCCAAACCTAACAGAGCTCCAAGCTCTAACATAAAGAGCCTTTTCAACCACTAAAAACTGGATGCTCCAAAATCACCTCTCCTTAAATGCAAACAAAACTAAGATCCTCCTTTTCTCTCCTTCCAAGTCTTCATCTCTTGATAAAAACTCATTCCAAATTACCAGCCTTAACAACTCCACTATCGAGATCATAACCTCCACCAAACTTCTTGGTGTTACAATTGATGACTAACTAAAATTTAATACTCATATCCAGCTAAACATCAAACAAACACACATGAAACTTGGCTTACTGTATAGAAACAACCAGTTTCTGTCTCCTCCCACCAGGCTAACCCTTGCCTCTACCTACCTCCTTCCCTCTCTACTATATGGCGCTCCTCTGCTCACTAATCTATCATCCACATTTACCTCCAAATTGGAACAATGTTACAACAAAATCTCCAAATTTGCCACTAATGCCAAATCCTCCTCTCATCACTGCACCTCCCTTCACTCTCTAAACTGGCTTGAACTCCCCAATCAACTTGACTTTCTCCAAATTACTACAGCCCACAAATTACTGTTCCATCCTACCAACTGCCCTGCTCTTTCCAATATTCTACAACCTTATACCCGCCTTAGATCCCTTAGATCTTCTCACCAAAACCTGATCACAGTACAAAAACCCAAATGCCCAGCAGGTCAGCTTCTCTTATCCTTTACCCTAGCTAAAAAATGGAATGCCCTGCCCACCTCACTAAGAACCTGCAACAACCTAAATAACTTCAAAACCCAACTTCATTCTCACCTTTATCTAAATAGGATATGCAACTGCACTCTTCAGCCCACACCTCTCAAGCTATCTCCCCCCTTCTCTCCAGGCTAATGTCTTTACCTTCCTAACCCCTTTTAAAATATTAATTGCATAAGCAATTAAACAGCATATTCTTGATTTTATACTATATGCCTGTTTTTTTTCCCTCCTGAACATAACAGAAATTGTTAATATTTTTGCTATTTGTAGCAACTTGGTATTTGTATTGTAGGCTATTTACAGCAATCTGTTATTTGTAATGTAAACTGTGTTTGAACTTTTCATGTAATTAAAACTGTGTTTCCTGTGGAGCTTTTCCCCCCGGGCCTCCACTGAAAACAGGCCCCCAAGCCCAGTGGACCTCCCCGGTAATCAAACTGAAATAAATAAATAAATAAAAGCTTTGGACAGATCTAGAAACAGGCAAGAAATTAATTTATTGTTATCAAGTGATCAAGTATTGATGAAGGATGTCAGGGCAGTAGCAGTACTGTGCTTTGGCCAAAAACCATGTTGTATGGGGGTCAGGAGATTTTCCTGGAGAATATGATTAAGAAGTTTTTGTGGATACATTTTTTAAGAATTTTAGAAAGGGGGGATAAGATGGAAATAGGTCTGAAGTTAGAGGGGTCAATTGCAGTACCGCCTTTATGTACTGGGGTAACAAAGAATTTTTTCCAGATATCAGGTACAGAGCATTCCTTGATAGATCTGTTGATTAATATAGACAGGAAAAGCAATAGAATTAGCAGCTAGTTTTAGAAAATGAGGAGGTAAGTTGTTAACTGATGGAGAGCATGTTTTTAATTTGGTCAGAAGTGGTTTAATATAGGATGTGGGGATAGGTTTAAGGTGGTTGAACTGGTGGTGATTTGTGGTGAGGGACAGGTAGCAGTATCAGTTTTGGTGAGGTTACGGATGGAGGTGATGAAGTGCAAATTAATATTTATAAGCATAGCAATGTCAGCGGGGGAACTGCTTGGGCTGGGATTAGGGGAAGATGAGCTCCCAAGGTATAACAGCTTATTAACAGATATCCAGAATTTTGGGGGGTTAGAGTGAGGATTGTTAAGTGGTTTATGGAAAAAAATCTGTTTGTCAAGGATGACCTTTTTTTTGGTTAAATTGCTGAGCTGTCTGTATGTCAGATGGTTGGAAATGGATTTGGATTTGTTCCATTTGTTTCCAGGCACTATCTCTCTTACTCATTAGGGGTTTGGTGTCTTATGTGAGCCAGGGGACATAATGAGTTTTAATACTTAGTTTTCTGATAGGGGCTAGGGAGTTGAGTGTATCTAGGAAAATGTTGTTAAAGGCAAGAACAGCATCCTCCAGGGGAAAATTGTGGAGGAAAGATCAGTCAATTGAAGAGAGCAGGGTGCTGAAAGTTTTAGGTTCAAGGTTACAGAGTTTACGGCAGTCTTGGTATAGCTGGGGTTTATGAAGTTGAGGTGAGTGTCTATGTATGCAGGTGGGATGGTGATCACTAAGTGTGTCAGATAAAGTAGAGCGGTTATGGTAAACTTTGGGATTAGAGGTGAGGACCCAGTCAAGGATGGAACTATAGTTGCTGTGCTTATTTAGAAGGGTAGGGATATAGATCAGTTGGGTGAAGGCAAAGAGGTTTATAGAGGAGTTTTGGCTTTCAGTAGCTAAGGCATTCCAATCAATATTTACATCTCGCAAGACAATAGTCTCATAGGTGATGTTAAGGCAGATCCAGGAGAGAACCTGTTGTAAGATAGGGATGTTATTCCCAGGGAAAATATAAATGGGAGTGATGGCTAACCTTTTGTGAGTGTTTAAAGACAGTTGGCTGTGAGGATTTCAGCAGGGTGAAAATCTGGGGGAGTATTTGTGAGTGGGTGAAGGGTGAGTTGGTTAGAATATAGGATAGCCACACCTCCACCTTTCTTTTTGATGTGATCATGTCTTAGGATATTGTAAGCAGGAGGAAGTATTTCATTATCTGCTATATGGGGCTTGAGCCAGGTTTCAGAGAGGCAAAGTATATCAGGGGTATGTGAAGATGCCCAAGCATGGAAAGGGGAGATTTTATTCATGATACTTTGAATGTTCATAGAAAGTATAGTTAGGTTCTTAGTGGAAGTGGATGTGGGAGCATGGAAGGTATTAGGTGGGGAGTTGTGGAGTTGTGAGGGGTAGGCTGGATAAGAAGAGCAGTGGTTGGGTCCTGGGCTTGGGTATATATCTCCAGATAGTAGGACATTAACTAATACTTTTTTGAGGTAATTGAAGAGGTTATACTATGGATGGTGTCTTGTCTTGGTTATAATAGATGAGTGGTTATAAGGGGTAGTTATAAGAGTTGAGGTAGGGAGAGGAAAGAGCTTAAGTTTAAGTAATGAGGTAGTAGTATACATAAAGAGAGATGGTACTATAGGGAAGGAGTGAGTGTGGGAGTGGTTGGCTAGGGGAGAGGTACAGGTGTGTGTGGAGAGTTTAAGGGGGATAGTTCCTATATGACAGGTTGCTGTGGTAGCCAGAAAGAGAATGGTGGTGATTAAGATACAGAGAAGGATGATATTTGTATTAACTGTTTTGAGAGTAGACATTATGTATGAAGTGAGGATTAGTTAAGGGATTATAGAATTGGGTTTTTATGACATGAGTGGGCTGAGGAAGGAATGGGTAATAAAAAGGAATGTTATTGTTAGACAGTAGTAGGGTGATGTCCAGAGCTGTAGTAACTACAGAGGGATTAAACTGATCAGTCACAGCATGAATGCATGGGAAAGAGTAGTGGAAGCTAGGTTAAGAAGGGACGTGCTGATTAGTGATCAGCAGTATGGTTTCATGCCGGGAAAGAGCACTACAGATGTGATATTTGCTCTGAGAGTGTTGATGGAGAAGTACAGAGAAGAACAGAAGGTGTTGCATTGTGTTTTTGTTGTCTTAGAGAAAGCATATGGCAGGGTGCCTAGAGAGGAGTTGTGGTATTGTATGAGGAAGTCAGGAGTGTCAGAAAAGTATGTAAAAGTGGTGCAGGATATGTACGAGGGTAGTGTGACAGCGGTGAGGTCTGCGGTGTGAGTGATGAATGCATTTAAGGTGGAGGTGGGGTTACATCAAGGATCAGCTCTGAGCCCTTTCTTATTTGCAATGGTGATGGACAGATTGACAGATGAGATCAGACAGGAGTCCCCGTGGACTATGATGTTTGCAGATGACATTGTGATCTGTAGTGAGAGTAGGAAACAGTGGAAGAGACCCTGGAGAGATGGAGATATGCTCTAGAGAGAAGAGGAATGAAGGTCAGCTGGACTAAGACAGAATATATGTGTGTGAATAAGAGGGAGGATAGAGGAATGGTGAGGATGCAAGGAGTAGAGGTGGTGAAGGTGGATGAGTTTAAATACTTGGGATCAATAGTTCAGAGTAACGGTGAGTGTGGAAGAGAGGTGAAGAAGAGAGTACAGGCAGGATGGAGTGGGTGGAGAATAGTGTCAGGAGTGATTTGTGACAGATGAGTACCAGTAAGAGTGAAAGGGAAGGTCTACAAGAGGGTAGTGAGACCAGCTATGTTATATGGGTTGGAGACAGTGGCACTGACAAAAAAGCAGGAATTTGAGCTGGATGTGGCAGAGTTAAAGATGTTAAGATTTGCACTGGGTGTGATGAGGGTGGACAGAATTAGGAATAAGTATATTAGAGGGTCAGCCCAGGTTGGAAGGTTTGGAGACAAAGCCAGAGAGGCAAGATTACGTTGGTTTGGACATGTGCTGAGGAGGGATGCTAAGTATATTGGGAAAAAGATGCTAAGGATGAAGCTACCAGGTAACAGGAAAGAGAAAGGCCTAAGATAAGGTTTATGGATGTGGTGAGAGAGGACATTCAGGTGGTTGGTGTGACAGAGCAAGATGCAGAGGACAGGAAGAAATGGAAAAAGATGATCCGCTGTGGTGACCCCTAACGGGAGCAGCCGAAAGAAGATGATGCTGATTGTTAGTAGTAGGAAGAAAATAGTGGGTGTTTGGAGAGTGTTAGGGGAAATTTGGGGTGGGAGGGGTTGTAGTCAGGGGGATTAGGGTATAAATCTAATGAAATAGGGGGTGGTTGGGAATGGCGGTAGGGTAGGGGAGTGAGCCCAAGTGTAGAGAGGGTGAAGTGAGCGGGTTGCACCATGATAAACATAGCCAGAGTGAGCAGAACAGAAAGAATCAGCTGGTGTGATGGAAAAAAACAGATCAGTGCTGTAGCACAGTATATCAGACCAAGAAAGTAATACCCTGTATCAGTCTTGTCTTTAACTCTTTTAACTTTTACTAAGGCAGCCATTACCTCTATAGTATAGGTGTGGGATAGATCTGTAAGGTTTTGCCAATAGTGAATCTTAAGTAGGAGAAAAAACATCCTTTACAGAGATTTCAGTAGTACAAAATTGCTAGACTTGTAAGTTATTAAAAAAACAAAGGGGGGGTACTCTAGCATCTGACAACAGCACACATTATTTACAAGGCACAATGTACAGGGAGAATCATTTGAAATAAGGAAACAATTTTACTGTTGCAAATTATGTTAATAAAACATACACTGCCGGATTCACGATGGCTTGCATGGAGTGTACGAGTAGAGTAAAACTCCATGCAGCCATCATGTCTGATGAGCGATCCAGGAACAGCTTGTAGGGGCGTGTAAGAGAGCTCCTAAAATGTCTCCTACACGGACAGGGCTGGGATATGCAAATTACCACACTTGCAGCCGAAAGGCATGCAAATGAGGTAAATTTGCGATCCAGGAAGCACAAACCTGTCCGAGTAGGAGCCGTGTTAGCTGCAGAAATGTACTCAGTTGACAACTGAGTACCATTCTGCAAATAGCACAATGGAGCCTTGCCAGCTCCAAATAAAGGTTGCATATGGTTGAGGAAGCATGCCAATGGACAAATATACGGCCATTGGAAATGTTCCCAGATGCAAAATTAAAATAAAAATACTTTATTTTTTTCTGCGATTTTCGATGTTTAAGCGTAGTGCAGCGCCGCGCAAACAGGGTGCGCTAAAAAATCATAAAATAAGAAAATAAAAGCCACAAACGTGGAATCTATGAAAATTGTTAAATTACAATGTAAGGGAATAGCAGGCTGAAGACAACATGGCCACCGAGTAGGGGTTGCTAAGGGGAATAGCCCAGTCTAAGACATGTAACCAAGCATTAGTAGGCAATCCTATGTAAATGAGTGTTAGGATAGTGAATCGCACTTTTACATAGCAAATGAGCACAGTCAGTGGAGTGTAAGAGTAGGATATGGGGAGTAGGAGATAGGTGACATCACAAGGGGGTATGTATGAAAGTAGTGAAGCTCATAGGAGCAGAGTGGCATGTGTCAGCTGTCAGTTAGACATCATGGAAAGAGGTGTGTCAACAGGTAGGCCAGGGAAAGCCCAGAAATGGAAGGTGTATACTGTGGATAACACCAAAGTTTCTTGCTGAGCGGGTATGCGTGCGTGTGAGCTCCTGTAAACCTGTGTAAGACAGAGTGTGCGCGTGAAAGCGTGAGTGTGCGCGTTTAAGCCGGAGTAAGCATTATAAGGTTGTTTAAAGACCTGTAAGCGCGTTTGCGCTGGTGTGTGCACATTTTAACCCAAATAAGCAAGATTTAGTCCGTGTAAGCATGTGTGCGCGCATGTGAGCTGCTGTGAGCGTGTTTGGGCTTGTATGAGCGTCGTTCTCCCCTGAGGAAACAGAAAGGAAAAAGGAAGCACAACAAATAGTAGGAAGCTACCAGGGAATACTAGTAGAGCTAGCAGGTGAAAACAATCAGAATCAGGCAATTACACAGGCAGAACACTAGCCCAGCCCAGCACTTAAAACTCTGCAAACAACAGTTCAGTTTGTTTCTCTCAAGAGACACTGCAACACTGGAATAAGCTACTAGAAGTGAAAACTGAAAAAGCTACACTCAGACAAAAAATGCTAGGGGCTGCCATTGCTGTTATAAGGCAACATATGAAACATGCTGAGGGTGGTGACAATGCAAATGCTGCTTGACAACCCACAGTGAGGAGACAGAGAAGAGTGTACAGGCCCAGGGTCACCTACCAGGGGTTACATGAGCTGGAGATAGTGGAGCACTATAGAGTGGACAGAGACCTCCTGCAGCAAATTGTTGAGCTGTGCAGGCCATGCCTCACACACAGAACCAACAGAGGGGAACCCATCCCAGTGGAAACCAAGGTATGTGTTGGCCTAAGAATACTAGCAACAGGTACCTTCCAGAGACCAACTGGTGATATGATGGGGATATCACAGGCATCAGCATCCAGTGTACTGCACCAGTTCCTGGATGCTATGTCAGCACATGTCGGTGATCATGTATATTTCCCCAATTCCCGTGAGGTATTGGCCAGCAATATGCGTCTCTTCCAGCAAATAGCAGAATACCCTGAGGTAGTGGGTGCAATAGACTGCATGCATATACGCATCAAAGCACCAGCCGGTGAGTGGGGTAGGGCCTACATTAACCGCAAGGGCTTCCCCTCCATCAACTGCCAGGTCATGTGTGATGCCCAGGGCATAATAATGAATGTGTGTGCTGGCTGCCCTGGAAGCTACCATGATTCCCATATCTGGCATCTGAGGCAGCTGTACCAGACGTTTGCCAATGGGGGCATCCCACATGGTCACTTAGTGGGGGATGCTGGCTATGCACTGGAGCCGTGGCTGATGACACCCATCAGAAATGCACACACACCTGAACAGGAACACCATAATGAGGCACATGCACAAACACGAAATGTAATTGAGAGTGTGTTTGGGTTGCTCAAGTCATGGTTCCGGTGCCTGGACACATCTGGTGGAGCCTTGCAATACTCACCAACTACATGTACCCAAATTGTCATGGTATGTGCTATGCTACATAATATGATTCTGCGAAAACAGCTGCAGCAGGACCAGCATAGGCCTGGGCCAAACAGCCCCCCACCATTGCCAAGGCCATCACAGGCAGAGCGTGACTCGGAGGAGGAACAACCTGAGCCTGCCCCAGTAGGCAGAAGGAGGCGTGCCCAGTATACCTTGGCCTTGGCAAAGAGGAAACGCATAGCACATACACTGGCTCAGTAGGAACCCTGGAAATGATACCTCTCTCTGACTCCCACATATAGTGAAAGGGATGCCTATGTTGACACAACCTGCTTTCAAACATGTGCAGGGAGTGTAGTATGTGCATCCGACATAGGCAGCCCTGCAGCACCACCTGAGGCATGATTGCCATGTGTTAAGCAATGTAAGGTAGTGCTAAACAGCATTTACCACGATGTAGTGTATGCAAACTTGATGACCTTGAGTATCATCCTACCCTCACCAAACATGATGCCACAATATGAAGACAAGATGATCAATTACAACAATTGGCTTAAGTATTGGTGTCAATGAAAGGGGATCCAATGCCTGTCAGCCTGAGATGACATGCTCGACAAGACATGATGCTTTGCTAGGGATGGCTTTTACCTGTCACCTGTGGCCTTTTGTAAATTGCCAAAGGCTCTTGTCACCCCCATAGTGCCTTTTTTAGGTAAGGCTCAAAAGACAAACCCACCTCCATAGGTATCACAAGGGATAAGAAACTAGAAGTAATGCTACTCAATGCCAGAAGTCTAAACTGCAAGATGCATGCACTCCAAACTCTCCTCAGCATGGAGAATGTTGATATCTGTGCAGTAGCAGAAACCTGGTTCAAGGCTCCCAAGAGCACCCTAGCACTAACAGGTTACACCTCATACCATGCTTTACAGCTGCAAAACATGGAACAAACTACAAAAGGAGGGTGAGTATCAATATTTGTCAAAGATACCCACACCCCCAGGTTGGTGGCACACCATGAAGCATCAGAGACTATCCATGTGCAACTAACAGTGGGTAAAACCGCCTTCCAGTTCATAACCTGCTACAGACCACCCACCTAAATCCAGGAACCTCACTTGACTGACTGGAGAACACATGAAAATATGAAGGTCTCCCCAAACACCATTATATTGGGCAACTTCAACTACCCAAACATAGACTGGGAACATTACCCTAGCTGCAACACCCTAGCCCAAAGGTTTCTAGAATTTATAAACTCAAATGCTATGGAACAAGACCAGAAGTGTATCCCTCAATGGTAAGATCAGACCATAGAGTAATCTCACTGGATATTCACATCTTGACTCCAGCCCATGGCCAGGAAACCACAGTGAAAAATTTTCACTAAAGCAAATGTCACACTCCTCAA
This sequence comes from Protopterus annectens, assembly GCF_019279795.1. Classification (NCBI taxonomy): domain Eukaryota; kingdom Metazoa; phylum Chordata; order Ceratodontiformes; family Protopteridae; genus Protopterus; species Protopterus annectens. Next base: position 103,837,586 of record NC_056738.1, on the reverse strand, counting down.
AACCGAGGTGGAATCCTTCACAGCCCCTGTGCCTGTGGAAAATACGGCCCATACCTCAGAACCCTTTATAAATGCATTATATGAACACCTTCAGGAATGCATGGATCATGCAATCCCAAATAAAACCAAGATCCAATCCTTCAAAGGCAGGCATCCTGTCTGGTGGACCCCAGCCATAAAACAACATACAATACAAGGAGGAAGCTACTATATGATAGAGCAAAATCCCAAAAAGGGAGGGCATCTCTGATCAGTATTATTGAAAAAACTACGGCCACACATAAAATCGTCTAAGGCCATAAAAATTGTACAGGACACTAAGGATAATCACAAGGCTTTCTTTAGTTATGGTAGGAACCTGGGTGGGAATTCCCAGATATGCTCAGAATTAGTCTAAAATGACAAACAATACACCAAACCCACAGACATTGCCAACATCCGAGCTGACAGGTTCAGTACAAACTTCTCCCCCCCACCAAAAGGACAAATATCTATCATAGCAGAGTGCTGGCCCCCTGACATCTCAGATGCTCAGGTAACAGCCAGCCTCTCCAAAGCAAAACACACAGCATCAATGGGACCAGACAGTGTCCTGGGCTGTGTCCAACATGAACCCCAAGAAGAATTGAACACAAACATAAAACCACTGTTCAATCTAAGCCTTACCACAGGATATGTACCCAAAGAGCAGTGTACAGCAACAGTGATCCCTCTCCACAAAGGTGGTGCCTCAATGGATACTGCAAACTATTGCCCCAGAAGCCTGACTATCTTGGTCTGCAAAGCTATGGAAAGGATCATCATGGACCTCAGAAATAAAGATATTGGGGACCTACAGACACTGGATCCAACCCAGTTTGGCTTTGTTAAGGGCAGATCCTGCCTCTTAAACCTGGTTGAGTCATTTGAAACAGTCACCAAGGCCATTGACGAGGGGAAGGTGGTCCACACAGCCTACCTGGACCTTGCAAAAGCCTTCCCTACAATACCCCACTTGGTCATTATAGATAAGCTCACCAGCTTCAATATAAACCCCTATGTCACTAGGTGGGTTGCAAACTGGCTCAAGGACAGAACCCACATGATCAGAAATGCTGGAGCCATGTCAGACCCCAAACCAGCTACAAATGGCATCCCACAAGGCTCAGTCCTGGGACCTCCCTTGTTTGGTATATATTTCTTGGAGGTACAGGCCAACACAGAAGGACTATGGCTAAACAAGTTTGCAGATGACTGCAAACTGGGTGACATAATCGACCCTCCAGCTGACACAAGCATCCTACAAAAGGGCCTCATAGAAACAGACAACTGGTGCCAGAGCCATGTCCTCAAGCTAAACGCAAAAATGTGTATAGTCATCCCCTTTGGCAAAAACTAAGTGCCCACAAATTACCACATAGGCGGTAACCCATTAAGTATGGAAGAAGTGATAAGGGACCTGGGGACCTAAGTTGATAGCAATCTCTCATTTGACAACCACGTGGCCAAAGTGTTTAGAAAAATATTTCATATAGCCCACCTAATCATGAAGGTATTCACATCTAGATCAGGGGAGGTCATCGTGCCTCTACTCATCCCTCATCAGGCCCATAATTGAGTACAATGCTCCTTGTGGGATGTACCTTATCAGACACCTGCAGCAGCTGGATAGACCACAAAAGTACCTTACCAGGAGGATCAAAGGGCTCAAACACATGCCATTTGCTGCCCGGTTAAAGAAACTGCAGCTCCACTCAGTGGCATACCGCCTGCCCAGAGGTGATCTGTGCCTGATGTATAAAGCCATGTCCAATCTGGAATCAATGGACATGCTGCACATTGGAAAATCAGAATCCCATCAAGCTACACGCTCAAGAGACCTGAACCTCAGGACTGAAATAAATAGGACATGCTGGAGTGACATATTCATAACCCAGAGGCTCCCTCCACTCTTGAGTAAACTCCCACTCCAGGTTAGCCAGAGTCCCTCACTGACTCTCTTCAAGAGGAATCTTGATGAGTGGATGGGAGATTGTAGGTTTACCCTGGGTATCACTTCTATGTCACTGTTAGACAGAGGCACAGTATACTAACCTTGAAAAATGTCATGGCAAACTCCACTTAAAATGTGTGTTGAAAGCCAGACACACTCTGGCTAGGATTATAAATGCCCTAGGGCAGATAGCCTAGTATGAACCTATGAACAGAATCACACACACCAACTAGTGCAACTGTGGTCAATGTGGAGTAATGTTTGGCAATGTCCACCCAAGTTGGTGAATACACAGCAATGTTGGACAAGCCTGGTTTAAGTAGGCCATAGCTGAACAAAATGCAACATGCTCATAGTTGCCCAACTGGCCCTTAACCAGTCTGAACATTTAAAGCAGTGATGGGACTCAAACCCATGATACTGTGCACCCTAGTGAATAGTACTGAACCAGTACACCATGACAGTATTGCAGTGTTCTGCCAGTATGAAAGAATGTTGACATGTCTTTGCAAACTATCCCATGGAAACCCTGCAGGCACAGCACAATCCCTGTTGAGTTATGACACAAAGGAGTCTGGCAGTAAGAACACAACATGACTTCCAACACACACAGTATAAATGTCAATATTGGTCATGTTCACACACAGCCACAAATGTAGTGGACTTCAGATCACAACATATGGAAAGATCACACTGGGCATGCTCACACACTTGGATAAATGAGACATATGTCAGGCAACAAACCATGGAAAGCCTGAACTGGGCATGCTCACACACTTAGGCCATGTCTGGGTATAGCAGTCAGCCACACATATCTGGCAGTTGTATGTGTTAAGCCAGGAACCTCCCACGATACAGCAATCTGCCCTGTGCACACAGTTAAATGACAACAGACACATATATTAATATACTGGAACCCTGTCATGATCAAACATGTTATGCAGATAAACAAGTTGTTCATAGAAACTGGGAAAGCTATGGCAATAAAGACCTGCAAACAATTTCAGCAACAAATATTGTGCATCTGCAACATAAACATAGGTGCAGAGGTCGATACTAGGCTGTCTGCCCTAGGGAATTCATAAGCCTAGGCAGAGTGTATTTGGCGTCCGCCTCCCCCATACAGTAGCCTACTGTGCCTCTGTAAAGTAGGTCACAGAAGGCACCCTTTAAGGCTAGTTTGCTGTGCCTCTGTCAAGCAGGGACACAGTGGAGATCTCAGGGGTGAATTTGCAATTTCCCATCCATGCGGCTGGATTTTGCTGGAAGAGGGTTGGCGAGGGGCTATGTCTAACTTTAATTGGGATTCAATTCCAGAGTGAGGGGAGACTCTGGGTAATGAATCTGTCCCTGCAGCATGTCTTATTTAGTTTCGTGCTGAGGTTTAAGTCCCTGGAGTGTGTAGCTCTAAGGGTCTTGGATGTTATGAGGTGGAGCATGTCCATTACTTCTGGGTTTGACATGGCTGTGTGCGTCAGGCATAGATTACCTCTCAGTAGGCGTTAAGCAACTCAGTAGAGCTGGAGATCCTTTAGTTGAGCTGCATAGGGCATCTGTGTGTAGCCCATGATCCTCTTGGGGAGGTACTGTTGTGGACACTGTAGTTGCTGCAGGTGTTGGGTAAGGTACACCCCAAAAGGGCCATTGTAGTCAAACATGGGCCTGATGAGTGACTAGTAGAGGGCCACAATGACCTCCCATGATTTACATGCAAACCCCCATGTGATAAGGAGGGCTATATAAAGGTCTTTGCAATGACTCTGTCAAAGTGATTAGCAAAGGAGAGGTTATGATCTATGTTGGTCCCCAAATCTGCAAATACATCTTCTGTACTTAATGGATTACCACTTATGTGGTGATTTGTGTGCACCTTGTTTTCCCCAAAGGGGATGACTATGCATGTCTTAGCATTTAGCACGAGGCCATGGCTCTGGCAACAAGCATCCATCTCTGTGAGACCCTTATGGAGGAAGCATGTGTCAGCTGCAGTGTTGCTTATGACCCCCGGTTAGCAGTCATCTGTGATGTTTGTTAGACATAATCCCCCCGTGTTAGTCTGAACCTCAGAGAAGTACATACCGAACAGGACAGGTCCCACAACTGAGCCCAGTGAGACACCGGTTGTAACTGGTCTAGAATTGGACATGGCACCTGTAATTCTGACCATGAGGGTTCCATCCCTGAGGTAGATAGCAACACATCTAGTGATATAGGGGTTGATATTTAAGCTGGTAAGCATATGTATGATGCCTGAGTGGGGTATTGTGTTGCAGGCTTCTGCAAGGTACAGCTAGACTGTGTGAACTACCTTGCCCTCATCCATGGCTTCAGTAACCGTTTCAAAGATATGAACTATGTGCAAGAGGCAAGATCTGCCCTTAACAAAGCTGAATTGTGTATGATCCACTGTCTAGAGGCTCACAATGTTTTTGATTATGACTTCCATGATAATACGCTCCATAGCTTTTTCTGCCACACTAGTCAGGCTTATGGGGTGATAGTTCCTGTGGTCCGTTGTGGCACCACCTTTGTGGAGTGGTAGCACTGTATCTGTATGCCATTCTCAGGGTACATATCCTGTAGTAAGGCTAAGTTGAAACAGTGACTTAATGTGAGTGTTCAAGTTCTACTCAGAGCTCGTGTAGGACACAGCCTGGGACACCATCCAGTCCCATACATATGCTGTGTTATTTGCTGTGGAGAGGGCACCTTTCACCTGTGCATCTGTGATGTCAGGGAGGTTACATTCATTTGGGATGGGCATCTCTACCCTTGGGGTGTAAAGGGGGGGGCATTTGTGCAGACTCTGTCTTCCAGGGTGTAGGCTATGTCTGTAGGTTTGGCATATGTTGTGCTGTTATGCAATAATTCAGAGCATATCTGGGTTGTTTCCACACATATTCCTGACATAACTAAAGAAAGCCTTGCGATTACCTGTAGTGTCTGGTCAATTTCACTGTCAAAACGTGCAAGTGATGATTATATGAGGGATTGAAGTGTCTTGCCAATACTGTTCAGAGATGTCCTCCCTCTGTGGGATATTGCTCTGTTATGTAGTAGCTTCCTCCTTCTGTTGTACAGCTTATATATGGCCGGGGTCAACCAGACAGGTCTCCTGTTTTGGAGGAGTCATGGTTTTATTTGGGATAGCATGATCAATGCATACCTGCAGGTGCTCATACAATGCTTTTGTAAAGGATTCTGCAGATTGGGCTGTATTATCCTCCAGCACGGGGCCTTTGAAGTATTCCACCCCAGTCTTCACAAGTGCAAAGTCTGCTTTTGAGAAATTCTTTACAGTGATTTCCTTGGCTGGGGGTGGGGATGGGATATGGATGTCCAGGGAAAGTTGTTTATGGTCTGATCTTAACAATGAGGGTTCTACCTCTGGTGTGGAACATAGAGTCCCCATGTTGGTGATGATCAGGTCCAATATGTATTCCCCCTTGTGGGTGTGGTGACTGGTTGTGCCATAGCACATGGATCCACAAATTGTAGTGGCTGTAGGGTGATGTTGTTGAGGGCCTGAGTAGTATCCCCAGTCAATATTTGTGTACCTGAAGTCAACCACTATAATGGTGTGTGTGAAGACCTTCATATCCTACACTGTTCCCAGGAAAGCCGAGTGCGGTTCCTGGGTGTGGGGGGGGGGTGGTCTGAACTACACACCAAACTAAAAGGCAGTTTTGCACAATGGTAGTTGTATATGTATGGCCTGTCATGCTTAGTGCAGTGGTACCAACCCAGAGGTGTGTGTATCTGTGATGTATATGGATACACCTCCTACTTGTGTTGGGTGTTACAAGTCCTGTGGTCACGAAGCATAGTATAGAACATGACCTGGCAGTGCCAGTGTGCATATGTGACCCTGAACTAGGTGTCTGTTAATGCACAGATATTGTTATCCCCCATACTGAGGTATAGTAAAAGATGTACATTCCTCTTTGGAAAGACTGATGATGTCAGCACCTTATAAATACAGCAGGAGAAGCAAAATCATCCAGTAATGCGAATAGCATGCTGCGCTAATGCGTCTCTCTCAAGTATCATAACATAGTTAGGTAGGGGTTTGAATCCTGCAAATGCTGTGTGGGGTGGCAGGGGGGTGTGTATGTATGCAATTCTCTGTGAAAAGAATGGCCTTTTTGAAGACTGGGATAACACACTAAAACATGTACATTCCTCTTTGGAAAGACTGATGATGTCAGCATCCTATAAATACAGCAGGAGAAGAAAAATCATCCAGTAATGCGAATAGTGTGCTGTGCTAATATGTCTCTCTCAAGTATCATAACACAGTTAGGTAGGGGTTTGAATCCTGTAAATGACATGTGTGTGTTTGTCACGCAGTTTGTCAATGTGTTGTGTGTTTTGCTTTTATTATTGTGTGACATATTATTATAACAGTAATTTCAATGCACACATCAGGTATGTGTGTGCCACATACAGATATGTACCTGTGACCTTTAATAGTTCCTATGTGTGAAGCCTGCCTCATATGATTACAGTTGTTACCTTTGCCAGCATGTGCTGCAGCTTACCAGACCTTAGGCCATACATGTATGTTGATGACAATGCAGGCTACTGCAGTGATCTGTGTCCTAGGCCAACTATGTGACACACACCCATGAAAGCTTTGATAGATTAATGTGGGTGAGGGTTCATGTCTGGAGTATATGTCAGACATGTTAAAACACAGCAAAGTCTGTGAGTGATGGACATCCAGTGTAGGTGTATGGCAACTGTTGCCGATATGCATACAGACACCTTCTAGCTTAGGTGATACACCGAGGGATTGCAGAATACCTTTGGAAATGTGAATATCACAGGATAGACAAGATAACACTTGTCCACATGTACACACCATTACCCGTTCTACATGATGGGTGCTACCACCTACATGGTACTGTAGTTCACTGTTTAAAATCTGCCTCTGGGCGTTTTTTACTGGCTATACTGCTCAGGTAAGCTCCTCGTGGGTCTGCAGAGTGGTCCTAGCAGCAGAGAACTCAGAAAAGCGACCACTTTCTGGATTTAAGTACCTTTGTTTTTTTTTCACTTGGAATAGCTTCTGTAGCTTACCATGAACTAGCTTGAACTGTTTTTTAACTGTTTGCTGCATTATTTTAAAATCTGCACTTAAAGTTACATTTTAGTCGAATTTGATCGAAAGTTTGTTGTTTGTTTGTTTAATTTAACTGTGGAGGCTGCACACTAAAGTGTGCTAGCCTGTGTAACTAATTTATCACTGTTTCTGCATTTTCTGTGTGTTTCTACCAAAAAAAACAAAAAAATAATCCTTGTTTTCCGCCTCCTCGACTAGTTTAGACCAGTTTACAGGCATTGCTGTATTCTGGGCTGTGGTGTAGTTCCTGTGTTGTCCATTACCTTACTTGGATAGAAGGAAGTTTCTTTGCTCACCAGTGGGAGTGGGGAGCCTTGAGCAGCCTACCTGTCCCTGTAGGAAGTGACCTCAGCACAAGAAGCTGTAGTAATTGGTTGTTTTGGACCATTTCTAGCTCTTTTGTAGTTCACTGTTTAAAATCCGCGTTTGCACGGCTTTGCGGTTGTGATAGCGCAGCAATCGTTAACAAGGTTAAACTTTTTCTGGCTCTGCCAAGTCTGCTCTTCAAATTTTCCCTTAAGGAAGCTCTACTCTTAGTATAACCAAACTACTCACTATATTATAAGCCTAGCACTTGTTCTCAATACTTCTCTACTAAGTAAGCACTCTTGTACTAAGTAAAGCACTACATCTACTTACCACCCCTGTGAATATCCACTTCCCTTAAAGGTACAGCACTCCCTTATACTGTTCTAGCATGTCGAGTGGTAGATTACTGGCGTCGTCTCCAATTCAGCTGGTCAATCTGGGTATCTTGAGACAATGCTACAATTGTCTCATGTACACAGACAACCATCTCCTCCTCCTCCCAACAAACACAAATACATGTGAGAGATGCAACTATATAGCCAAACTGGAGGCTGAACTCTCTCAACTCAGGGCTGGCATGACCAGACAGGAGGAGATGGCAACCACACACACAACAATCCCAGTCCCACATATACCTACCACAACTGCAAACCAAACACATAAAACACAAAGACATACTGAGGCTCTAATAAAAAACTTACCAAAACAACAGAGGCTCCCAAAGCAGACATCCAAAAATCCATCACCTCAAAACAAAACACATGCAACACATACTTCAATAAATCAGTGTGTCAACCAATCACAGCCCTTAAGGCCAAACACCTTGCCTGATACACTAGTAATAGGTGACTCTATAGTCAGACACACTGATGTCCCGCTGACAAGGCTGAACAAGGAGAAGGTGACTGTGAGCTGTCTATCGGGAGCTAGGATCTGCCACATAACACACGCACTCAAGTCACTCCAAAGCAAGTACAAATATGACTCCGTCATTTTCCATGCTGGTGTGAATGACCTGAGACATACCTCCCTGGACTACATGAAAAGAGACATAGAGGAGCTCTCTGATTATGTAGCCCAGGCTGGTATGACCCTGACCCTGAGCAGCATCCTGCCCTCACCAAGAATGATACCACAATACAAAGACAAGATGATCAGCTTTAACAATTGGCTCAAGTACTGGTGTCATTCTAAGGGGATCCAATGTCTGTCTGCCTGAGATGACATGTTGGACATGCCACGCTGCAAGGGATGGCTTACACCTGTCACCACTGGGCTTCCGGATATTGGCTAAGGCTCTTGCCACCCCCATAGTGCCTTTTTTAGGCAAGGCTCAAAAGACAAACCCACCTCCTTAGAAAACAAAAATGGAAAAAAACTAAGGGTAATGCTGCTCAACACCAGAAGTCTAAATCTCAAGCTGCAGGCACTTGATGCACTCCTCAGCATGGAGAATATCGACGTCTGTGCAGTAACTGAAACCTGGTTCAAGGCTCCGGAGAGCACCCCAGCGCTACCAGGCTATACCTCGTATCATGCTTTTCAACCCCAAAACCCGGGCCGAACCACAAAGGGAGGGGGAGTGTCCATAATCATCAAGGACACCCACACCTCCAGGTTAGTAGCAACACATGAAGCATCAGAGACCATGCAGGTGCAACTAACCATAGGCAAAACTGCTATACAACTGGTAGCATGTTACAGACCACCCTCCCAATCTCAAGAACCCCACTCAGCCTTCCTGAAGACATTGGAGGATATGAATGTATCACAAAATACCATCATACTGGGAGACTTCAACTACCCAAACATAGATTGGGTACATTATTCTAGCCCTAATTCCCTAGCCCAAAGGTTCCTGGAATTCATAAATTCAAATGCACTGGGACAACTAGTCACTTCTCCCACTAGGCGGGATAATCTACTAGACCTGGTCAGCACAAACATGGGGACAGAATGCTCGACACCGAAGTATACCCCTCACTAGTGAGATCTGACCACAAACTAATCACCCTGGATATACATATCCCACCTCCACCCCCAGCACAAAAGACCACAGTGAAAAACTTCTCAAAAGCAGACTTCACTCTTCTTAAGACTGAGATGGTATCCTTTAAGCCCACTGTGCCAGTGGATACCACATCCCACAATGCTGAATCCTTCACAAATGCTTTCTATGGACATCTCCAAGAATGCATGGATCATGCAATCCCAAACAAATCCAAGTCCCTCTCCACCAAAGGTAAGCGTCCTGTCTGGTGGACCTCAGCCATAAACAAATTGTATAACAAAAGAAGGAAGCTACTGCACATCAGAGCAAAATCCCATGAAGGGAAGACATCTCTGATCAACATTAGCAGAAAACTACGTTCTCTCATAAAAACATCCAAGGCCAACTTTGAGAGAAAAATCGCTAAGGACACTAAAGATAACCACAAAGCCTTCTTCAGCTATGTTAGAAACCTGGGTGGAAACCCTCAGATATGCTCAGAGTTGGTTCACAACAACATAAAATACACTGAACCCACAGATATTGCCAACATTCTGGCTGACAGGTTCAGTGCAAATGTCTCTCCTCCTTCGCCCCCAAAAGAAGAAATACTTATCCCAGCTGAATGTAATCTCCCTGTCATCTCAGATGTCCAAGTGAGAACCGCCCTAAACAAAGCAAAAAACACAGCATCAATGGGACCTGACGGTATCCCGGGTTGCTTGTTACGTGAACTCCAAGAGGAGCTAAACCCACACATAAAAATGCTATTTAACCTTAGCCTTACTGGGATATGTACCTGAACACTGGTGTACAGCAACAGTGGTCCCACTCCACAATGGGGTGCCTCTACAGACCCTGGAAACTACTGACCCATAAGCTTAACCAGCCTGGTCTGCAAAGCTATGGAACGAATCATTATGGAACTCATAAACAGAGACATAGGGGACCTACAGACACTTGACCCCACCCAGTTTGCCTTTGTAAGGGCAGATCCTGCCTTTTAAACCTGTTTGACTCTTTCGAAACCGTCACTAGAGCCATTGATGAGGGCAAAGCAGTCCATACAGCATACCTGGACTTGGCTAAGGCCTTCAACACAATACCCCACTCAGGCATCATAGATAAGCTCAACAGCTTAAAAGTAAACCCTTATGTCACTAGATGGGTTGCAAACTGGCTAAAGGACAGAACCCATAAAGTTAAAATTGCTGGAGCAATGTCAGACTCAAAGCCAGTCACAAGTGGTGTCCCACAGGGATCTGTCCTGGGACCCCTCTTGTTCGGCATTTGTTTCTCAGATGTTAAAGCAAACATGGGAGGGCTGTGGCTGACAAAGTTCGCAGATGACTGCAAACTAGGTGCCATAGTCGATACACCAGCAGACACACACATCCTACAAAAAGGCCTCACAGAAATGGACAACTGGTGCCGGAGTCACGGCCTTAAACTAAATGCCAAAAAATGTATAGTCATCCCCTTTGGGAAAAACAAAGTACCCACAAATTATCACATAGGCAGCAACCCACTGAGTATGGAAAAAGTAATCAGAGACCTGGGGACCCAAGTCGACAGTGACCTCTCATTTGACACCCACATTTCCAAAGTGGTTAGAAAAACATTCTACCTTGCACACCTCATTATGAAGAGATTCACATCCAGATCCAAGGATGTCATTGTACCCCTATATTCCTCCCTCATCAGACCCATGATTGAGTACAATGCCCCATTTGGTATGTACCTCACCCGGCATTTGCAACAGCTGGAGAGACCACAAAAGTACCTCACCAAAAGGATCAAGGGTCTCCAACATATGTCTTATTCTGCCAGACTAAAAAAACTTCAGCTCTATTCAGTAGCATACCGCCTGCTCAGAGGTGATCTCTGCCTGACGTACAAGGTCATGTCCAATCAGGATCTGATGGACATGCTCCACCTCAAAAAATCCAAATCCACCAGGACCACGAGAACTAAAGACCTAAACCTCGGCACAAGTATGAATAGGACATGCTGGAGGGATAGATTCATAACCCAGAGGCTTCCCATGCTTTGGAACAAGATCCCAGTTCAGATAGGCAGAGCCCCTCACTGACTCTTTTCAAGAGAAATCTTGATGAGTGGATGGGAGATCGTAAGTTTAGCCCGGGGGTCACATCTGTGTCACTGCTAGACAGGGGCACAGTAAACTAATTCTATTATATAAGGGGACCTTCATTGTGTCACTACTAGACAGAGGCACAGTATTCTAAATTTATTCTGTACATTTTTGTACCACTTCATGGGGTGGCAAAAGCCACATCACTATGGCTAGGCTTACAAATGCCCCAGGGCAGATAGCCTAGTACTATACTATGAAACTATGAAACTATGTTAACTACATGCCAATGACAATGCTACAGTTGAATTACAGCAATACAGCATGGCTTGGACAACAGGTATCTGTCTGTATGATACCCTTGTGGTGGTTAGGTGTGTCATGTGTAGAATGCCTTGTAGGCCACTGTATGCATTTGCAGTCGTGAATGGACATATCCGTAGTGTGTTGACATGTACGTGAGACTGCTATATACTAAAGAGCATTGTTCCCCAGGATGTGTGGGGCTCATTAAGAATGGCTACTGGTATAGGTTCATAGGTTCATAGGTTCATACTAGGCTATCTGCCCTAGGGCATTTATAAGCCTAGCCAGAGTGTGTTTGGCTTTCGCCACCCATTTTAAATTAATTTTGCTATGCCTTTTTTTGAGGTTAGTATACTGTGCCTCTGTCTAACAGTGACACAGAAGTGATAGCTGGGGTAAACCTACGATCTCCCATCCACTCATCAAGATTCCTCTTGAAGAGAGTCAATGTGGGACCCTGCCTAACCTGGACTGGGATTTTATTCCAGAGTGAAGGGAGCCTCTGTTATGAATCTGTCCCTCCAGCATGTCCTATTTATTTCAGTGCTGAGGTTCAAGTCTCGAGCGCCAGAAAGGCGAGATTTGGATTTTCTGAGGTGCAGCATGTCCATTAATTTTGGTATGCCACTGAGTAGAGCTGGAGTTTTAACCGGGCAGCATATGGCATCTGTTTTAGCCCTGATCCTCTTGTCTTTCCAGTTGCTGCAGGTGTCTGGTAAGGTACATCCCAGGCCTGATGAGGGATGAGTAAAGAGATGCGATGACCTCCCTGATCTAGATGTGAATCCTTCATGATTAGGTGGGCTATATAAATGTTTTTCTAACCACTTTATCAACTTGGGTCCCAATGGATTACCACCTATGTGGTAATTTGTTTTCACTTTGTTTTTGCCAAAGGGGATGACTATACACTTTTTGGTATAGTGTAGTACTGTAGGGATATCACTGACACCAGGTTCCTACATCTGTGTATCAGTTGAGGAGACACCATGTAATGACCACGGAATGTCAGGCTATGTAGGCTGTGTATAGTACCAGAATGCAGACCATTGACATTTGGAAACTGTATCACCCACAGCATACTGTCAAACCATGTCATGTTCCATGCTAACCATGTTCACAAATGTACACCTGCAACTCTGTGCTGCAAACATCACACATGTACTGTCCACACCCCAACACATGCAGGCACAGGTACACACAACAGACATGTGGCACATGTGCAGACAGTACACTTTGGGAATTACCACTGGTGTATACAAAACTACAATGACAATCATAGTTAATGCATCATGCATGCTCGAATATACCCACAACAATATCATTACACTGTACTGTTAACAACATGATATTATTACTACAGTGTTATGTAGTCACCCTGTGCATCAGCACCATGCTATCCTGTTCCTGCATCAATGTTACAGATGGCAGGAGGTGGCACAGTTTCATCATATGCACAAGGTGTGTACTTGGTTTGCCAGAGTCTGCCATTGACACATCCAATTGACATGTATGTGTGTGTGTGTGTTAGTGAGGGACAACAGTACAACATGGGGCAATGTTGATGTGATGTGTGTGTGTATGTGTTAGCCCTAGGTGTTAGCATTATGTGTGTGTGTATGCTTGCACACAGTTCCACCACGTGGCTGCCATATATGGGTGTTTGTGGACAGCCACAGACTGTACCTGCCAGGTCATACAGATCACTGTCTCTGGCCACGGACACAGTACCTGTGCCTAGCAGGTGTGCTACAGACAGTATCAGGTACTAAGCCAGACTGGGTACTGTCATCAGAAGCAGTGGGTTGTTGACTGGAAACATGTCCCTGCTGGGACTGTCCAGAGCCATGTGCACGTGGTCTTCTAGGATGGTGTAATGACCACACAGACCCAGCATTGCTGGGGCTGGTACTGGCACTATGGGAGCGGCTGCGGGTTTGTTGTCATCTGGGACAACTGCCAGCTGATGATGTTGCTGGCATACGTCCATGTCGACACCTCAACCGTCCTGTACTGTCCTGGCTCCTGGACATGTAGTTGTGGAAGAGATCTAATGTGTCCCCCCAACGTCTATCAATGACCTCGCTGATATTATGGATGGCAGCCGCAGCATCACGCATAGTATCATTCATAGCGGTGCGATGTGCTCTAAGCTCCCTCAGACCCTGTCTGGTGTACCATTCCATACATGCCTGTGCCTGCATTACAGCCCAGAACATAGCTGAGGTTGAAAGACCTCTGTGGGCACGTCTGACAGGGGCAGTAAGACCACGGATGCTCCCACAAGAACCCCTGGACATCTGCCTGTGTGGTACTATGTCAGGAATCTGGCCATGGCTGCTGTGAGGGGATGCATGTGCCAATGATACCACACTACCCTGGTCAATGCCCACTGTATGCTGTCCCTCAGCTAAGGACATTGGTGACAATGGATGTATCAGCAGGATGACTGTGTGCATTGATGGGGTTGACTGCTGTGTAGTGTTGATTGGCTGACCAACGACAGACCCTGTCACACCTCTCTGTGCCATTACACATGTATCATCATTATCACTATCCCCAGCAGTGGCTTCAGGTTCCCTGCTGCACTCCACCAGAGCAACATCAGAACCTGTGAGAGGAAGATAAGAAACACAATTTACAAATGTGTACACGATGTTAGCACACATGCACACAGGCACACATGCACACAGGTGCACATGCACACAGGCGCACATGCACACAGGTGCACATGCACACAGGCGCACATGCACACATGCACACAGGCACACATGCACACAGGTGCAGATGCACACATGCACACAGGTGCACATGCACACAGGCACACATGCACACATGTACACAGGCACACAGGTGCACAGGCACAGGCACACATGCACACAGGCACACAGGCACACTCCTCAGTACAGCAGATACAAGCACAGACACACCTGCAATCCAACACATACACAATACTGTTTGAGGGTGGGTGACAGTATCACAAGGAAAAACATCACTGCACACATGTCAGCATGCAGATTATGTGTTGCACAGGAACATGCAGTGCAAGTGTAGACAGCTCTTGTTAATAACAGTATACATGTACTTGATGGTTGTGTGTAGTTTTGCAGTGATTGTCTCCACCCTGGGACACAATGTGTACAAGGACATAACAATGTTGTGCAAGTGTTACAAGCTGTGGGTGCATATATTTGCACACACACACACACAAAACACATGATGGTGCTATGCAATAACTGCTATGTGTACTTTTGTGGTCAGTGGAACTGGATGTGGTGTAGTAATGTGAGCCATGATCAACATGCTTCTGGTGGTCAGTCAACAATAATAATGTGTGACAGACAGGCAGCTAGCATGCTGTACCTGAAGTGCAGTAACATGACTACATCCACAATTACACAGCCACTTGTTACATGGGTGTGTAAGGTGGCCAATAGTGAGCATTGCCTAACATGAATGTATTATTTGTTCAAGACTGTTGCAAAAAGAGATGGTAGGCCTCTACCCCTCAGGTATATTATGTGTGCTGAATAGAGGATAAGTGGGATACTGAAGGGTGGCCATACATCAGGTGTCATAATTGGACATGTGTAGCAGGCTAAGGTGTAGTGTCTATGCCAAACATGTGTGTGTTGTGTACATGTGTATCAGGTATACCTATACAATGTCCAGTACTGTGTTGCCACACATGTGTATCATGCTCTGTGTACTGCATGTGAGTGAGGCAGCTACTGAGAATAATGGGATATGCATAGTCTCACAGCAAACATGCACAGCATGCATTATGCATAGGTGTTACATGTGCACACACTACACCTCCATATGACATTCACATGTCATTAGCAATAGTATTGTTATTACACACTCACCAGCATGGATTGGCTGCCTTGCTGTCACTCCAGAGGGACCTGCAAAGATATGACAGTGATTGCCAGTGGCCACAACTGTGCCACTGATACTGTGAGTATGATAAAGTACATTAGTACAACAGGTGGCTTTCACAGGTGTACAGATTATGCTCAGAATATCAGTCTTGCAGAAGAATAGGCAGGTTAACAGCTACACACACACTACATATCTCACACACGCATAAACTACCAGTATAGAGAACAGTCAACTACAGATATGGCATGTTACCTGCACACTCCATTTCAACATGCTGGGTGGCTCCGGCCTCCATGATGACACATGTTTGTGGATGTTGTTGTTGTTGGCCTGGAGCCACAACACTTAGGAGGTGCTCCTCCACACTGGTGAGGGGGGGTGGATATGTACCCCACCACCTGTGGCAAGCTGTTGTCTGTGGATATCAGGCGCATGCTGCTGGACATGTCTAATTAAATCACTGCAGTGATGGTGTACCTGCTCATATGTCTGGTTATGCATGCCTATGTCATTTACCCAACGGACAAGATCTTGCTACAGTGCAGCCCTCTCATGCTGGTTCTGGCTGGTCCTGGAAAACAGCACAGATAAATTCTGCACCAGGCTCTGGTGGATCTCCTGATCCTCTGCTGCTGTATAAGGTGGGTTACGCTGATGCACCATCACCCTGGAAGGAAAAGAAAAATATGTGAGCAAGTCATGTGGCACACTTAATATTCTAATGTACTGATATCACTTAACTGCCATATATAGCATCTGTCTGTCTATCAGGGGATACACATGTTCAATACCACATATCAGTGCTCAGCCCACAACTGTCTGACAGTGCCTGCCACACTCCATACAACAAACTAGTATACACCAGCACTCAGCACACTGTTTGGGATACAATGCACAACTTCACACTGGGGGTATGTATCAAGCTAATGAATGAAGAATATTGTCATCCCATGCAATGAATGCAATACACATTTACAGTTTAAACGGTAATCCACCCTAGTCTTTGATGCCATACCCCTACCTGACATATGTGCACAGTTGTTAATATAGCCAGCATACTGCTGTCACAGAGTATACATGCTGCCAGGTACACACACATACCCTGTAACACACATGTGATTGCGGCCATGGTACAGACATCATTACACACACATTACACATACATACAACACACAAATGTATGATGACACAGATGAGCATTAACTGTATACCTTATAGTACTGTGTGCCCCTACTTACAGATACCTATGCATGAGGTATGTAATCTGTGCAGACTACAGGAAACACACCAGACAGTGTTACCAGGGAATGTGAACATACACCATACTGTAGTGTTTAGGCCTACAACTTCAGGTAGTACAACAGTTCATATGCGAGCTGGATTAAATAGCAGTACCACTTACTGAGCATACATGTAGTGCTTCTGCCTACAATGGGACATGGCAGTCGTACACAGGGAACTACAGCACAACATATGCCAATCTACTATGTTTGCATCCCGATAACTGACACATCTTTCTCTGGCCTCACACCTACGACACAAACTACCATGACAGACACAAACTCACGCTAAGCTATCACACCTTTATAGACCTTGCACACAGTCAGTGTCACACTCATTCAACCTCACGTAGCTGGTATTGCACTGAGTGCATGTGTGTGTGCATTGTGTCATAGGTAGGTACTATGCTATTGGCCGTAGGGCAGCCTGGCCATATGCTACCCTGCCCTTTGGGACACATGTAATGTGATTTTACTTGCTCCTGTGAAACAGTTACACAGAGGTGACTCACAGGGCATATTACCTATCTCCATAACATTCATCAGGGGTATGTATGTCATCTACTAATATGGAGCCTTGTTTGTTAATGCTGGGTGGTTTAGTCCAGGGTATGGCATATTTGCGTATAGAAACCTGTACCTCCAGCATGTGCTGTTTAGTGCGGTGACAAGGATTAGGGCCCTAGGTCATGTAAGCTGGAAGGATTGTGAGGTGTTGCCATGGTGGTTGGCTGACTGGTATGGGAGTGACATAACTCTGTATGTCCAGCAGTGGAAACCTCTGTGTAGGAAGTATGCAAGGCACTCTAGCTGTGGTTTTGTGAGTCAGTCTGCATAGGGAATGTGTTTGAGGGCATTATCAGCCTTTGTTAGGTATGTCTGTGGCCTTTCCACTTGCTGTAGTTCTCATGGGAGGTACATACTGCATAGGACATTGTGAGGTGTAGAGGGGCACACTGACTTACATTTCCCTAGCTGACACACCTTTTGTGATGACACGTACCATGTACAGGGATTATAAGACTAGTGTGCCACTGTGGATATCAAACGGGAGGCTATTTTACACCTGTGTCCCATGTTCCCTTCTGACACCTTCAATGGTAGGCAGGCAACCACCTATGTGGTAGTTAGTGGGTAACATGTTTTGGAATGGGGTATGGTACTGCAGTATCAACACTGGTGTTCATTCCATGCCTTGGTCACCAGGCACCTGTTGCAGTACATCGGCCACCATGTCCCCCTCTCTCACTCTCTCTTCATATATATATATATATATATATATATATATATATATATATATATATATAAATATATATATATCAATCATATACACCTATATATATATATATATATATATATATATATATATATAAATATATATATATATATATATATATATATATATATATATATATATATATATATATATATATATATATATATATATATATATACATATATATAGATATATATATATACACTGCTCTATATAACCATATATATATATATATATATATATATATATATATATATATATATATATATATATATATATACGGAAACACTTTATAACCTCGACTTACTGAAATGTCGAATTTCAGTATCTCGAGACTATAAAGCGAATGTTAAAAATAGCGAAAGGTCATAATCGCGAACTCAAATACATGTCGAATTTGCGGTTATGACATTACGTTGTATAATGTCCAGGATTGTGTTCTGATGGTGCGCGGTGCCGTGTGTGGATGTAGGTGTTATGTCAGGTAAGTGTTTTCTAAGGGTTTTGAGTGGGAGTTAGAGTGTATGTGAGTGTGCTGATGTGTTTGATGTGTGTGTGAGGGGTCGGAGAATGTGCGTGTGTGAGTTGGCTTTTGTTTTGTGTTTGTGCGATCTCGGAGTTAGTATATATAAGTAGGGGGTGTGGGGGGGCGCATCCCCCCACATGGGGAGTGCAAGGGGGCTTGCCCCCTGCTTATGTGTGTATGAGTTGTGTATGTGTGTAGTTTTGTTTGTTCATGTTGTGATGTGGGTGTTGTGGTGTATGTGTGGTATAGTGTGTGCGGTGTTTTCGGTGTTGTGAATTTCGCATTTTTTTTGTGTCGGTGTTTTGTGGATTCGGTTTTATAGTCTTGAGATACTGAAATACGATATTTCAGTATTTCGAGGTTATAAAGTGAATCCATATATATATATACATATCTATAGACATTCATATCTATCTGTATATATGTATGTATCTACATATATATCTATATATGTATGTATCTATTATATCTATATGTATATACATATTCTATCTATCTATCTATCTATCTATCTATCTATCTATCTATCTATATATCTATCTATCTATCTATCTCTATCTATCTATCTATACATACCTCTCTATCTATGTACATATATATATATATATATATATATATATATATATATATATATATATATATATATATATATAAATATATATATATATATATATATATCTATATATATATATATATATATATATATATATATATATATACACACACACACACTTCTAAACATCCATTGCTGTACATATACATGCACATGTAGGCACATAGACTGCCCACCTTTCATGGTGGAAATATCACTTCTGAAACAGTTGTGAGACATACCATTCTGTAATGATATTGCACAGTGTTGTGCAGAATGCATTATGCTGTCCTCAGGCCGTATAGCTGTAGCAGGCCTCACTGGCTCAGTCCCACAGAAGTTCACCAACACATGACATATACCTGCACTGCATGCTGTTTTCAATGCCACACACTACAACCTACATTGATATGTGCACATAGCAACCTTCAACTACATATGTATGTCCAGCCTTCACTAACTATTGCAGTATGTCCCTTGCCCTATGCACATCTGCATATACATATAGATACAGACTGCTAACAAATATGGAGGGTTCACAGTATGTAGATTATTAGATTATGTAGTTTACATTACCTTTGTCTCTGACAGCTTTTTTCTTTTGGCTTGCTGGCTGGCCAGCTTGTTGGCTTGCTTGCTGGCCTGCTTGCTGGCTTTTTTTTTTTTGGTCTCTGTCTCTATCTATATCTATATCTGTATCTATATCTATATCTATATATATATATATATCTGTCTCTCTCTCTCTCTCCCTCCAGTTGCTTCAATGATATTATTGCATGTGTGGACTGGCAGTACAGGCTGCTTTTGTAGGTATCTGCACATGTGCATGTGATGGACTCTGCACCAATTGGTGGCCAGCATTTAGTAATTGCATGCAGCCTGCTGTGTGGTAATTGCAGTTTTCACTGTGATTTCAGGACACTGCTATCAAATTATAGGTTAGGTTGGCATAGGCCTTTCAGTTTTGCAAGGTGGGGACCATGCTGGTTTGCTGTGGACACTGTTGTGTCAGTCAGAAGGTTGGTATATCTCTCATATCAGAGGCTGTGTTATAGTCACTGAAATGCATGTTGTACTGAAACCTGACTGTTGCTTCTTCCAGTGCACTCTTCTCAGTGTGTATGCTAACTCACACCTGCTAATGCTAACACTGTTTACATAGGAGTGCATACTTTCCTGTGGGATTTGTGGATTAACTGGCATACAACAGTAGTTCTTGCAATGTGTTGCTATGGCTTTTCTATTTTCCCTTTACATTCACTCCTTGAATGCCTGATATTTGTCTTTACTGGAATGTGTTGCTATGGCTTTCCTATTTTACATTTACATTCACTCCTTGTAATGCATGATATATTTCTTTCAGCACTAAGTTCTTATATGTTTGCTGTTGCTTGGTGGTACTTCATGCAGTCTGGTGAGCCCAAGGTCTGGAGTTTGACACTTACAAAGGTATTTTATTGTGCTGCTGAGCAGTACTGGGGCCTTGTCATACAGAGTGAATAAGGCACTTTTAAACAGTTGTAAGCGGGAAGCAGGAAGTCAGTGGGGACACCAGCTAGGGATGTGCAGGCTGGGTGTAAGGAAGGTCCATAGCTGCACATTTCTCTAAATACAATAGCTGTACATATGTTTGACATTTGCTGTGACATTTGAAACCTTCCACCCCTGAGAGAGGGGTGAGGACAACTAAATATATTGTATTAACAATTATGAATATCAGGCACATGCAGTGCTTGTGAACTGCTATACCGTCATTAGTATGTTAGATGGCTACATCCTTTGATATTTCTGTGTTGTACTCCTACATAAAGGCATGCTTGTGGAAGTAATTCTACAGCTATTTGCAGAGTGTTTAACAGCAGGCAGGCTGATATGCCTGTGTGTTTCTGACACTTCCAGGCCTCAGATACTCTCAGGTATATATTTGACCAGCCTCAGGGAAAGGTACGTATCAGTGGGATACACCCGTGATATATTTCAGATATTCTGCAGTTGTGACTGTGGGGTATTTTGAGCATATGTATTACTACACCATTTCTGACATGCAAGTAGTGTCTACTGTAACTTATTGACAGTTGCCATTACGTGGGATTCCCCACCTTTCTGCCTACTGTGAGTACATTTCACAGGGAGTCAGTAGGGCACAGATAACATTTGTTTGCAAATCAGGGACATCCCTGTAAATCAGTCACAGTTGGGAGGTCTGGCCTCTTACCTATTCAAATATGGCGGTGTTTATCCTGCTGTGATACTGTGTGGGGTTTGTAAGGTGCTACTGTAACATTATTACCTACTAGCATGGCTGTTTCTCTTATCACACTAATGTAATGCAATTCCACAAGAATTGCCAGTAAAGATACACAGAACAAGCTTTGTGTAATGGCCTTCCTATTTTCCCTTTACATTCACTCACTGTATTTCATGATATATTTTTTTCAGCACCAAGTTCTTGTATATCTGCTGTGGCTCAGTGGTAATTCATGCAGTCTAGTGTTTCCAAGGTCCGGGGTTCGAGACTGACAAGAGTATTTTATTTTGCTGATGAGCAGACTACAGGCCTTGTCATACAGAGTGACTAAGGCACTTTTAAGCAGTTGTAAGCAGGTTTGCGCGAGTTTGCGCGATGCTTAGCTACGCTTATCTATGCTTAGCTAAGCGCACACAAGCAGACACCCGCTGACTACTGCTTAAAAGTGCTTACTCCCGCTAACACCCGCACTTTTTCTTTTAAAGAAAAGAAAATGGGGAACTAGGAAAGTGGTGAAAAAGGGGGCACAAAGAGGGATGTGCAGGAAAGATGTAGGGAAGGCTCATAGCTGCCCAATTCTTTACCAGCAACAGCTGTGCATATGTTAGAAATTTAGAGTGAGATTTGACACCTTCCACCCCTGGGAGAGGGGTGAGGACAAAAACATATGTTGTACAACAGATTGTAATTATCAGTTTACTTGTCCAGCAGACATGTATGCGAAATGGGCAGCTATGTATGGGGCGTAATTTTTTTGTGGGAGCAGAGTGCCCTTTTTTATTTTTTTTTTCAGGTGAGAGTGGAATGTGAGGTACAGGAAGCAGGTATATTTGGGGAGGTAGGTTGGGGAGGTTAACAGACAAGACAAACAAGATGCATACAGGGGCGGAGTATGACACGTGTGGGGTAAACACAATTGACGGGGACGGATGTTTGGATATCGCAAGCCCATGAGCCCACAGATGGCAACAGTGGAACTGAGATCCCCACCCATGGGCAGTTACCACTGCGCCTTCACAGCCCAGGCCGGGCTGTGCTGGGGAATGGATAGGATGGGCAGGCACACCTGTGAGTTGCGCCACTCTTGCCTCAAGCTGGCGTAGGGGATCAGTCACAGAACACCTGATCTCACTACACACCACAGACCGGACCCTATGGAGGGTGAGTGGAAGCTCTCCTCCAGCCACGTTTGCAGAGGGGGAACGAGCCCCATCCCCTGCAGCGCTTCCACCCGAAGGTGACACAGGCCACCGGAGGAGGAGGTCCCGGCCTGGGCACTGGTGCCAGGTGCACTCTCCAGCTGAGGTGGGAGAGGTGGGTCCACCGGAACCCGCCTTCCCTGTTGTCCTATGTTTAGCAGTATGTTATGGTATTTTGGGTTAGTAACAAATAACATCATTCAAAATTAGTTGTAACAGCATGCATCAGTATTCCCATTAACCAAACACACATGAATTCTGAACATTGAGCAGCAAGCATAACACATGCATATTTAGAACAACAGTGGACATTCCAACAGCATGCAGAGTTGATTGGTGGCAACAGGCCATCAGGTTTGGATATGTGAACAGGGCACATGCATCAACGTACATGCAGATATGTATAAACCAACAGGACAAATGTCCATGGGAATTAATTGTGAATACACATACCCAGTTTGGTGTGGAATGGCATAATTTGTGAAAATAGGGTAGGGTGGAGAAAGATTACATTAACAACTTAAACTACCTATACATATACTGTACATTCCTAGTAGATGCAGATATATATCCCCTACATGTATTAGTACAGTTTCCTGTATGTAACCTTAGGAATGTTGGTAATGGGGATGTTACTGCTACATTAATATACATTCCATTTTATTCATATATGTTCATATCTGGCTGTGTTCAGGTAAAGCATCCTGCTACATTTGATTTATATGGGTCTAGACAACTGTGGATGTTCAGCATTTCATACAACCATACTATCTCCATAATCCAAGGGTTCAGCAACATATCCAAATTGTGGGACGGACACAGTCCATGTTCTGTACTTTATTAAAGACATTTCACTCTTTGGTTGTGGCTGTCTCATTCATTTCATTATGTAGTGAATGCAGTATACCTTTATTCCAAACTTATTACAGCTTTCTTGGTAGCTTCAAACTCTCTTTGTCACACTCTCTCACTTATTTTATATTTACATTTCAGGATGGTACTTAATTCTACTCTTTATTAACATTTATTACTGGGTTACAACAATCCTTTCCAGTTGACTCACTTATTTCATATGGCAGAATTTACAAGGATGTATTCGACACTTGTCTATCCTTTGTTGATTGACTACAACACTCATTTTCAGGCTGACACAGTTATCTGATATTACAATACATGTGGAAACTCTATTTGAGACTTGTTTAATCTTTATTACTGGATTTCAATACTCTTTTCCAGGCTGCATCACTTATCTAATCTTACAATACTAGCAGAATATTTCTTCTTGGCTTATTTGACCTTTATTACTGGGTTGCAACACTGAACTCTTTTACAAGCTGTCCTACTTATATTCTATAACAATATCAGCAGAATAATTACTAACCTGCCTGGTGGCGCAACCTCGCCAGCCTATCAGCATAGGCTTGCTGATTCGTGGAACGAACACCTGCAGCTGTAATATAAATGAAGGAATATTGTAACATACCTATCCATACTATAGGCTAGGATAGCATTTCTTACATACTTAATTACATTGATACTTACTCAGTGGTGGGGCTTTGGGCATTTGGCGGGCCTCCTGGATCCATCGGTTCAGTTGGTCCTCCTTTTGTCGCTTCAGGTGCGCATGGCGGCGACAGACCTGTTCACCAGTCCAAGGAATGCCTGTGGCACTGGTGAGATCATGTGCCAACCAGTTCTACGCCTCTGCCTTATACGCTCCCCATTGAACCTGGCCCTGCATGAGTTGCGCTTCATGATCATGGACTAGGAGCCAAACCATATATTTTGACTCCTCAACACCCCACCTTTGTACTTTAAAGCAATTTCCCTCTCCTGCACCTGCCATGCTGACTGCAAATGGGTACCACAATCAGTTATGGTTTGTATTCCCGCCTATGGGGCTTATATATGCTGGTTTTCCCGCACTTATCTGTGATTGGCCATTTTGGATATTTATCAGCTTACAGCAAACCTGCTTTGTCATGGTTTTATTTTCATTCATTCCTATATGTATGCTAATACTGTATTCCTAAGTACAACTGTCATGGCTTAGTGGCTTAGTACTTTGACTATGGTGCACAGTATCCCAGGTTCGACCCTTGTCATTGCTTTTTTATTTTGCTACTGTCTAGTCAGGCTAGGAGGTGTGTCTGTGTAAAGGCAACTTTGCTACAGCTTGCCCAACGTTGCCCGATGGTAAGCTGGTTGGCGCACTGCGCAGCCCTGTGTAAACGGCTTACGCTCGGTAACACGTTATTTCTCTATAAGCACTCATATTGAGCTGGGTGAAGTGCTACTGAACTATGGGCACTCATATTTTGCTTGTTAAAGCACTGCTCACCTACGGGCATTCATATTAAGCTTGTTAAAGCACTGCTCACCTACGGGCACTCATATTTTGCTTGTTAAAGCACTGCTCACCTACGGGCACTCATATTGAGCTTGTTAAAGCACTGCTCACACCAGGCACTGATATTTAAGCTTGTTAAGCCTGCCACACACACCGCACTCATATTAAGCTTGTTAAAGCTAAGCTATGGGCAATTATGATCCTTTTTTATATATTACGCCAGTTTTGTTCACAAATACATGGGCCATTTCATTACATTTTACTTAAATTATAGTTTTATATATATATATATATATATATATATATATATATATATATATATATATATATATATATATATATGTCAGGGGATTGTTTCATATTTATTTCAATAAAAATGGAGAATGATGCTGTGGGGGCTCGAACCATGACTACCTCCTCTTTGGCCGACGTCTCTAGTGCTACGCTATTGCTACTTCATTTAATTTGCATATGTAGATCTTATATACTTTTCAATGTCTGCTAACTGTGGCTGAGCGAAGGGCATACCCGCGCAAATGAACACAGATGCGGGCAAACATTTTGGAAATTATAAAAAAAAAAATGAAACTGCTATTTTTACATTTTACACGTTTTCAGTGGGTTTAGTCTGTGGGGATGTGTGGTGTTGTGTTCCTTGACATTTCAGTGGACTCGCTCATGGGTGTTTGCTTTCAGGACTCTGACTCTTCTGGGGGCGTGTCCCTTTGCAGTACTCGGCAATCGGACATGCTCCCTACTTTCCTACACGGACCGTGTTAGACTAGGGTATGATTCAGCATGCCCTCATGAATATGCATGGAATGCTGATGTCATACCATTCAACTGCAGCCTCCAAGTAAGACATATTAAGTCTTACACGGAGGTTTCGTGAATCCGGCCGACAGTGTTAATTGAGTTATGAGCCAGACAGCAGGGGTCGGTCACAGAGTGTTGTAGACAGCTCTTGACTTGTTGAGGGTTTTATTTGGTCCCGGGAAATAAAACATACATTCAGCAACACAAAAGGGAAATGCAAAAAGTTAGAAATAGAAATTGAGTAACCAGGAAATAGAATGTTGAGGGAGCAAGTGGGAGAGCTGACAGATAGGGCAGTAGTAGAATAGTGAGTGAAAGGCGAAAGTTTGCGAGAATAGAGTAGTGAGAAGTGAAAAAAAGAAGAGTAAACAGCAAAGCAGATAAGCACAGGGTAGACTATATTCCAATGAGCAACACCAAACTAGCGCACTGAATACACAGGAGGAATAACCTAAGAATAATATAGGGAGAATATCTTCAATAGCACTCATGTGTTTCACCTACAGCCAAAGAACAATGCCTTTTTGACAACTAGAATAAACAGTAAAAAGTGTGCATTCAGTATCTACAACAGTGGGTCTAGCCAATTATATGCATTACAATCACTTACAGCTCATATGCAGTATTTAGGCAAGAAAATAGCAATCTAGGTAAAGCAATGTCTACAGTATTGTTCATGCACAGTTTAACACAATGCACTAGGTTGCACTCTAGAACGGGCAGTTATGTGAGACCAAAGTGTAATGGCAGATGTACACTCAAGGTAAGCAGATAATGCTCCTTCAGGAGTAGTATCTCTGCATGTGCTTGATGTAAATTAACAATGCCCCATGCACAACATATATCCCAATATCTTGAAGGCTGGAGATGAGTCCTCTTTTTAAGCACAGTGTTCTATGAAATATGTGGAGCGCAAGCAAGACTAAGTTAGGTTTTAAACAGGCAGTTAATCTAAACAAGTGTTTAAATAATAAAACTCACTTGGAGCACAAGGAAGACTAAGCTAGGTTAAAAAAAAAACAAACTAAGCAAATGTTAAGACAATAAAACTTAGGAAAAGAGAGATTTTTATGTTTATTAAATCTATATGATTCTGTCTCTTGATTTGAATCTAGTTCTTCCTTAACTAAGTACTTCATGTGCTTCATGCCTGGACCTTCCTGACTTCTTACATTATTAATGTTATTAGTTTAACAGCATTACCATATCAACATCAACTATATTTATTAAATGTTTAAGTTCCAAGGTAAGGGAAACTGCTCTATACTGGTGACAGCTCCATACATTTTCACACATCAACAATCCGTGCTCCATGCAAAGTTTATCTCCCTCCTCTTCCCCCAACTGCATTACGTTCTCTTTATTTAAAATTTTCATAATTTCAGTTAGATCTTTTGTAGCAAGCTAGACAGATACCTTAACATTATCTTTCTTAGTTCCACATAATGTATTATACATTCCCCTGGAACAGCTCCACTAACTGTATGTTTGTAATTTTTTTATGATGAATTTGCGATTGCCCTCAACCTAGTACATGATTCATTGTTCTGTATCTGGCAGACATCTTTATGCATGTCTTCCATCCATGGATTCCAATTTAGAAATATCTGCATTCTCCTAAACTCCTCTCAACAACAGGAAATATAGTTAACAATTTTTAGTCACAGTCACTGACCTGGTTTTCTGTCGCCCTGTTCTCACATAAATACAATGTATCTGTTACAGTTCTACATTTAATGACCAGTTAGGTGCTAATGTTCTTTTTATTAATAAAGTAGCTCTTTCTATCAAAGCTGATGGCCTTTTGAATAGGGGAAGTAAATCGTTAGTTTGGCTGACATTCCTTGGGTTATGTGTGTTCTGCATCTGTTGGAAGAAGTTTCCAATATTTTGTCAGATCTTGCCTCACATTTACCTTTCATCTGTCTTGCTTGATGAAATATTGCTTCTTTCAGAGTTATTGGAACAGAGGAAGTTACAGCACCTTTTGAAAACAGTTTTATTGTTACTAGATAAAGAAGCTTACTTCTGAAGTTCATGATGGGTGCCAACTTCATTATGGGAGTAAAGCTCACCCTTCATTTCCTAATGACTTGAGAGAAGTCCCGATATATGTATATATCTGGTTTCCCTTCCAGTACAGTTAATTGTTCAGTTTCCAACACAATGATTAAGATTTTATTATTCAAGGCATATGTTTATAATCTCACTATTATTGGCCTGGGATGCCCTTTCTGTGCTGACTGCTGATTCCAGGGTGTATGATGTGCCCTTTCAATTTTAAATTCCTCTTTGGATAGCCCATCCATGTAAATTGTAAACAGCCTTTGCCCTCTTTCTGCTCAGGAAGCCCTGTTATTGCGATACGTTTGTGGCGAGCTCTGTTTTCCTGTTCTAGTGTTTGGGCTTCAGGTAGTCTTGATGAGTTTCAGATGCCTCTTTGCATGAATGGCATTTCGTGTTGTCTTCTTCTGTTTGTTGCAAAGCATCTGCATATGAAATAAGGGCTTCACAGACTTCAGACAGTCTTTCCTCAGTGTTGGCCACATACGATTGTAGTGTTGTCTTCATCTCTTTTATTTCTTTGAAGATGTTGAGCCGCAGTCCCTCTCGTTGCTAATTGTGTTTCTCAGCACATGTAACAGACGTCTCCAAGCCTTCCATTTTTGCAGTTTGAGTATCGCTTTGAGGTTCAACTGTAATTCCTTTGCTTTTGCTAACTTTCTAACTTTTTCTTTGTCATGGGAAATCTCTCAATTCTATTTATTAGATTGAGCCTATTTTTGTATTTTTAAGTCTAGGTAAAAGGGCTTTCCAAGGTTTGGGGATGGAAGCTTGTGGGAAGTGGTTTGGTTGTCTGTGTGGGAAAGCAGAAGCCAATTTGGTAAAGTAGATTTGGGAGAAATGAAAAGAAGGCAAAGAGTACTAAGACTGTTAAGCCAAAAGATTGATTAATTGCTTGAGAGAAGACCTGCAACAGTTAGGCATGACTGTCAATGAACATAGGACAGTGGTACTAAATCAAGAGAGGTGGTGAAGGTTGATGCAGCATCCTGATCCCATTTAGTAAATGGGAAAAGGGAGGTCGTTGATGATGATGATGACGATTCTTAAAAGGAGCAGTTCTTTAGATAGTCATAATATGCTTTCTAGCTTCTTTAATTCTAATATACACTACTAGCCTAGGGAAAAGCTTTTAAAGTCTGTCAGACATAAAGTGCCACTTATGAAAAATGTGCTTCTGAACTACTAGACCCATATCTTAATTGCTAGCATATGCAACACCACACACACCTGACTCAGTCCTGCTTTCTAAACCCATTGGGACTTTCTTATGCCATTCAGCTGTGGTGTTTTCTACTGAATCACTAACCTCCACAGTGAACTTGTAAATATACACAGTGTCCATGTCACACAACCTTATAATTATGCAGTATGCCCATGATACAGAAACAAAGCACATCTGTAGATTACCTGGAATTATCCATTGAAATTGTTCAGCACAGCTGACACCCTCTCTGCTCTGCTGCACCTTCAGTCCAATTAAGTAAAGACCTGGCACCTTTATAAGCTTAAAGATTCTGCACTTTAGGTTTTCCCTTTTTTGTCAAGAATCTCCCTCACATATCCTCCTGAGAAGTTATTATTTATCTAGCATGCTGGCATACCACACCCACCCATTGATTGCAGGAGTATGTAGAACCTATACAGTTCCAAACCATCATTATATTATTCAGCACAAGGCAGATAACTGGTAGTTTTTGAGGTAATTTACATGTCATGTACCATAATAAAAGCTTCAACAAACAGTATCTCCTTTTGGTTTACTCTTTAGGTCAGTTAGCCAATCCTAAAGGAATGGTCATACCATCTGAAGCTAGGAGGCTGCCGTTATGCAACAGACAAAGAGCTTTGCACTTTGGTCCCATTCTCTCTGGACTTTTCCCCCAATGTCATGCAAATTATAATAACAGTGAATACAACTTGCTCACCACCCATTATTGATGTTAATGGGGATGTGTCTAAAGAAGTAAAGACATCATGGTAAAATCATTATCTTCTGCACATACTTTAAGTCAAAGGATAAGTTCATCTTAGTCCATGGGTCACACAAATGACCTGTTTGTATATGTAAGACCCCATAGATCTCTCTAATCAGATTTATGTATTAGGATCAGATTACATATACATGTACGTGTAGTCATCTGAAAGGGCCACTCACTGTCAATGAATTAAACTTCACATAACCAGTTTTATTTTTATTAATGCCAAGACCTGAAATGATCTCAGATTCTTGCTGAATCCTCTCTTTTTTCTCTTGAAAAAAACTGCTTAATTTCCTCAATACCAGTGCAATACTTGTCAAGAAAGAGTGCACAATAGTGCACAATACAGGTTATGGAAGACTATTAACTCTTGCATGTCCATGTCCTCTGTAGAGCTCTGCAGAGAAGCTCAATAACAGGTGAGAACAGAAGTTTAGCTGTATTGGTGAGATTTAATGTCTGGTTAATCATCAACCTCTCCTTAATAATCTTATACAGGACATGTATCTGTCTTTCAAAATGTGGTGTCATACCTGTTTGCTATTAGAACCTTAAAGAAAAAACAATCTAAATGAGATGAATGTTTTTCTTATAACTAGAAATAATCCCACTGCTGGAGTGGAAATGAACTTGCCACTTCAATGAGCATACAAACTAGCCATTAATGATGTACAGACTATCTTTGTTGCTGGAAGCTAGTTTCAAGCTTGGAGATAAACTGCCTGCAAAAATGGGTCTGGTGTGCATACTCTTAGCATGCAGATACTGAATGTAGTAAGAGTGAGAAAAGGAGAAGTGACAGTTTAAATGGGCGGTGAGAGTGAATTGTTTGTGGTCATTGGCTGACTGAGGTTGCCTGGACTACGCCTTGGAGTAAGCACCTCATTGGTTCTTTCAAGCTTTTTTTAAAGTTGTTTCAGGTTTCAACTTTGTTACTTAAGAAGTTAACTTGTGACTGTTTCTGCCATTTCACACTGAGCTAATCGGAAGAAGTCGGAGGAAGGGCTCTGAGCTAACTAATCTGTGATATATATATAACATTAAGTATCATGTTTTTTGCTTATTTCTGAGTTATTTATAGCACTTTTATTTTACTTACTGTGTGTGAGGTATTAAGTAGAATTTTCTACAATTGTTAAGCATCTGGTTGGGTTTGTTTGTTCTGATTTCCTGCTAAGAGTGTATCATATAACTTGTTTGCATTTAAAAGCATTCTCTAGAGTCTCCTTGATCCTTTATCTGTTTAAACATTTCTGCAGTTTTTTCTAGTTGTCTAGTGCAGATACAGGTTTGCTGTATCCAGGACTGTTTGTAAGCTTCTTAGCCCCCCAAGCCTTTCTGTGTTGGAGGGAAGCCTTCTAGCTTAATTTTGTTTCTTGGAACTAGCCAGTTTTCTAGTGTCAGCACTCAAATCTGTTTCTTTGAGCTCAGCACTTGTTCAGAACTTATTGTAAGCATTAAATAAGCTGCAAATTACTACAGCACTCAACTTTCCTCACTTGTCTAGAGGAAAACAGTTTTTAGTACTTAATAAATAAGCACTTATCCAGGCATGTCTAAGGGTTAGCTCCTGGTGTTTTCTCCTGTCTATCTGATGAATCTGGGCATCTTGGGGCAATGCAGCAATTGCCTCATGTACACAGACAACCCTCTCCTCCTACCACTCAACACTTCAACCTGTGAGAGATGCACTTATATAGCCAAACTGGAAGCAAAGCTCTCTTCACCCAAGACTGGACGAGACAGTCAAGAGGAGAAGGTAAACACTTGCACCACACCACATTCATCACATAGTCCCTCAAAACCTACACCACCAAAACACACACATAGAAACACAAAACACACACCTACATTCTCGGAGGCTCTCAAAAAAAATCTACTCAAGCAACAGGGACCTCCAAAGCAGAAACGCAAGCAACCTCCACCCCCCAACACAACTAAAATTACACATAGCCCACAAACTCAGTGTGCCACTCAACCACAGCCCATAAGGGATAATAACATACCCAACACTCTAGTCATAGGTGACGCTATAGTCAGGCACACTGATGTTCCACTCACCAGACTAAACAAGGAGAAAGTTACTGTCAGCTGCCTGTCAGGTGCCAGGATCCGCCACATAAACCATGCACTCAGCTCACTCCACAGCAAGTAAAATATGACTGTCATTATCCATGTTCGTGTGAATGACCTGAGACGTACCTCCCTGGACTACATGAAAAGAGACACGGAGGAGCTTTCTGATCTTTTAGCCCAGGCAGGTATAACCCTAGCCCTGAGTAGCATCCTGCCATCACCCAGAATGATACCACAGTACAAGGACAAAATGATTGACTTCAACAATTGGCTAAACATCTGGTGTCGTTCTAAGGGGATCCAGTATCTGTCTGCCTGGGATGACATGATCGACAAATCCCGATGCTTTGCCAGAGATGGCCTGCACCTGTCTCTCTTGGGATTCTGGATACTGGCTAAGGCTCTTGCCACCCCTATAGTGCCTTTTTTTAGGCAAGATTCAAATGACAAATTCACCACCATAACACGTAAAAGCAAGCAAAATCTGAGGATAATGCTACTTAATGCTAGAAGTCTAAACCTCAAAATGCACTCTCTCGAGGCACTCCTTAAAATGGAGAACATCGACATCTGTGCAGTGACAGAGACCTGGTTCAAGGCTCCAGAGAGCACCCCTGCATTACCAGGCTATAATTCATACCACACCTTTTGGCCACCTAACCTAGACCGAAGGACTAAAGGAGGAGGCGTGTCCATATTCATTAAGGATATCCACACCTCCAGGCTAGTTGCTCAGCATAATGAATCTGAGATTATCCAAGTGCAACTAACTCTGGGCAAGACCACAATGCAAATTGTAGTTTTCTACAGATCCCCCACCATGCCCCATGATTCCCACTCCTCATTTCTTGATACAGTGGAAAATATTAGGGTACAACCTAACACCCTAATAATGGGAGATTTCAACTACCCCACCATTAATTGGGAAAACTACTCATGTGCCAACTCTTGTGCTCAATGTTTTCTGGAATTCATAAATTCCAATGCCTTGGATCAACTTATCCACACCCCCACCAGGGGCAGCAATATCCTAGACCTGGTCATTACCAACATGGGCAACCGGTCAATTCCTTGTTGGTCAGATCCGATCACAAGAAAATCACCCTAGACATCCACATCCCACCCCCACCCCACATTAGGGAAACCACCGTAAAAAAA
This sequence comes from Protopterus annectens, assembly GCF_019279795.1. Lineage (NCBI taxonomy): Eukaryota > Metazoa > Chordata > Ceratodontiformes > Protopteridae > Protopterus > Protopterus annectens. Next base: position 103,804,337 of record NC_056738.1, on the reverse strand, counting down.
TTCTCCAAAGCCAACTTCACGCTTCTTAAGACAGAAGTGGCAAACTTCACGACACCCATGCTGATGGACAATAGAGATACGACTGCTGAATCCTATACAATTGCACTTTATAAGCACTTACACAAGTGCCTGGATCATGCAATCTCTAACTGAACAAGATGTTATCCTCCAAAAAAAGGAAGCCAATCTGGTGGCCCCTTCTATAAACAAACTCTACAACAGAAGAAAGAAACTGTTGCAAAAAAGAGTAAAATCCCATGATTTGAGGAACTCCGTGGTCAGCCTCAGTAAGAAGCTGAGATCCCTTATAAAATCCTACAAAGCTAGTTACGAAAACAAAATTGCCACTGATTCTAAAGACAACCACAAAGCATTCTATAGCTATGTCAAGAATCTCAATGGCAACACTCAGATCTGCTCTGAGTTATAGCACAATGGCACTAAATATACAGAACCAACTGATATTGCCAACATCCTGGCAGATAGGTTCAGTGCTAATTTTACCCCTCACTCATCCCCTAAAGGGCCCATCTCTATACCAAAAGAATGCAAAGTACCTGTAATCATGGCTGCACAGGCAAAAAACACACTCTCCAAAGCCAAGAATACAGCATCCATGGGACCTGACAACATCCCTGGCTGCATTCTACATGAACTACAGAATGAACTGGCACCCCACCTAAGTACCATGTTCAATCATAGCCTCACCTCAGGCTTTGTGCCCACTGAATAGCACACAGCAATGGTTATCCCACTCCACAAAGGGGGAGCCACCACAGACCCCAGGAACTACCACCCCATTAGCCTATTGAGCCTGGTCTGCAAGGCTATGGAGCGTATCATCATGAAACTTATAAACAATGACATTGGTAATCTCCAAACTCTGGACCCTACCCAGTTCAGGTTTGTAAAAGGCAGATCATGTCTCCTAAACCTGACAGACTTCTTTGAAGTGGTCACCAAAGCTGTAGATGAGGGAAAAGTGGTACACACAGCCCTCTAGAACTCGCCAAGGTTTTCAACACCATCCCCCACTCTGGAATTATAGACAAACTCACTAAATTAGGTATAAATCTCTATGTCACAAGATGGGTTGCCAACTGGCTCACTGACAGAACCCACACTGTGAAAGTAGCAGACTCTAAATTCAACTTCAGACCAGTGACAAGTGGAGTACCACAGGGTTCAGTCCTAGGTCCTCTTCTGTTTGGTATCTACTTCTCTGAAGTACAGGCTAACACAGAAGGTCTTTGGCTAACAAAGTTTGCAGATGACTGCAAACTAGGAGCCATAATCAAAACTCCTAACAATGTGGACATCCTACAAAAGGGCCTCACTGAGACAGATGCCTGGTGTCAAAGCCATGGCCTCAAGCTCAATGCCAAAAAGTGCATTGTCATCAGTTTTGGTAAAAACTCTGTACCCATGAACTACCACATAGGCTGTAGTCTACTTAACACTGAAAGTGTGATAAGAGACCTTGGGGCACAGGTGGACAGTAGTCTCAACTTTGATAATCCCATCACTACAGTAGTTAGGAAATCCTTCTATGTGGCACACCTCATCACAAAAGGTTTCTCATCCAGGAAAAAAGAGGTCATTGTTCCCCTCTACTCGTCACTCATTAGATCCATTATAGAGTACAATGCCTCTTTTGGTATGTACCTCACAAGACATCTACAACAACTGGAAAGGCCACAGAAATACCTCACAAAGAGGATTACCGGCCTCAAACAGATGCCCTACACAGACCGTCTCAAAAAATAGCTTTACTCTGTCACATATCGCCTACTCAGAGGCAATCTCTGCCTAACATACAAAGTTGTGGTTTTTGCTTCTTTAAAGAAACTAACATCAGTTGACTCTTTTTTCCCCCAAAAAATATTTTAATGAGCACAACAATAAAAAAGCAAAAGCAACTATTTCTAATCTAATCATCATTGACTCACTTACTAAGTTAATATTTAATTTTATATGTTTTGTCTTAAATCAGAACCAATATATAACTTTACTATTCATCATATTTTCTAACAGAGCCTTCAATTTGACAGGCCAGATTCATTAATGCCTACACTAAGTGCATAGTAAGTGTACACAATATGTATTCAAGAACATCACTACCACAGTTTTTGTGCTTTCTAGTCACTCAGAAAAATGACACTAAGTGCACATGTACACGTTGTGGTAACCTTTATGAATCTCTGTCACTATTTAAAGCTGCAAGAAAATCAGTAGAAAAACTAAAATTAGGAAGAAGGTGTGAGTTATGCCTGGGTTGTCTGTTCACTCAAGTGTACACTTAGTGTAGATGTTTTTGAATCCCAGTGCTAATTGTTATAATATTTATCTTCATATGGCATACAACAGTGGTTAGTTCTATGACATTTTTAAAGGACGGGTTTCTATTTTTCAGTTTTTTTCTTATAATTTTCCTTGCTACTGATAAAGTCCCCATAATAAGGAGTATTCTGATGTCTTGGTGCATCTAGGAATTGGAGAATTGATTAACATTAAAAATCATGAAGCTGTATATTTATCTGTCATCTATATTGCCTTAAAACAAGATTGTGTATCTTCCAATATTTTTTAACTCTTTAACAGTCATAAAAAATTGCTGTTGGCCTGCTTTTAATATTTTTCCATCTCCAACATATAACTAGTTCAATTTTATGTATTTTATTAATTGTATGAGACGTTTTATATATATATATACATATATATATATATATATATATATATATGTGTGTGTGTGTGTGTGTGTGTGTATTTATTCAATGAATATATTTCCATGTAAATTTTACAACATAAATTAGTAGTTATTGAACTCACTGATTTTAACATTAATTCTCTATTAATCTTATGTTACTGACATCCATTTCAATTTGATACAAGAAATGCCAATATTTATCTTTGAAATGTGTTTCCAGTTCCAATATTAATTCATAAAACTTAAACAGAGATTATTTTATTTCAGTCATCTCTTAAAACAGAATACATCATAACAATACATTTTGGTTTAACTGCTTATAGCCTTTCATGTTCAAAAGTTTAGACTTTTTTGTTACTTACTGCACATACAGCTCTGTATGTTCTGTCTGTTATGAATGGCAGTATATTTTTAAGTAATTTCTCCTTGTTATTTGAAAATGATGTTATCAAATTGACAGCAGTTACATTCCAACTGCAATTTAAAGAAAATCCTGCATTGTAGGGTACACACTAAAACTGCAAAACTACCAAAGTTGTGAGTGAACCAATAATCACTAAAATGAATACTAGCACACACTTGTGGAAACTGTATAACCTGGCTGCAATGTTTACATTGTCATCTCAGAGGCCTACCTCTTCCCAGGCTTCCTTAATTAACTAAGGAAAGTTAAAAATCCAGTGGGTATATTTGTTCATGCATGTGACACAGCTAAGTCCAGTGGTAAAGTTCAAGACAAGAACATACTGGGTGATGTTAAAAATGTATAATACTGAGTAGTAAGATTAAACACCCATATACATATGCACAATGCCCACTCACCAATTCATTACTATCCCAAAAAAATGAAACATTTTGGAGAACAATCTCCTATTAAACTCAAACCAAGGGAGGAAAAGTGCCACGACTCCAAAACCAATAAAAATCAAAAAGCACTTTGGAAGGAAAAAAATTGGCCATGGAATGGAGAAGAAAGCTTTATTACAACTGCATCAATGCATTAACGAATCACCTTGTTTTCATCTAACAACAGACTTCATCAGATGTAAAAACACACAGGAAATACAATACTTAAATACCTAATGCATAAACTGACAACCAGTAACATCCAGATAATAATCATGCCCCTAATTAAAGACAATACTGCTCAAAATTCTTAAATTACCATTGAATTAAAATGCCCATAAACAAAATCAGCTTTATACAAAAAATACATAATGAAGACATTAAAAAAAATGAAAAAATTGAAGAAAAAAAAGAATAAATACATCACAAATTCAATCCTATTAAATCTAAATGTTAAGTCAGTAACATCATTCCACTAGTTCATCCAAAAAGCGTTGTGGTGCCATTTAGTGTCATGACAACAAATCTGTTAGAAAAATATATGTGCTTTGTTACCATTGATGAATACAATGTAAAACTAAAAAGGGAAGCTGAATATACTAGCTATATAAACATCTGAACATTATATGGTACCCTTAATGTTGGATTAAAAACTTAGGAATTAATAATAAGCATTAACAACTAAAATAATAATTCGAACCCTCAAACCGTCATAATCTTGCAGCTCTGGATTTCAAAACGGGAGCAAAGGAAACATGTTCATTGAGCCCTGGGGGTTTGTTGGCCTCTAAAACCATTTGCCAATAAACCTCCTTATATTCAATTTTTGTTTGCCAAGGACCCTCCCCAACATCCATCAAAACCTCCTCAAGTACAAAAAATAAAAACTTAGCTCCTTCACGTACAAGTGTATGTTTATATAAAGCATTTCTCTCATTTTTCATCCTTATTTCATAGTAGTGTTCTTAAATCTTTTTTTCTAAATTTACCCTCAGTTTTACTAACATAAAATGCATCCCATGTCCCACACTGAGCAATATAAACCACTCCCAGGGTGTTATAATTGGAATGCATCTTTCCTGGAATAAATCTATTCCTACTTTTAATGTATACCCCATCACTATGTAGAATAAATGAGCAATGGGGTCATGCTCCACATTTAAAAGTACCAAACCTCTTGTTCATACCTACATATTTGTAACAATAGTTATGTTTCAATAAGTCTTTTAAGTTTTGCCCCTTCCTGAATATACATTTGAAAGGCTTAGCTGAAATAATACCCAAATCTGTTTAACTGGCGAATTTCTTCCATTCCTTCTCTTTAACATTTTTAATAATTTTAGCATTGCCATTAAAGTCAGTGAAAAATGCCCTTTAGTAATCTTCAGCATCTTTAGAAAAATTCAACCTTTATTTATTAAATCTTAATACAACAAAGTTGTTCACTAAGAGAGGTGCAAAACTATCTGTCCTACCCAGCATTACTTCTTCAGTAACTTCCTCATAAGTTTAATAGGGTAGCCCCTCTCGATGAACATACCTTCCAAAACATTACATTCATTGTAGAAATTGTCAGAGGTCATTCTACTCCCTCTAACATACTGCCCCTTAACAATACCCCTTTTGTGGTGCAGAGAATGTGCGCTTGTATAATGTAAAAAGGAATTTGAATAAGTATCCTTCCTGAAAATGGTTGATTTAAACCCCTGGCTAATTTTATGTATAGTTACATAAATATAATTAATTTTATCAGAACTAATATTATGAGTGAACTTCAAACAATCAGTAGTTTGAGATATATAATTAACAAATTCCATACGTTTATCTTCTGTGTCCACCCAAAATAAACAAATGTCATTAAGGCACCTTTTATTTAGACTCCAACAATCAACATATTTGGATTTAAACAGAAATTTATGTTCCCAAAAACTAATAATATAATATTAGTGCAGGTGGGGGCACAATACTCCCCCATCACTATACCCTTAATCTGTTGGAAAACCTCACCTTCAAAATAAATACAGTTGTTGTTTAACAACAAATCAATTAATTCTAAATACATACAAAACTCATTATTGGACAGTCCCCTTTTTCAAGTAATGCTTCTTCAAACTATTCCATACCAATATCATAAGGAATGACCGCAAACAAATCTATAATGTCAATGGTAACAAAAATAATCTTATCACTAAATAATTTGGGTTTCACACAGTTTGAAAAATCCCAAGAATCCTTCAAAATTTCATTCTCATTCAACCATATTTTCTTTAACTTATAATCTAAAACCTTAGCTAATGGAACTGTAACTGACCCTTCCCCCTTAGACATCTCTTATCTAAGAGGTGGATTATGAGCATCCTTATGTTCTTTAGGAATGCCAAAAATTGAGGGAACAAGAGGCCTTTCAGTCACCAGATACTTGTAGGTATCCATATCAACAAAAGTCCCTCATCCAATAAATCCTTCAAAACCAAATTGATTTTTCTGTACGTTATATTAATTTTATTTTTGACACCCTGATATATTTAGTATTATCACTCAAAATATCCATAATCTTAGCTGTATACAATATTGAGTCTATTAAAACTGTACCCCACCTTTATCCGGCTTCATAGCTCTCAAGAACTTATTTGTCCTAAGATCATATAACAATTTTCTCCCTTCTAAGGTGAGGTTGGAAACAAAACTGTTCATGTGAATTCCCTTCCGCAGCTCATTTTCCACCAAAGTCTCAAAATGTTTAAGTTGGGGATGTAAAGAGGATTATAAATACTGTTCCTTTTTAAAATTCCATTGTGACTAGACCCTTGGTTTGTACCTGAAAACATAATTTCTAGATTTTTCTTACTAACAAATAATTTAAAGTCAATTAACACTCTAAAAACATTACATTTTCTATTTGGAATGAACTTAAAACCCCTTGAAAATAAGTTAAAATGCTTACCATTTGGGGGGCCACCTGTCCCATTCAATATCTCCCTCTCTCTCCCCATCTCCTCTCAACATTGTAATTGTAATGGGGGGTACTTTGTTTCTCAGTCTCTCAGATCTCTGGAGGGTTGGGAATTCTAAAGGATCATTAGGAGTAAAACCTTTCTTGAGTACCCTAAAATCATACCACTCCCTAGTGTCCCTACCTCATGTGTCACCACCATTCGGGAAATAGAAAGGGGAGCTTTCCCCCTTGTCATAAAAAATTGTTTGAGTTTTATGCTGTAATAACGTCTGTATACATTGTATTCCAACTTATCTCTGTAACAAACATTTCCTTTGTTAATGTTTGTTAACAATTTGAATAAAGTTTATAATAAGTATTATATACCCTTTATATGAGAGGCATTGTAGATGTAAAAATGGTGGAGAAAGAGAAAGAGTGATAAAGAATGCACATTTTATTAATTTTATTCATGTCAAGTGTGTTCTTTTATACTCACGCCAGACATCTTAATTGTAAACTACATATGTTTGCATCAGAAGAAGCAGACACCAGTGGAAATATATGTGACTTTCCATAAAACATTCACTGTACTTCAGCTTTGAACAAAATGATATTGTACCAGTGGTCTGTTAGCATAATAGTCAATGACTCAAGACACCATACATATGTACAACTTGCTTAAAGTTAATTAGTACTTATATAGGTTCATAGGTTCATAGGTTCGTACTAGGCTATCTGCCCTAGGGCATTTATAAGCCTAGCCAGAGTGTGTGTGGCTTTCACCACCCCTTAGGATGAGAATACTATGCCCATTTAGGGTTTAGTTTACTGTGCCTCTGTCTAGTAGTGACACAGAGATGACCCCGGGTAAACCTATTTATCTCCCATCCACTCGTCAAGATTTCTCTTGAAGAGAGTTAGTGAGGGGCTCTGCCTAACATGGACTGGTTGATATGTGGGTCCTAGCTGAATACAACATTCTGAAAAAAAGAATCATTTGCAAATTTAATACAGTTGCTTCTTCTCTTTTAAATAATAAATTGGACATTATTCCACAGATGTTTGACTAACTCATTATAAATATGTAGTAGTGTATCTCACAGAGTAGATAAAAAAACATTTAGGTTGTATATGCATCAGTTTCAAATTGTACACAGCTGTGTAATATAATAACCAACCTATGTTTCTTACTAGTAGTTCTTAATTATAGCATTATTTATATAAGTTCTAAAGTCTACTGGTCCTGAGTAGCTTCATATTGAATGACTGTATGCAGGGCTCTATTATAAATGAATAACTTTGATTTTATTTCAACAAAACAGGTAAAACGTGAATTAGATCTTAGTCTGTTTTTGAGTTTTCATATCTTTTAACTTTCTCATGGAATTCTGAATCCAAGTGTTCCACACATTTTTTGAGAACATCTGGCATTTCAATAGAAGTTAACTATGATCAATGTCTATAGGTAATAATCCTTCTTCACAAGCTAATGTTTTATCTGCTATGGAGACGTGACTGGTTCCTTTCTGGATTAAGAACAAGTTTCCCTGGCATCTTGGCCATATTAGTCCTAGTCAGTAGAGATACTACCTCAGGTCACACCTGAAAATAATCCAGTCAACAGAGAGCTGAAAGCAGAAGTATGTATACATGCCTACTCTTTTGTCTGTTTCTAATTGTGATGAAAGATCATTTGATACTAGCATCAGTTAATTTATAGCAGTCTGCTTATATTTCCCATAATGCTACTGTTAATCAGAATTTCGACATATGCTGTCCTAGAGAATTGTATTGTCAGTGTCTTTTTAGAAATTATTGCCATAGAGCATGTGGGATGTTGATGCTTAATTTTGTTCATATTGTGTCAATTAACAGATCCTTAAAACAGACGTTTGTATGACTACTATGGATTTCGATATGTAAGTAGGCTAAGTTTGAATAAAATAAATTATAAACTACAAAACTGCACATTTGCTGTAAATGCACACTATTAAAGTTCAGTGTTGCTATTTATCTTAAAGAACAAGTAATCTCCGTGGTATCCCCGAAGTCTCAAAACAACCCACTAAAGTGTAGTGGGTCTAAAAACAAAACAGTGTAAGAAACTTTTCTGTGTGGAAGATTTTCAGTCCATATATTTCTAGTTAATCACTGTATATTAATCAGATCAGACAATAGTAGTAGAAGTAGCGAACGTAAACTCGTCAAGTCAAAAAGTAATAATAGAAAATATATATATAATTCTACAGCATTACTAAGTATTCGAAAGTAATCCAAGCAAGGCAGGCAGTCTGTTTCCAGTCGAAAATCCTTTATTAAGTACACAGACTAGCGATCCAAGTAAAATAAAAACAGAGTAATAATTTCCTCACAAGCTTTCTAAATATATATATACTTTTAATCAGGCATGGGAGTGGTTTATTGTGCTGTAAAACAAAGTGTTATTGGTACACATGTTAAATTCACATCCCTTCCCCCATCAGTGTGACATTCGAGCTGGTCCTGCCCTACCTAGTAGCTGTCATAATAATATATAGCCCTAATGTACTTTAATGGTACATCTTATTTAACCAAATTATTAAGTCTGTGATTTTCTACAAGGCAATATACTACATGGCTGGAAATATATCAACCTTAGTTCATTTTGCGATCAAAAATTATATATAAATATACACATATACATTTTGCATGTAAAAATCAGTTTCTATTTTCATAACCTATTGTTAACAAAGATCGCTTTCATCCTTCTAGACTTCTTCAGGTCTGTGTACAAGAACCTAAAAGCCTATATAATTGTATAATTAGTATTGTTATTTCCATCATTTTGAATAAAGTGGAAAAAAGAGAACCAGAAAAAAATAAAAAAATATATATGTATGATGATGGAAACAAAATATACACTTAAATTTCAAATGATTTAAAATGGTATTTAAAACCAATTTGTAGAAAAAAAAATTAAAATAACAATTAATCATGTAAACAATGTGGCAATTTTCTAAGTTCCAGTGCACTTTTAATTGAACAGTAGTAGTTTAGTCCAGGCTTTCTAAAAGAGTTCAGCTTTAATTGCCACATGAGTTCCTGTTTCTCCAGAATATTCGGGATGTCTCCTTCAAGATCACCCATGTCTATGTGATCCAGGATCTGGAACTTAAAACCTGTGTGTCTTTTATGATGAGAAAGGTGTTTGGCTAGTGCATTATTTTTACATCCAGAGCGGATTTCTGACAGATGACATGAAATCCTTCGCTTGAGTTTATTTACAGTCTTGCCCACATAGAATGCATCACATTCATTGCACTGTGCCCTGTAAATTACTTTTTTAGTGTTACAGTCACCCCCTGCACTGGTTTTAATGATCTTCTTTAAATAAGGGCAATAAAACTATCACCTTGCTGTATAAATATACAAAATGTACAATTAGTTTCACATATTTTAGTGCTTTTCTCACATGGTCTAGGTTTAAATTCAACAAAACTTCTAATATTCTGGCCTTCCTATAAACAAATGATGGGGCTTCACCTAAGATGTTAATCAGAAAAGGGTTTCCTGTGACAATGTCCCAGTTTTCTTCAATAATATTTTGATACTCTGATAATCCAAAGTGTATGTCAGGATGCAGCTATTTTTGCATTTGTTATTCTCTGTGGATTGTAACATTTTCTACTGAGGAGGTTGAGTGAAGGTGCTTCAGTCCTTTTCAGTTCTATAATGGGTTCCAGGATGTTTTTAACATCTGACTTTCATAGCCTCTCACTAGAAAATCATTCTCTAAGTTGTTCAGGTTTCTCAAAATGGTTCCATCTCTGTGGTAATTGAGCAATCTATAGCCTTGGGATTTCATTACATTATACTTGTTTTTGTAGGATGTAGACTTTACTGTGGAGTAATGTTAACCTCATGGATTTTTATACTTTAAAAAAAAAAAAAAAAAAAAAAAAAAAAAAAAAAAAAAAAAAAAAAAAAAAAAAAAAAAAAAAAAAAAAAAAAAAAAAGCTGACAACCCCCCCCCCCCCCCCCCCCCCCCCCCCCCCCCTCTTTCAAACAACCTTTATTATTAAGCTGTTTTCAACATTAAAGAATAATTAGGATCCAATAAGTTTTTCTGATTTTCAAAACGATTTTAATTATTAAAGTAACTAATTTACATTTAATTATAATTTTAAAATTGGAACTTGTTTTTCCATTTTTTTTTATACATTTTAAAATCCTGGAATTACCTTTTTACTAAGTTATGAGTCATCTCATTCAAAAAAAAAAAGATTTTTTAAACAAATTTTCTTTAAAAATTTTGAAAAATCTTTAAAATTTTCCCCAGTTTTTAATGCAATCTTATTACCAATTTTGGATTAAAATACATTCGTAGGTTGGAGTAAATTCTTTTTTTTGAATAAATCATTAGAAATTTCCTTTGTTAAAGTTTAATCTGAAATTTAAGGTGGTTAATAAAAAAAAGGGAAATTAACCTTCAGGAAGTTTTTGTGGGGTTTGTTAAAATTCAAAAAATTTGCATTAAATAAACTTTTAAAAGAAAATAATGATAGGGAAATTAGCTTTTGTTTAAACAAATTTTAGCAATATTTTTAGGAAGAAGTTTAACCTTAATAATTCAAAACCTTGAAGAAAAATTTTTGGAGTTTTTTTTGGTTTTTAAAAATAAAAATTACAGTGGAGTAAGTATGTGATAACAAATTGAACCAATATTTCACAATTAATGTATCCCTTGATTTTTTTTAAAATAATCATCATTTTAAAGAAAGTTGCAACATAATTTATTTGGTTTATTCATTTTTTTTAAATGTATAATAATTCAAAATTGTAAATTGGGTGTTTTTTCAGCATATACATAGTCGGGCAAAAGTTTTTGTTTCCAACACAATTTAATGTTTTATCATGAAGAAAGTTTATGTGATATTTTTCATCAGAGGGAATTGACATTTCATTAAATTTTTATATTACTCAATCACAATTCTGAATTTATTCTTCCAAGCCCGGTCAATACTTTTAGAATGCAGATTTAATGACTTTTTATACAAAAAAACCTATCATTCTGAAATAACTTTTATGTAAAAGTTTAATCTATAATACTTATTGTAGTAAATCCAATTATAATTGCCTATTCCAATAAACAATTTATGAAATAACTTTTAAAATAATTTTCGTGAACTATAATAAATTTGAATCTGAACCAAAGAATTCAGGATACTTAAAACCTTTGAATTATTTGTAATTCAGATAATCATGATTGGAATGTTCACTTTGGATTTAACAAAGATAAATTAAAAAACTGACTTTTCCTGAATCTTTGATTTCATTTGGTAAATACATTTTATAGGAAATAAGATTTAGAATTAATTTATTTAAATTAACCTTTGTAAGATAATGATGTGAGTACTAATTTTATGTCAAAAGTATGGTATTGATTTTAAGAGCCTTAAAATTAAAATTTCAGTAAATAGTAATTTACAAGCCAGGTAACTTATGTATATATTTTTTAATTATAAATTAATGGAAGATCTTTCCAATTAAACTGATAAAATATACAGCAAATCTTTCTTCTATGAAAAAATTTAATTAATTCTGAAACTCTAAATATTTTCTGAAGTTAATATTTTTAAAATAAAACCAGTGGCTTCATTGAATTTAGAGGTTGTAATCTATTGTAATTAAAATGCACTAAATTAAAATTACAGATTTTGATATTGATACATTAATGGATCACATTTTTTAAATACCATTTTAAATCATTTGAAATTTAAGTGTATATTTTGTTTCCATCATCATACATATATATTTTTTTATTTTTTTCTGGTTCTCTTTTTTCCACTTTATTCAAAATGATGGTAATAACAATACTAATTATACAATTATATAGGTTTTTAGGGTTCTTGTACACAGACCTGAAGAAGTCTAGAAGGACGAAAGCGATCTTTGTTAACAATAGGTTATGAAAATAGAAACTGATTTTTACATGCAAAATGTATATGTGTATATTTATATATAATTTTTGATCGCAAAATGAACTAAGGTTGATATATTTCCAGCTATGTAGTATATTGCCTTGTAGAAAATCACAGACTTAATAATTTGGTTAAATAAGATGTACCATTAAAGTACATTAGGGCTATATATTATTATGACAGCTACTAGGTAGGGCAGGACCAGCTCGAATGTCACACTGATGGGGGAAGGGATGTGAATTTAACATGTATACCAATAACACTTTGTTTTACAGCACAATAAACCACTCCCATGCCTGATAAAAAGTATATATATATTTAGAAAGCTTGTGAGGAAATTATTACTCTATTTTTGTTTTACTTGGCTCGCTTGTCTGTGTACTTAATAAAGGATTTTCGACTGGAAACAGACTGCCTGCCTTGCTTGGATTACTTTGAATACTTAGTAATGCTGTAGAATTATATATATATATATATATATATATATATATATATATATATATATATATATATATTTTCTATTATTACTTTTTGACTTGACGAGTTTACATTCGCTACTTCTACTACTATTGTCTGATCTGATTAATATACAGTGATTATTTATCTTAAAGAAGATATAGCATTTAATGGATTAAACTAACAAATGGCAAATTATTACTCACTCTGGCTGTTAGCGCAATACAAAAATATAACACAGCAATAGTCATTTCATATTATTTCTTTAAACAGATGTGACATGCATGCAGTTGAACCTGTCAGCTTTTGTAGGAATCTTTGACATTTTGATATGGATAATGCATTCTCAGCTGGATCTACTAAGAATTATATTAGAAGCATGTAGGTGTATGCAGCCCATGAATACTCTTCCATGCAATATTTTGATGTTAAATCATTGACTCTGCTTTTACATATGCAGCTATTCTGAGTTAATGAACTGAAAAGCTACTAAATGACATTTTGTTGGATGAAAGTCAGTGAAAAACAATTCCCTTAAAAGAAAAACAGTGCAAGGCAAAGACTATCCATATGGCTCAACTCTCAATTTACAAAAATAATAAACTAGAAATGCATTGGCTTCCAGTATAAAAATGCATATACATTTTCTTGTCGGGTTCCAACTGATGTTCACGATCTGGATTTAAGTCTTTCACAACTCTCAAAAGAGGGCATGAAGGGGGGCGTGGCCAAGGATGAACACAGGATAGCAGCAGATTTCTTCAGCTCCACCAATTTCATTACATTGACAGGAATTAATTACTTAAAAAATTAATTCTTGAAGTAATTTTCTTTCTAAATATGTTTGTTTTATATAGTTCTTGAACTATATCTAAAAAAGAAAGGAAATCTTAATAATATTCCTGTCAGAAATTACTTTGGAAATTTTCCTGTCAGTTTATCAGTCTGAAATGAGTTCCAGTAAGACAAATTCTCAAGACTCCAGCATCAAGAAAGAACTTCAGTCTCTGATAATTATAGTCCAGCAACTTACTGCTAAGATGGATAAAATGGATAATAAAATAGACACTTTCATAGAAAAACTACAAAACAAATAGACTTGTTACATATGGACCTGCAACAACAGAAGATCCAGATGACAGGCATAGAAGAAGCTGTGAATGACATGGAAAATAAAATACAAGAACAGGAAATCAACATTGAGTTTCTGCTGAAACAAAATACACATTTACAAACAAAGCTGGATGACCTGGAAAATAGATCTAGGCGCAACAACATTAGGATTTTGGACTGCCAGAAAATATTGAAGGTAACAATATCACTTCTTTTTTAACAACATGGCTCCTAAAACTTTAGATTTACCAGAAGCATTCTCTTTTGGTATCGAAAGAGCACATAGATCTATAGCTAATACTAACTCTAAAAAAACTATCCTAGATCAGTTATAGTTAGATTTCTATCATCTTTTGATAAAGAGATGGTTCTTAAATCTGCTTGGGCTAAAGCTCCTGTTAAGTTTAATGAGACAACTGTGCGTTTTGACAATGACTATTCTTCCATGGTAATTGCTAAAAGAAAAGTTTTTCTGCCACTAATAAGGGAGCTTAAAAACGCACAGTTTAAAACATACCTTCTGTTTCCTGCCAAGCTTAAAATCTTCCTTCCTGATGGTCCTAAGGTCTTCGATGATTTAGACTCTGCTTTACTGTTTGTCAAAGAAAAGAGGATTTTGGATAAAATAGAAGAAATGGAATGGACTAGTTCTTCATTAAAGAGATTGGCAACTGAAGCTTCCTGGAAGACTTCAGAGAAGAAGAAGAGACTAAAAACAAATGATTTGTTATATGTTTTTTTTCTCTCATCATTTTAGTTCATTATTAATCTTTTTGAATATAGTTCCTGCATTTCCAGAAAGCCACAAATATTTTGGAAAAGATTTAATCAAAGTTATTCTCTATGTGCAAAGAAATGTTTTGTTTCATAACCAGTCAAAATGCCTGAGGATTTAATGGCAGGCTGTGACTCGATTTGTTTTTCTTTCTGAAAAAAGTAAGGTTAGTAATTTGATACATTTTTTTATCTTTACCTTTTTTTTTTTCCTTCTTCTTTTATTATTTTCTTTGTTTAAACAATGACATTCTATTTAGATTATGTAGTGGGTAAAGGGTGGGGGAGGGCAGGGAGAGAACAGTAATGAAAATATCATTAATAGAATAATAACATATTTATTTCTTGTAAAAGTTTATAAGTTCTTCAAATGCTATTTCTAATTATACTTTCTTGATTATACTGCTTATGCTTGTTTGTAAATAATCTGGCATGCTTTAACTAATAATAATCAGAACTAAATAAGAGTAGAAGATATGTTTTATTTTAACTCTATTAATATAAACAGTAAGTAACATTCCATTGTATATACTTCTTACAGCTTTCTCTTACATTTTTTATTTCTGCCTCACTCCCTTTTATTTTCTACTCTCTTTTTCTTTTCTTTATTAATATATAGAAATGCTTTTAGACTGTGTGGGCACAGTGAATAATAGGATTTGTATGAAAATTGAGTTGGGAGAAGAATGCTGAGTTTTATTGCTTGTTGGTAATTTTGAGTTTAATTTCACTTGCATAGAGGCTGTGATGATCTGTGGAATACATTGTGGAGGTTCTGTCATGTTTAGATGCATTTACACTGCTAAATGAATGTTTGTCACTAGTTTTTAATAAGTTTCCGCCAAAATGTTAAGAGAGACAATCTGGGATGTGGGCTGTCTTATGCACAATGTCCTTGAGTTACCTCAGAATCTTCAAATCACAGAATTCTCACAGAGAAACTGAAAGCAGTTAGTATAAACATTGACAAGGTTATCACACTGACACACCACAGATTCAGGAAAAATACTCTGTTCTTAAAATATGTCAGTTATAATGAGTTTAAATGATGTAGTTTCTTGTAGTAAGTAAATGTCTTATTTTAGAAGGCATAAAAAATGAAACATTTATTTAAATGTTTTTGAAACTCTACTTAACAGCAGCATAATAATCTGTGTTAAAAATTTGTGTTCCAAACATATACTTTACTATAACTCATTTAATTCATCTGATGGACAAACATAAATAATCTTATAACTCTATTCTGGAAGAAATGTCATGTGATATATTTTAAAGCAGTAGGTTAGCATGATTGTAAAATCTGGTTACCAATATGTGTTTGCTGTGCATTATTTTGTATAAAGCAGACAGATTTATTTTAGGGACAGCAAGTAGGATAGTGCTCTACTAACACACAACTCAGTGAGATCAGATGTGTGTGTGTGTGTGTGTGTGTGTGTGTGTGTGTGTGTGTGTGTGTGTGTGTGTGTGTGTGTGAGTGTGATGGCTTTTTTTCTGAGAATCTGCATAACTATCCAATATGATTTATAATAATTTCTATGAATACAATATTTTACTCTATTGACAAAATGAATGTTTGCCACAAGTTTTAATAAGTTTCCCGCCAAAATGTTAAGGGAGACAATCTGGGATGTGGGCTGTCTCATGCATAGTGTCCATGAGTTTCCTCAGAAGCTTCACTCACAGAATTTTCCCAGAGAAACTGAAAGCAGTTAGTATAAACATTGACAAGGTTATCACACTGACACACCACAGATTCAGGAAAAATACTCTATTCATAAAATATGTCAGTTATGATGAGTTTAGACGATGTAGTTTCTAGTAGCAAGTAAATATCTTATTTTAGAAGGCATAGAAAATGAAACATTTATTTAAATGTTTTTGAAAATCTACTTAACAGTAGCATAATAATCTGTGTTAAAAACTTGTGTCCCAAACATATACTTTACTATAACTCATTTAATTCATCTGATTGGCAAGCATAAATAATCTTATAACTCTATTCTGGAAGAAATGTCATGTGATATATTTTAAAGCAGTAGGTTAGCATGATTGTAAAATCTGGTTACTAATATGTGTTTGCTGTGCATTATTTTGTATAAAGCAGACATATTTATTCTAGGGACAGCAAGTAGGATAGTGCTCTACTAACACACATCTCAGTGAGATCAGATATATATATATATGTGTGTGTGTGTGTGTGTGTGTGTGTGTGTGTGTGTGTGTGTGTGTGTGTGTGTGTGTGTGTGTGTGTGTGTGTGTGTATCTATGTATATATGTGTATGTGTATATGTATGTGTGTGTGTGTGTGTGTGTGTGTGTGTGTGTGTGTGTGTGTGTGTGTGTGTGTGTGTGTGTGTGTATATGTGTGTGTGTATATGTATGTGTGTGTGTCTGTGTTTATGTGTGTGATGGCTTTTTTTTTTTTTTTTTAGGTAATAACGAGGTGTTTCTGAGAATCTGCATAACTATGCAATATGATTTATAATAATTTTTATGAATACAATATTTTACTCTATTGACAATAATGAGTTTAAGTAAATGCTCATATACAAACAATTCAAGATTTTTTGGAAGCTGTTGATAGAATTCACATGACAGAAAATAGATGCATCTTAATGCATATAATGTCTGAATCATATTAGCCAAAGTTTTTGATTTAAATGAATGTTAGAACATAATTTTCTCTCCTCTTGATTTCTAACATTAAGATTATTTGAATGCTATTAGAATTCAAGTGTTATATATTACATAGATCTATATAATAGTATGAACAATTTTTAAAAAAAAGAGAAAAAAAAAAAGTTTATTTTAGTTTATATGATGCTGTTTTACCAAATGTGTAGTTTTGTCTTGATAGATAATTGAATTGAAAACTGTTAACCTCAGTTAAATATAACTTGTATTAAATTGATAAGGTGGTAGCTGAGGTACTGCTGCTTAGGGTAGGGGGTTAACTTGAGTAGTAAATACTGCTCTAAGTTGGAGTTTTCAACTCCAGGCGGGATGCAAGGTTTAATCCTTACATTATTTTCACTTGTTCATTGTTATATGTATATAGTTTTGACATCCACAATATATTTTGTACACTCATTGTCACTACAAACAAAATTGAATCCTATACAAAATCCCATAAGAGATTTAATAAATACAGCTATATTTAAAGGTACACCTAAAAGAGGAGATGCAACATTATTTATCTTGTTATTTGTTATTTCGATCATAAGATTCTTGAGTTTTAAAAATGCCAAATGACATCTTTAAAAGGAATTTCTTTAAACATTAATGGATTGAATAATCCGTGTAAAAGGGCAAGCCTAATAAGATACATTAATCTACACAAGGCCAATCTAGTCTTCCTGCAAGAAACCCATCTCTTGAAAAAGATATTGATAAACTAGCCACTAATAAGTATGCAGTATTGGTTAGTTCAGAGCACACTCAGAAAAAGAGGAGTGGCTATTTTATGGAATAAAAGTATGCCCATTCCTAAAACCATTAAGTCTTATCAGGATGACAAAGGAATGTTTTGTATGGTTACAATACAAATTAATGGGAAGACTTACACTTTAATTAATGTATACTGGATACCTGGAATTGGTATTAATACAGTGAAACATCATATTGATAAGATCATATCATTCTCTATAGGGATATTATTTTAGCTGGTGATTTTAATTGTATACTACATGAAAGTGATACTACCACTATAAAGAAAAGAAGAATTACATCTAATGCAAAACATTTAAATGATTTTGCTAATTCTTATCATTTGAATGATATTAATAATCAGATAGAGTCAAAATCATTACCATACACCTTTTTTCTAACAGATACAAAACTTATTCAAAAATAGATAGGGTCTTTATTTCTAACCAGATGGTAACAGATTTAATTAATTCCAAAATCATTTCATGTCCTATATCTGATCATAACTCAATTGTTTTGAATTCATGATAAAAATACTCATAATGTTCAGATCAAAAGGATACCAGCATACTTAACTCAGCTAAAAGACTATAAAGAACATATACTTTCAAGTACAACATTTTCTAGACATAAATAATACTCCTGAAGTCTCCATTGTCTATGTTTGGGATGCCTTAAAATCATATCTATATGGACAAAGTATCAGATGGTATAATAACAAAAGGAAATCTTGGGATAAGGAATTGTTAGATATTCAAAGTAAACTAGACTCTTATAAACATAATAATAAAGAAAATATTATGGACAAGAAAGTTATTGAAGAAATAAACAAACTAAATGAGAAATACAAAGAAATTTTAACTCATAAAGTTAAAATAACTTTAGAGAAATACAAGTTTTGTCTTATTCAATAAGCCCCAAATACTTGCATAGACTTAAAAATAAAACAAAAGATTGAATAAACAAAACCATATCAAAGAAATCTTTTCTCTAAGGAAAAAGAAGAATGTTTCTAGTATACCAGAAATACTGGATGAATTTAGAAATCACTTTCACAAGATTAACCATAACAACATTAACATGGAACCTAAAGATAAAATAAAGGAGTTTATAACTACAAACATGAATAAAAAGCTTAATAAACAACAGATTAAACTATTGGACAAGAGTATTTCATATACAGAAGTTATTACACAAATAAATAAGCTTAAATCAAACAAAGCACCGGGTAATGATGGTATTATACCAGAGATATATAAAATCCTTTCTAAAACTACATATTCATTAATACATAAGGTTTTATTCTGGCCCAAACTGAGTTAATAACCCCCATCTTGGCAATATACATTTATTTCACCAATTTTAAAACCTAATAAAGATCCAACTGGATGTTCTTCATATCGACCCATCTCATTACTTAATGTTGATTATAAAATGTTTATGAGTATTTTTTGCTGATAGATTGAAGACAATTATCCCCGGCATTATAGACATAGATCAGACGGGCTTCATTGTAAATAGAAATACTTTTGATAATATAAGAAGAACTTTAACATTAATTGATTTTGCAAATAGGAAAAAGAAAGATTTAACACTTATTAGTCTTGATATAGGTTCAGCATTTGATTCAGTAAGTTGGGACTATCTGTTTACCTTACTGAAGTGCACAAATTTCTCTGATGCATTTGTAAATTTAACTGAGCATTTATACAAAGGAACGCTGGCTTATATTAAGGTAGGAACATATGTTTCACAAAAAATACCCATTCTTAAAGGTACAAAGCAAGGATGTCCACTTTCTCCACTATTATTCACTTTAGTAATGGAGCCTTGGACTAATTTGATTAGAAACAGTACTGACATAGAGGGTTTTGAAATAGAAGAAAATGCAACATCAAAAATTCAACTTTTTGCAGATGATGTTCTAATTACATCAGCAGGATCTAATTCTTCTATGCAGTCTTTATTTGATAAAATGATGAATTTTAAAAGTATTTCTGGTTTAATATTCAATGAAGAAAAAACTAAAATACTACCTATATATACACAAAAAAATACTCTCATTAGTGATTTTACTAAATATGTACCCAACTCAAGTCAGATAACTTATTTAGGTATAATACTATCTAAAGATATTAAATCTATTATATATAATAACTATAATACCTGTTTTCTTAATATACAAAATCTTTTAATACCTGGAATAATATGTTTTTACTATGGAGGAGAGACTTACAATTATTAAAATGATAATATTCCCAAGATTTTATACTTAATACAATCAATAATACTTTCACCTACAAAAACAACTATCAAGAAACTGAATACACTAATGTTAAATTTCTTATGGGCACCTAATAGACCTAGGATTGCATTAAAGAAACATACTAATAGCTGGTCTCAAGGGGTATTTCTTTTCCAGACTTTAATTTATATATTATCTCTTCTATTATAAAAGTTATTACTTTATTAATAGATTGGTCATATGTCGCAAAATGGAAAGATTATTGGGAGCTAATTAGTATGCACTTCATGAAAATCTCCTTAACACATAAAAATATGATTATAAATAACTCAATGTTGTGGTTGCTAAAGGAATTTTGTACTTCACCTATTACACCTAAACATATGGTCTGTTACCCATTAAATATTATTATTAGTTATCGTAACTTTATATTCATGCACCCTAAGTATAGGGAATGGAATTTTATTGTATTCCCTATAATTTATACTCAGGGTATGCTTATGTCATCTACTTCTGAAGGAGCTCATTTAGCTATAGATAATAATCTAAAGTACTGGTATCAGCTGATATCTGATAATAAAGTTAAAAATCTAGATTTCTTAAAACAAGAATTTGATCTAAGAGAAACTTGCTGGTTAGAGGTTCAGATCTTTAGACAACATCTCATTGATAGAATAGATCTAATGTCTATAACAGTTAAAGAATCTATTCCAAAACTGATTGATTACTTGATAATAAATTTACAGCATAAAGTTTCTGATAAAGGTAAACTTTCATATATACATAAAATTATCAGACAAGAAACTTTTTACAATGTAGATTCATACTGGAATTATTTCACCTCTATTAATGGGGACCCACCAACTCAACAAGATAAACAATATATATTGGAATCTGCTTATAGAACTACATCTTCCATTGTCTGGAGACTTTATACATGGAAATTTTTACATAGACCTTTTTATACACCTTTGATGATGAATAAAATTAATAATAAAGATAATCTATGTAAGAGATGTAATGTAGAAATTAATGCTGACTGGGCTCATATGTTTTATGACTGTATGAAGTTGAAAGAATACTGGAAGTCAATTAATGAATTTTGCAGGCTCTTTTACAGATAATTTCATTATTTCTAAGTCTCTTATATTATTCAACACACCTGTACCTCAATGTGTTAAAAGATTAAGCTTCCTTGTTATGGTCTATCCTAGCAGTGGCTAGGAAAATAATAACTAGAAATTGGATTTCAGATACACCTCCTTCGTTCAATGAATTTAAAAATGTTATGAATATAATGTGTCATATGGAAATAAGCACAATTAGAATGAGAACAACTAGAAAAACATCACATTTTATTGTATGGGATAATTTACAAAATTTGTTAAAAAAATTCTAATTTCAATAGCACAGTATTTTAGTTTAATTAATTGATCTGATTGTGGTGGATGTCTTTGTAAATACTTTAGTTGTTTTGTTGAATATTATAATAATACCTATTTTTAATTATTTGTATAAAATTGTTATGATATTTCTCTTATATGTTAAAACAATAAACTTGCTTTAAAAAAAAGAGGGCGTGAAATCTTCAATGCTGTTCCTGAAAATTTTGTAAAACAAAATGTCACCATTTTGAACAATGTTCACAAATAAGTTGGTCTAAAATTTCTGTCATACTTCATATCAGAGATTAACATTTTAATAAAGGTTAAAATGGAGGCTGACACCTAATACAACTTGCAGACATTACCCTTAATGTAGACGTCTTAACATTAGATTTCACATACAATTCCTTCAGAAAAGTTTCAGATCACAAATTATTAATCAACCAGTTCTTTTGGGATTTTACCTTATTGAAAATATAGCTATCTATTGACTCACAGTATACATTGTTTTACTCACTCTCAAGTGCCAGGATTTATAGCCCATTGTTTTATGTTCTGACAAGTATTTGGAGTTGCAGCCTATTGTTTTATACACTGACAAGGGCTTGGTGAGGTGGTCTGCTATGGAATGATTAATTCATACTACTATGTGACTTATTTCCTTGAATATTTTAACCTGTCACTTGTCACTCTTCACTACTGCATGTGGTAGTAACCTTGTCCCTTCATCTTGCACTAGGTTGTGTTGCTCTGCACACTATATGCTCAGTTTAAATGCCCAGTTGTACATACTGACGTGATAATAAAAGTTCATCTTGCATGTTTTGACAAGACTAAGACAGTAGAGTTCCAAGTATTGTGCTGTTTTCCTTGCCTTTGTTGCCACAGCAATGCCTACTTGCATGATAAAAGGGTGTGTTAACACTTCAACTAAAACTAAAAGCAGCTACAAAAATCAACTGTCACCATCTCCCCAGTCCTGTGACAGTGACATCCGTAGGGCTGAAAGATACTGATTATCCAAAATGTATTTCTTCCAGTTTTGTATTCATGATGCACACCGTCTGAGCACATCATGGAGGGCAGCTATGTCCCAAAAGATGTCACCATGTCTGTGTCATGCAAGATGTGGGATAGCTGGGGGCTTTTCTGCAGAGGTTTGCTTTAGTCAGTGTTGTGATTCCCAGGAGTAGTACCTGTCTTACGTCATTGTGTGCCACCAAGTCTGTGCCATGCAGGATGTGGGAATAGCTGGGGGGGTTCTACAGAGGTTTGCTTTAGTCAGTGTCGTGATTCCCAGGAGTAGTACCTGTCTTATGTCATTGTGTGTCACCATGTCTGTGTCAAGCAGGATGTGGGATAGCTGGGGGATTTTCTACAGAGGTTTGCTTTAGTCAGTGTTGTGATTCCCAGGAGTAGTACCTGTCTTACGTCATTGTGTGCCACCAAGTCTGTGTCATGCAGGATGTGGGAATAGCTGGGGGGGGGTTCTACAGAGGTTTGCTTTAGTCAGTGTCATGATTCCCAGGAGTAGTACCTGTCTTATGTCATTGTGTGTCACCATGTCTGTGTCATGCAGGATGTGGGATAGCTGGGGGTTGGTTCTACAGAGGTTTGCTTTAGTCAGTGTTGTGATTCCAAGGAGTAGTACCTGTCTTATGTCATTGTGTGCCACCATATCTGTGCCATGTAGGATGTGGGATAGCTGTGAGGGTTCTATAGAGGTTTGCTTTAGTCAGTGTTGTGATTCCCAGGAGCAGCACCTGTCTTATGTCATTGTGTGCCACCATGTCTGTGCCATGCAGGATGTGGGATAGCTGTGAGGGTTCTACGGAGGTTTGCTTTAGTTAGTGTTGTGATTCCCAGGAGCAGTACCTGTCTTATGTCACTGTGTGCCACCATGTCTGTGCCATGCAGGATGTGGGAAAGCTGGGAGGGTTCTACAGAGGTTTGTTTTAGTTAGTGTTGTGATTCCCAGGAGCAGTACCTGTCTTATGTCATTGTATGCCACCATGTCTGTGTCATGCAGGATGTGAGATAGCTGGGGGGGTTCCTACAGAGGTTTGCTTTAGTCAGTGTTGTGATTCCCAGGAGTAGTACCTGTCTTATGTCATTGTGTTCCATCATTTCTGTGCCATGCAGGATGTGGGATAGCTGGGGGGGGGTCTACAGAGGTCGGCGTTAGTCAGTGTTGTGATTCCCAGGAGTTGTACCTGTCTTATATCATTGTGTTTGGCTGTTTGCTTTTTTATTCCTTACTGTATGCAGTATCATTATCACTGCTAGTGCAATTGCAAATGCAGTGCTCAGTGGATGAAACATCTGCTCATATTAACTACATCTAACAGTTATCATGTCATTATACTTTGTTGATAAGCATGCAGTACTCCTGCTACGTATACCCACCTGTAGCATGTAAGACATTGTCATAGCTATCACTGTTCCTTTTATGAGTAATTGTAAAGAGTACTGCAGTATCTGTTATAAGGAGGTAGTCCACATCACAGCAGCTACCCTACCTGCGTTACCATTGTTGGCAGTACTGTTCACAAATATGCCCCCT
>NC_056738.1:103644921-103774921 GCF_019279795.1 Protopterus annectens | reverse complement strand
GAGTCAGTGAGGGACTCTGCCTAACCTGGACTGGGATTTTATTCCAGAGTGAGGGGAGCCTCTGGGTTATGAAGCTGTCCCTCCAGCATGTCCTATTTATTTCAATGCTGAGGTTCAAGTCTCTCGAGCGCGTACCTCGATGGGATTTGGATTTTCTGAGGTGTAGTATGTCCATTAATTCTGGGTTGGACATGGCTTTACACGTCAGGCACAGATCGCCTCTGAGCAGGTGGTATGCCACTGATAGAGCTGGAGTTTCTTTAACCAGGCAGCATATGGCATCTGTTTGAGCCCTTTGATCCTCTTGGTGAGGTACTTTTGGGGTCTTTCCAGTTGCTGCAGATGTCTGGTAAGGTACATCCCAAAAGGGGCATTGTACTCAATTATGGGCCTGATGAGGGATGAGTAAAGAGGCACAATGACCTCCCCTGATCTAGATCTGAATCCCTTCATGATTAGGTGGGCTATATAAAATGATTTTCTAACCACTTTGGCCACGTGGTTGTCGAATGAGAGGTTGCTATCAACTTGGGTCCCCAGGTCCCTAATTACTTCTTCCATACTTAATGGATTACCATCTATGTGGTAATTTGTGGGCACTTTGTTTTGCTGAAGGGATGACTATACACTTTTTGGCGTTTAGCTTGAGGCCATGGCTCTGGCACCAGTTGTCTGTTTCTATGAGGCCCTTTTGTAGGATGCTTGTGTCGGCTGGAGAGTCGATTATGGTGCCCAGTTTGCAGTCATCTGTGAACTTGGTCAGCCACAGTCCTTCCGTGTTGGCCTGTACCTCCGAGAAATATATACCGAACAAGAGAGGTCCCAGGACTGAGCCTTGTGGGATGCCACTTGTAACTGGTTTGGAGTCTGACATGGCTCCAGCAATTCTAACCATGTGGATTCTGTCCTTGAGCCAGTTTGCAACCCATCTAGTGACATAGGGGTTTATATTTAAGCTGGTGAGCTTATCTATAATGCCTGAGTGGGGTATTGTATCGAAGGCTTTTGCGAGGTCCAGGTAGGCTGTGTGGACCACCTTCCCCTCGTCAATGGCCTTGGTGACTGTTTCAAAGAAATCGACCAGGTTTAAGAGGCAGGATCTGCCCTTAACAAAGCCGAACTGGGTAGAATCCAGTGTCTGTAGGTCCCCAATATCTTTATTTATGAGGTCCATGATGATCTTTTCCATAGCTTTGCAGACCAAGCTAGTCAGGCTTATGGGGCGATAGTTTCCAGGATCCGTTAAGGCACCACCTTTGTGGAGAGGGACCACTGTTGCTGTACGCCACTCTTTGGGTACATATCCTGTAGTAAGGCTGAGATTGAACAGTAGTTTTATGTTTGGGTTTAGTTCTTCTTGGAGTTCATGTAGGACGCAGCCTGGGACACCGGTTCTGGTCCAATTGATGCTGTGTTTTTTGCTTTGGAGAGGGCGGCTCTTACCTGAGCATCTGAGATGTCAGGGGGGCAGCACTCTGCTGGGATAGATATTTTCCCTTTTGGTGGGGAAGGGGGGGAGAAGTTTGCACTGAACCTGTCAGCTAGGATGTTGGCAATGTCTGTGGGTTCGGTGTATTTTTTGTCATTTTGGACTAATTCTGATCATATCTGGGAATTCCCACCCAGGTTTCTAACATAACTAAAGAAAGCCTTGTGATTATCCTTATTGTCTTGTGCAATTTATCTCTCGAAGCTGGCCTTAGACGATTTTATGAGTGCCCGTAGTTTTTTGCTAATACTGATCAGAGATGCCTTCCCTTTTTGGGATTTTGCTGTATCATGTAGTAGCTTCCTCCTTCGTTGTATAGTTTGTTTATGGCTGGGGTCCACCAGACAGGACGCCTGCCTTTGGAGGATTGGGTCTTGGTTTTGTTTGGGATTGCATGATCCATGCATCCCTGAAGGTGTTCATAGAATGCATTTATAAAAGATTCTGCGGTCTGGGCCGTATTTTCCACAGGCCCGGGGGCTTCGAAGGATTCCACCTCGGTTTTGAGGAGTGTGAAATTTGCTTTAGAGAAGTTTTTCACTGTTGTTTTCTGGGCAGGGGCTGGGGTCGGGATGTGAATATCTAGAGAGATTAGTTTATGGTCTGATCTTACCAGTGAGGGATACACTTCTGGTCTGGAGCATAGAGTCCCCATGTTGGTGATGATCAGGTCCAGTACATTTTCCCCTCTTGTGGGAGTGGTAACAAGCTTTTCCATAGCATTTGAGTTTATAAATTCTAGGAACCTTTGGGCTAGGGTATTGGAGCTAGAGTAATGCTCCCAGTCTATGTTTGGGTAGTTGAAGTCGCCCAATATAATGGTGTTTGGAGAGACCTTCATATTTTCCAGTGTTCTCAGGAAGGCCGAGTGGGGTTCCTGGGTTTGGGAGGGTGGTCTGTAGCAGGCTATAAACTGGAAGGCAGTTTTACCCACTGTTAGTTGCACATGGATAGTCTCTGATGCTTCGTGCTGTGCCACCAACCTGGAGGTGAGGGTATCTTTGACGAATATTGATACTCCCCCTCCTTTTGTGGTTCGGTCCAAGTTTTGGGGCCGAAAAGCATGGTATGAGGTATAACCTGGTAGTGCTGGGGTGCTCTCGGGAGCCTTGAACCAGGTTTCTGTTACTGCACAGATATCAATGTTCTCCATGCTAAGGAGAGTTTTGAGTGCGTGCATCTTGAGGTTTAGACTTCTGGCACTGAGTAGCATTACTCTTAGTTTCTTATCCCTTGTGATACCTATGGAGGTGGGTTTGTCTTTTGAGCCTTGCCTAAAAAAGGCACTATGGGGGTAGCAAGAGCCTTTGCCAATATCCAAAAGCCCAGGGGTGACAGGTGCAAGCCGTCCCTAGCGAAACATTGTGGCTTGTCGAGCATGTCATCCCAAGCTGACAGGCATTGGATCCCCTTTGAATGACACCAATACTTAAGCCAATTGTTGAAATTGATCATCTTGTCTTCATATTGTGGCACCATTCTTGGTGAGGGTAAGATGCTACTCAAGGTCAGGGTCATACCGGCCTGGGCTACATGCTCAGAGAGCTCCTCTATGTCTCTTTTCATGCAGTCCAGGGACCTCGTCTCAGGTCATTCACACCAGCGTAGACAATGATTGAGTCATATTTGTACTTGCCTTGGAGTGACCTGAGTGCTTGTGTTACGTGGCAGATCCTAGCACCCGACAGGCAGCTCACCGTGACCTTCTCCTTGTTCAGCCTGGTGAGTGGGACGTCAGTGTGCCTGATGATAGAGTCACCTATTACAAGTGTATCAGGTGTGTTGTTTAGCCTTAAGGGCTGTGACTGTTCGGCACACTGGCTTTGTGAGCTATGTGTTGCACATGTTTTGTTTTGGGGTAGTGGTTGCTTGGGTGTCTGCTTTGGAGGTCTCTGTTTCTTAGGCAGATTTTTATTTAGAGCCTCCGAGTATGTTTTTGTGTGTTTATGTGTTTGGTTTGCTGTCGTGGTAGGTCTATGTGAGACTGGAATTGTAGTGAGTGTGGTTTCCTTCTCCTCCTGACTGGTTACGCCAGTACTGAGTTGAGAGAGCTTAGCCTCCAGTTTGGCTATTGATTGCATCTCTCACATGTGTTGGAATTTGTTGGGAGGAGGAGAGGGTTGTCTGTGTACATGAGGCAGTTGTAACATTGCCTCAAGATTCCCAGATTCACCATCTGGACTGGAGAGGATATTGACAACTGACCTTTGGACATGCTAGAATAGTATTGGGAATTCCTTTATAATTGAAAAAAGGGCCAATGGGGAACAAGGTACTCAAGGGGAGTTTGTGAGGGTGTAGTGCTTTTAATTTTTTAGTGCTGACTTATATAATTGCTTTAGTGAGCAAGTGCCAGGCATTAGAGTAGGAATAGGGTGTTTATTATGAGAACTAGATCAGTTCTAAGGGAAAAAGTGAAGAGCAGACTTTGTGGAGCCGAGAATGGTTTAAACCCAATTAAGCAGCATTGCCCGATGCTGCGAAGCTGCGCTAAAGTGGGTTTTATACAGGGGGGACTTGAAAGAGCTAGAAATTGGCCCAAAATAGCCAATAGACTACCAGATTCTTGTGCTGGGAACACTCCTCCAGTGATAGATAGGCTGCTCTAAGCTCCCCACTGCCACTGGTGAACAAAGAAGCCTCCCTTTATCCAAGAAAGGAAATGGGCAACACAGGAACTTTCCAAAAGTCCAGAATACAGCAAAGCCTGTATTTGGACTACTCTAGGTCAGGAAAGACGGGAAACAAGGATAATTTTTTTTATTCTCTTTGCGTGCTTCAATAGCATATGAAGAAGGTCGGATTGAAGAAATGCAAGAGCTTCCTCCTCAGACACTGGAGGCTTTCTAAGGTATACGTAGAAGTCATTTTTTTATAAGTTGGGGATCTCACATGTGACTGGAACTATTTCAAATTCACAGTAATTCCCTTTCAAAGAAATAAATAACTATGTGACTGTGGTTTATTACTTCTGAAGAAAGAAAGATCCATAGTCACTTTGTTGTAAAAAATGAAATTACTGAAGGGCGATCAGCAAAAACAAAGTCAGAGAGCTTTTATTATAACCATGGACTGGTGAGTTTGGATAGAGGGGAGGAAGGTATTATAGTTCTTAACTTAAATTTAACCAGGACAACCAAAGGCGACCTTCATATTATACTATATGGTCTTAGAAAATTGAGTAAATGCCTTCTTTGTTTAAATGTCAATGTTTTCTGGGAAATTGTGTCTGTATGATATATGGAGGGGAAAGAGGAGGGGCCTTGAGTGATAACATGTATAATTCTACCCTAAGATATTCTTCATCATGCAGACCTCACTTTTGGTACATTTACACCTCTATGCTGGGTGTGTCTGATTTATTCAGGGAACAGTGCATGTCTGGTTTCAGTCATTCCTTGGAAGAGTTATGAGATGAAAAACTATTCCATACCTAGGTGAGGAGTGGGTAAGTTTGGAAATTAATGTTTTGAAAAAAAAATGTTTATTCTGTATTACCAAAAAAAAAAATTCTGCCTGCAGTGAATGTTATTAGCTAGTTACCGTGATATTTTGTGGCCAATGCTGGGGTGAGTTTAAGGGGAGACTCAACTATTATAAAGTACCACAGACTTGTTTATCTCAGCCTTTACAAAGTTTCAGAAGGAAGAAGCAAATAGAAGATTGGAGTGATGTTCCGTCTATAAGGGCAGTTGGCAGTAGATGGCAGGGTAGTAGGGAGGAAGGTGTTAAACAGAAACTATTCTGCTTATAGCCAGCATAGGAGGTATAACTTGGCATGTGGATGAGCTGGGGAACTCAATTTAGAGAAATAGCATATATCAGAAAAGAGAGCTTCCATCTAGTGTTATTACAAAGATACATATTTGATAGGAGTTGAGTATGCAAAGTTAGCCAAGTCTGCGTTATCAGGCAATCTATTCCTCCTCATGTGAGAACACAAACAGAAGGGAAATGGCAATATTTGTGCCAGAAGGTCTAAGATAAAATTGCATAGACTCTACAATGGAAGACAAAGGAAAGTCTGCCCTATGCGTGGTTACAAGGAAGGAAAGCTATTCTACATAGTCAGTTTGTACAGCCCCTCGAGTCATCTTGGAGAGGGGGACTAAGGTATGTGATGCTTGAGTTCAAGAGTACTGGACATGTGAATTTAGTAACCGGACAGAATGATGTTCAGAAAAGCCCCAGATCTTTGAGTGTTCATAATGCAGGCAAACATTTTTTTTAAGTTTATAAAACTGGTAGGCTTTGTTGACTTAGAGATTTGTAACAGACAGGACTCTACTCAATGCATATACTATCTGAAAGCATATAAGAGATATTTCAGGACAGACAGGATTCACCTGTTAAAGGGCTGGGTCTGTACATTTCAAAAGTGGACATATCTGCAATCATATTTTCGGATCATGCAGCTATATAGAATTAAGTGCTGGAGTTCTGAGTTAAACTAACTCATTGAAGGTTTAGCAACTACTTTGTAAATAAATTGGTTAAAGGGGAATATAGAAATCTTGAAGGATGGTGAACATTTTGAGGAGGATATTATCTTAAGCTGGATGGTTGAGATAGTTTCAAAAATTCATTTAGAATATAGATAAAGAGTTACATGGCTCGTGTATGAAATTCTGTCCTTTAAAAATAGCAGAAATGACTATGACAAAAGCAGCGGCCTAGGGCCAGGGGGTACTATGTTTAGATGCAGAGACAGATAACATAAGTTTATTAAGAAGGAAATGGATTTAAAGGAGGGTGGTTTGTAGACTGTTTTTCCTGGGGAACTCTCCAAGAGCTGCCCAAGGATATGTGACAATCAGACTGAGGCAGTTTAAAGTAGGGTAAGTAGTCTGTAGGCCAGAGGACCCCTTATCACAAGGGCTTACACATGATCTGTTACACATTTTGCATGTTATTAAGGATTATTATTGTCATTTGCATGCCCAGGAGACAGTGGTGCATAATCTGCAGGAAAAAAAATCATGAATCTGGGAATGGAGAGAATTGTCTAAAGCTTTGGATAGCCCAAGCTAAGAAATGGGTGGTCTCATTTACTTTGGAAGAACTAGAGAGAATAATAAAAGTTCTTTGTAGGTCAAAGACACCAAGTGTTGATGGACTGACACTTGGACTACTTCAGGAGGGGAAGAGTAGATTATTTCCAGACTGGTACAGATAACAAATGTAGTATTGATATCCCAGAGGAGTTGATCTTCATGGGAGGAATCAGTTGCTGCTTACAATGATGCCAAAAGAAGGTAAAGTTAATAAAGACCCATTAGATTCAGAGACATGTACAGCAGGCTGATTTTATTTTTGAATCAAGACTGCAAAAGTCTGATGTCTATACTGGAGTGTAGGCTGGCCCAACACTCCATTTATCGATACACTGAGATTAGAGTGAGTTTGTTTCCAGACAACACAGGAAAACATTGTTACTGATTCATGTGATAGAGAGGATGAAAACCCCTTTACCGGTAAATAGCCTAAATGAAGAAAATGCTTTTAATTGGGTAAATTGGAATATTTGAGGCCTTGTACTTGTTTATCTCATACATTTGTTATGTTAGAAAATAATATATATTATGGGACATCTGCTCATGCAAAGATAAATGCAAACCTCTCGTCTTGTTCTTGTAAGAGATGTTAAAGTAGCAGTGTACATAGATAATCTTCTGGAATATCTGCAGGATCCTGAAAGATATTTGCCACTTCTCTTTCAAAAATTTTGAAGGGTTTAGAGTAATAGTGAGATGCAAAATATATATTAAGACACAAGCTTCAGCAATTAATTACAGACCTACTCAGTAATTGTTGGTACAATTTCCACATTTGTCAGAAAGTGAGCATATCAAATATTTAGTATTTATTTGGCTTTCGGTATGAGTCTCGCTTCGAGGGCGGCCACAGTGGTGCAGTGGTTAGTGTTGCTGCCTCACAGCAAGAGGTTCTCCAGTTTGATTCTTGGCTGGGGTGCCTTCTGTGCGGAGTCTGCATGTCCTCCCTGTGGTTGTGTGGGTTTCCTCTGGGTGCTCTGGTTTCCTCCCACATTCCAAAGACATGCTGTATGTCTAAATTGGCCCTAGGTGTGAGTGCATGCATGTGTGTGCCTTCTGTGGAAGGTTGGGCACTGGGCTGGCAACTTGACACTGTAAAACTCCACTGCCAATCATGAGTGGACAGGTGATCTGGTGTGGTGACCCCTAACCGGGAAAAGCCAGAAGAAGAAGTATTTATTTGGCTTCCAAATTATCATACAACATTACTTATCAGTCAAATAAGATGCCATAAGGCTGACATAATAAATATTTGGAGTGTGTTAAACCTGGATTTAAACCAGAAGATTATATACTCTGTCTCCAGAAAAAGCTTTTTCTGTAACACTGAACAGATGAGAAAACCCTTTATTTGGGGGAAGGAGCACAAAGGGTATCTTGGGATATGTTGTCATTGTAAAGGGACTGTGGAGAAAATGGAGTTCTGAACCCATATCATTACTGGTAACAAGGGTCATCTCTCTCTCTCTCTCTCTCTCTCTCTCTCTCTCTCTCACACACACACACACACACACACACACACACACACACACACACACACACACACACACTCTCTCTCTCTTTCTCTCCATTTTAGCAGCTGTGAGCAGGTTTTGCATTCTCTCTGTTTCACTTTTTCTATTCATTCTATCAAATGCCAAATTCTGAGGTGGAACACTTAACTTTTTACAAAACAAATCACTTTTGTTTCCCAGAAAATGTGTTTACACTTCACATTATTTATTATTTTTATCCCTTTCCCACTAATATCCTTTTTTGTTCCAAATATGATATATAATTATAGTAGTACAATATAAAGAACTTAATGGCTAAAATAACAGTTAAAGTTATTAAAATAATGCAAAATTAAGCAGCAAAGAGCATTATTTGCAATGCACTATTAAAAGCATATAATCTGTATTCGATCTTTCCTTTGTCAAATAACAGAAGTCCTTTTCCCAAAGTTTAGTACTGCTGATGAATTTCAGTTATTATTCTGATGTCATACGTACTGTTGCTGCTATATGAGGGAGGGATACATTTCACAGCTGTCGCTAAGGTCATCCAAGTAGTGTCTTGATGTTGATTGTATTATGTAGGGCATGAACATGAGCACAGATATTTTCTGATTGGTCAGGCTGAGAATGTTTCTTTCATTTGAACCATATTTAATATACACATTTCTGATTGCTACATATATGTTAATTATTTTAAAATGTGTAATGAAGGTTGTATTTATGTCAACAACTTCTAAACTGATTCTGTTCAAGTCAGAGTAAACTGTTACTGAGAAACTGGCTTTGCTATGGATGTATCACTTTTGAGAAGTACAGTTTAATAATTTGTCCCCAATATTATGCACACAGACAGCAGACAGATACACACACACACACACACACACACACACACACACACACACACACACACACACACAAGCAAAACAGAAGTGGTAGAAGCAAAGGTCTTATAGGGTTTCATGTACCTGGTAAGGCAAGTAAGTGGAATATGTTCTACATTGTAATCTAGTTCTTACAATGTTAACTTGCAAACACTGTGACTCTGTCAATCTGATAAGTTAGCTAGGTGCAGAAATGTTCCAGTCACCTGTATATCATTCTGAAATGTTAAATTAAGAGGAAGCAAAGAAAACATGCATTGTTTTGATCCCCCCTCCACACAGAGATTAATCCAAATAAATGTTTTAAGTCTCTAAGTTTCCCTTCAGTTTCAGCTTTCAGTTAGAATGGATATTGTGACCTTTGAGTGATGTTGGTTCTTGTGATAAATAACCAGAGGTTTGAGTGGTAAGTGCTGGTTAATACAAGGTGGGCTCTCTCATAACAAAAAAAAAAGTGTGTACCCTGACTAGCATACAAGCAAGGTAAGCTGCAAGAGTAAAATAGGAAAAATAGCTAATTTAATGAATTCTGATATGAGTCATAACACAAATATTTTATGACCAAATGTGCATTTAGACTTGGTTATCCACAATAGTATGCAAAAATCTTGTAATTTTGCTCCCAGCTGTGTTTTATCAGTAAGGTATCATATATTTGATGGTTAATAACATTTAAGTGTGCATATTTTTAATACAGAAGACACACATTATCCCACCAGAGTACCTAATTTAATGGATATTTGTGTGTGTGCGTGTGTGTGTGTGTGTCTTACTTCAACTTTGCATTACCCTTGTAGTGTAAATCTTTGCATTTTAAATATTGTACACAAAACACTTATTCATGGTCAGTAGTTTTAGACCAGCTTTGATGTATTATGGGGTCATTAGCAAGTTGTCAGGTCAATAGTTTCAGTCATTAAGGAATTTTCATAATTAGTTCATGTTGGCAGGACAGTGAAAGAAAGGCATGAATACATTATTCCAAAGAAATTGCAATTAACACTGAAAAGGCATTATGAGGTAATAGCCAGATTATAAATAAATTAACAATGTACAGTATTTGTTTCTACAAGCTAATCTAATTTATAATTTCTAGATGTTCTTTGAAAAAAAACTTAGAAGTATGGAAAAAAATACCACAATATAATAAAGTCACACCATTTTTGGCACTTTTTTTTAAATTAAAGTTGCCAGGAATGGTTTTCACAGTGTGAATGCAGTGATGGCATGTGTGCCTTCAAGGAGTTATTTTTAATTTACTTTTTGTGCTATAACTTTTATGGTGCATGCTAAGTCATAGCTCTCCCGTCTCTTTGCTGGTCTGTCTATCTGTATGTCCCTTTCTTTCTTTCTTTCTTTCTTTCTTTCTTTCTTTCTTTCTTTCTTTCTTTCTTTCTTTCTTTCTTTCTCCTGACATATTGCTGAAATTCATCAACATATTCACATATTTGGCATTCCTAAGCGCATGTTCCTATTCCTATCAGTTCAGAAGTGAAAAGCAGAAAACAGCTGAAGAGGAAAGGTTCTGCACTCCAGGTATATTTTCCCTCCTCTAAGAGCCATAGTAAGCTGATAGCTCTGATACCCTTCCTTGGCTAGCCCTGTGGCAGGAGAAAGTGTGCTCACTCCTTCACAAGTTCTGTCAGACATGCCTTGGTACCTCTGCAGTCATTTTAACCAGAATCTGTTTGATTCTTTTTCAACCTTGTGGGGAGTCCCACTTTTTGGACATATGCTTTTGAGCCCTAAGATCTTACTTCCAGGAATTTTTGTTATATATGGTTTTCTCTTCCAAATATCTTTTTCTTGTCATTCATAAAAAAAGAACACAATCCACTCAGTAAACACTTGCTGTAACATTCAGATCAGAATGTGGGTCTGTTCCCTGCTGTTTTCACAAAAAAACAAAGATGAGGTTTACTCTGTAAACACATGCTATACCATTCACTTCAGCATATCTCTGTCAGATGCTTTTAAAGGCACTGTCACAAATTCTGGTGTAATAGCTTTTCTTATAACTGGGCTCTCAGTATGTTTTGTACCCAAGCCAACATTATACATGGGCCTAACCCAGTGGGCATTCTGCTTACAAAAATATAAATACAGTTTTACAGCAATGCCAAATGCAGCAATCTAAAGTTCATGACTGAAAAATGTGGACTTGGTTAAATATATTCTATAGGAAAGATTATTTTTGCCATTTAATGGGGTAAGCATGAATCAGATGCACATATTTTATATGAATTTAATTAAGCCTGCCTGTGCAATCAAACAGTTGTCTTTATCTATCATGTAATAAAACAGAGACGGACATTGTCTTGGCATCGAAAGAAAGGAAAAGCCTTGCATTCCAAGGGGAACAAGTTATGACTGTTCTTTTCCTACATAACCTTTATGAATGCTGGTCACACCCCTATGATTATGCACCACTGGCAGAAGCTAAATGAAATGTATTCTAGCTGAAGGCTTTGTTTTTCAGAATCAGGCAAAGGAAGGGTGTGTACAAAGCAGTGTGCTGAGAAAGCAACAGAAATCTCTTCAGAATGGTAAAGTTCCACATAAAATTTATTTAACAATACCGTTTAAAAATGACAAACTGCATTTATTTGCTTAACTTAGGGTGCTGGGTCAGACGAGCCAAAACATATATGCTGACTGTGTCACCAAAGGACTATGGCAGTCCAAAAGGATATAAGTTACATTATGGGTAAAGCAGTAAGGAATTTTCTATAGTTTCTGCCCTGGAGGACTGTACAAACTGGCAGCAAGTAGCGTGACAGATTTTCTAATATTTAATGACACAACATTTAGGCAAACCTGAATTTGTGCCCTAGAGCTATACCAGCTGCCTTTGGCTTGACACAGCCTGTTTATGTGTTCTGTTTCATCCATGTGTAACACACTGGCTGTCACCAACTCACCTTAAAAGAATTGTTCATTTATTTATTCATTGGCAGGATCATTCTTGTTTTGGGGGAACTGAGGAATAACATACAAGCACACAAGTGCACAGCAACAGATAATACAAATAAAATAAAAATCAGTTTTCAAATGCAGATGCTGAACACAAATCACAGCTATTATAGCAGTTTAATAACCACTAAGTAACTGAAGAGACATGCATTGCATGGATAGGACTGATATTTTATGGGGTTTTTTTATGCTACCCTCATAATCTCACTTGACAGAAGAGTCTCTTTTCAGGGGTGAGCTAGAAGTACTGCCTGGTTGTGTAACTTGCCCGGATTCACTTATTTGTTAAATGCAGGTCCAGAGACTCAAATTCAGGACTATAGGATGACACTCATGATCATGAAGACAGTGATCTAATAGGACTGGTCCAACAGAGGATGTGGTACCTCAAGAGAAATCTTGATGAGTGGATGGGAAATAGAAAATTCACCCCGGGGATGACTCCAGTGGCTGTACTCGACAGAGGCACTGGGAACTAAGGTCGGGTGGCATGATCCCAGGGTAATCCTATGGGCTAGGTTTGTAAAAGTTCAGGGGCCATTAGCCTAGAACACACCTATGAGCCTATGAACCTAAGTATAAAATAAAAACACACAAGAAGAGGGGTATGTGCCAAAGAACTAAGAGGAAGCAGCTGCCAGATGGTAGGTCTTCTCTCTCCATACTATCTGTCTTCTGTTGTGCACCCTGAATCTCTGGCTACTGGCTGTTGTTCTTCCTTTTCATTTTTTTGAACAGCACTACGAGATACACCTGTGGTGTTCATAGTTTGCACTGAGATTTGAACCCACATATATCCATGAAACACTCCCATTGACCTAGTGCTAAATGTTTTGAGCTAATGGTTCAAAGCTTTCTGCTGTACTATACATTTTATTAGATACATGACACCTGAATGCATGCAAAATTATGTATTTTCTTTCACCAGTTGAAGTGTTACTACAACATGGTGATGTCAGTGCCATTAAATTAAAATTTTGCGTGAACAACAGATTAGGGGTACTGTTTACAGAGTACTTGTGTTTTGCTAACAGTGGCTGTCCTTAATGACACCATACAAGGAATAAGTTGACCAGACCTACTGTATGCAAGTCAATTAACTTCAGTGACCAAATGTAACATTGCAGCTTAATGGAATGAGCTAGGAGGGCATGTCTACAAAAACAGTCATATTTTACTAGCTAATTCCACCTGTGATAACTCAATGGATGGTGGGGGTACTGTGCTTTCTGTGTCCCATCCATGTGACATCAATAGCAATACAATTCAGTGCAAAACAATGAATGTGCCTTCAGATAATAATTGTATGATATCAATAACTATCTATACATCTAAGATAATGAAAATGTTGTTTTATCTCTGACTCGCTGCTACTTGTCTTTCTGTCTTATTTCACTTACATGAGAGAGTTAAGTCATCTTCTTCACGTGCTTTTTTATCCCACACATATGACATGTCTAGGTGTACTGTTTGCCTCCCATCTTACTTTTCTCCCAGCTCACTTATACTTTTTTTCTTTTTCTTTTCTGCTAGCTTTCATTTTTTTCCTCAGTTTCTTCCTGTATTCCCTTGTAATACATTTGTCATCATAATGTATTTTTGCTCCACGTACACAAGAGATTTAAGATGAGAAACATGTTGTTTACTACTTTTCATTAATTGATGACTTATTCTTCTTCCATCACAGAATGCAACATGGTTCAACTACTGAATTTACATCCCGCATCTTTTTTCTGTTGGTGCTGACCAGATTCTAAACACTAATTACTGACTAGCCAGTCTTAAACCATTTAAGGAAACACAAGTCACTGCTCTATATATATATATATATATATATATATATATAAAATCTATCAACAGTCAGTTGCTAGATCAGGACTATTTATACATGCATGCACAACTGACTCCCTATTGTAATTCTGAACTCCAGAAGTATGGAAAACTCTGAAAATATAGAAGAACAGCAAATGCTGAGCATTTTTGCTGTTTAAAGTTGTTTTTTGGAGCCGCCCCCTAGAGCTGGATTAATAAGGGGTATCATGGAGTTGCAGCTCCTAAGGCCCATGTCTAAAACAGGGCCTACTACTGCAATTGGCCCTAGTATCACAATAAAAAGACATGTGCTTCTTCTTCCCTAATTGCTTAGTGGGAATTTGTACACTCTAGTTACTGTCTGCTAAAGAAAGAAATTATCATACCAATATGACATATCTGTGATTGATTCAAAACTGGTCATTTTGTTTGTACCAATATGCCATATATTAAATTTAACAGCTGTCATGTCAGATTTTGAAGGAGTTCAGTGTCCAGACAGTGCATTTTTGGCAAAAATCAGTGATCAGTGGAAGGTTTATTTA
Organism: Protopterus annectens; assembly: GCF_019279795.1. Classification (NCBI taxonomy): domain Eukaryota; kingdom Metazoa; phylum Chordata; order Ceratodontiformes; family Protopteridae; genus Protopterus; species Protopterus annectens. Next base: position 103,760,671 of record NC_056738.1, on the reverse strand, counting down.
TATTTGTCCCAGGAAATGTAACTGGATCTGGAAACTCATTTTGACTTTATTTAGCACCACATCTGGTTTACTGATCTTATTTAAAACCCATCTTGGAAAAGATAATTTGCCTCCTTCAACTTTCCAAATCTTACTGCAGTACTAGTTAGGTCAATATAATATCCAGAATAATTAAGATATTCATATCTATACTATATATGTCACATCTGAAATGAACCATTTTGCTTCAATTTGTTTATAAAATTTTCCATGGATATGTGTCACCAGACACCTATAATGATATTTAAATGTTGTTCCCAGACAAATTTTCTAATGACATCATGCCCTGGATTCTGGTGGCATTTTCAATAGCTTTCACGTGTCTATTTTACAACTGCCTGAATAAATAAGCCCATCATAAGCTTCAGCTCCAGGGCACAGAGGCCATAGTCTACCACTGTCCCATGCAGCCCTGAACTTATACATATCAACTCCAAGACCAAAATACCTTGGAAAAAAAAGGAATATTCCAAGAAACAAAGATCTTCTGACTTATATGTAAGCCTGCATTTCCAGTCATTCCGTCTCATTATTCTGGGACTCACATAAATACGTTTTAGAATATCAACTAGTTACCATGCAGACAGCATTGTGATGGATTTAAGACTTACACAGTATGAGCTGGTACTCTCTTGTACAACCCCATGATAAGCATGTCCAGTTTCAAATTCAGACATCCGGGGGAATGACCCTGATGCAGACATGAAGTAGTACAATGTTGCAGCATTTTTGCTAAATAAATTGTGAAAACCATTCACTTTAACCCAGACTTGAGTTACCTAAAAATAAAAGCATACCTAAAAAACTGCAGCCAGTATAAAGATCTTGGATGACTGAGAAGCTCATTTAACATCTTTTAAGTCACATAAAACATGGGAAGTTAACAAATTTCATCGCAACAGTCAGATGATAGATCAGGACTCCAAAGACTATACAATCCTAGGTCTCTCAGAGACCAACAAGGCAATGAGGTTTGCAATTCCCGCTAACACTGCATTTTGGCAATCTATACGTTATGAAAACTAATAGCATGGACAAATGCACAAAATTTTACTCGTTAGCAGTATTTCCAAACTACTTATTTATTATTTATTTATTAGCCATTGTTGTGCCATTTCAAAGTAGGAGGAGTGGTGAAAATATTTTCAGTGGAATATGGGGAGAAAAGGCTATAAAGAAATGGCTGTAATACATCACATAAATACATACATAGTACATACACAGGTGGATACAATACAGTGAAAATACATATATACATATATGAACAGGAAATTGAAATACATTTGCATGTAAATTAGATAGTAGGTATAGTATTTGGTGGTGGCATTACAGGTTTTAGGTTTAGATTGACTGACAGTATATATATATGACTTATATGATATTTTACAAATATACAATACTTGAAAACCACCGTTCACTTCTTAGCTTTGCCCAGTTACTAAAAAAATAAAAGCATACCTAAAAAACTGCAGCCAGTATAAAGATCTTGGATGACTGATGGTAAATTAATGGGTTATAAAGTTTGCAAATTTTTTTCTTAGATATGACATTTTATGAAGCACAGTATTACTTTCTGAATAAATATTTGCTAAACTTAATAACAAAAACTGTACCTCAGTGACCCCAGTTGGATGACATCTCCAATGTGCATTGATAACAGTCAGTGGTTTGAAATAGTTTATTTGAAATTAGTTTAGCACTTTTGTTTCAAGCAGACAGTTCATCAGAACTGAAAGTGTAAAGCAGTTGCGACTTAAGTGACACCAAACAAATGTTATTTAACCTTAACTGCCAAAGTAGCTCTATGCATTCCAGCTGGGTTTCCCCCATTGTCTACCCCTCAGATTCTGATCAACTTGTTCAATCACCCAAAATAGAAATGAGCTAGACTTGCGACATAATGTATGCTTATAAAGCGCATTAGTCATTAGCCACTTCTTATCATAATAATGCTCATTTTTATTTGTGCTTTTAGGGCCCTTCCTCACATACAAAATCATATTCTGAACAATAAGCTAAATAAACTACTTGTTTTGATCAACAATTGAAATTATGACTCCCCTTAAGTGTTTTATTCAGGATAAGGTTAAATGCATGTACACCCACCCCCACCTCCCGCCTGGATTAAATTTCCAGCTGGATATATGTCCATTTTCAGTGGAGGCCCGGGGAGAAAAGCTCCACAAATTAAATGAAGCAGTCTCTCTAGTACCTGTATTAAAATTAAGGGCAGGAAAACTTTAGTAAATTTTTTCTATTAATTCATGGTAAACGAAATGGGTTATAAAGTTTGCAAATTTTGTTTTTACTTTTAATAGCAAGTATTTTCATGAATTACCATTATTTATTAAGATACTGATATTTTTAAGTATTGTTAATAATATTAAAGTATATAATTAAATGAGTTTTTTAATCTTCCTTTTGAGATGCATTGTTTGCTGTTGGTTGTAAGTTGTCTACCTTTACACATTTTTATACACTTATTTAGTATTTTGACGTTTGTTTGGTGCCATTTAACCAAAAGGAAGTGATATAATTTGATTTACCAAGTCAACAGAAGTGATGTAATTTAATCTACCAATCCACTTTGTACTTAGGTTTTAAAAGTGGCAACTGCTTTCCAGTTTCATTTCTGATGGAGTCTATTTTAGCCAAAAGCATTAAACTAATTTCAAATAAACTATTTCAAACCACTGATTATTATTGGTGCACCTTGGAGTTCTTGTCTGATTGTGGTCACTGAGATACAGTTTTGGTAATTCATAAAGCTTATACTTCCACATTACAGCTTTATGGTTATTTGCTAAAATCACTTAAGCAACATTAATATAATCTGTTTGACTTTTGAGATAAAACACTAAAATGTCATCCCAGTGCACCTGAGTGGCATGAGTATTGTGACATGCCTTGTTGCTTAATGTTTAATGCAAACAGCAACATCTGTTTTTTTTTTTTTTTTTCTGATCTTCTATTATCTGTCACCAGGTGCATATGAACTCAGCATACATTTAACATTTTAAAATACATATCTAAGGCAAGGCCAATATAAACGAGTATGGGACATTGCTTAAGACATTGTGCTTGAGAGTTAATGCTATATATAAGTAAGGAGTGCCGGTTGTAATGTGAGAACTGTATCTGAGATTCTCATATGTCTCAAACAACAATAGTAAATGCAGTAGTATATATCTATATATATATATATATATATATATATATATATATATATATATATATATATACACTAGTCCAGGGTTCTAGTATCTCAAAAGTATTTCTCCTAGAGTGTTGTACATTGACTCAATAAAACTATATTATACAACGACCTCCCATTAATATTGGTCAGCATGCATGCTGTACATCAAAGACTTATACTAATGGAAAAAGGTCCGGTCGCCCAGACTTTTTCCATTAGTATGTCTTTTTTTTTTTTTTTTACAGCAACGGAGAACGCAAGATCTCCATTGCTTTTTAGAAACTGTCTCGCTATGTTAAAGGAGTTTAACATAGCGAGACAGCTTTAAAAAAAGTAACAGAGATCTTACTTTCTCCGTTGCTTTTTTTAAAGCTGCCTCGCTATGTTAAATGGGTTTAACATAGCGAGACACTTTCTAAAAAACAACAGAGATCTTGATTTCTCTGTTGCTTCCACCCACAGCTCTAATGTACTGCGTAAGAATACGCATGCGCAGTACATCAGGACTGCCGCAGAATACCACACAGTTGCAGAAGGGCAGCACGGAGGCATTATACAATGCCATTATTTAAGAAAAGTAAGTATTTTTTTTCTTAAATAATGTCATTGTATAATAGCAATAACCCACGCCTAGGTGTAGGTAATGCTGGATTTACCCACGGTTCTCTTTGTTTGGCCACTCGGGCTTCGCCCTCATGACCAAACCACACCAACTGTGGGTAAATCCAGCATTACCCACACCCAGGCATGGGTCATTGCTTAAATAAAACATAAATCAATAAAACTGATTGTAGTCTGTAGAGGGGCATGTAGGCATATAGCCCCAAGTTGGGGAAGTGTGTTTGCTAGCAAAGTCTTCCTGGAAAAGCACACTGTTGGTATTACAAGTTTTTGACATTTACTTCCATGCCGATGGATTCATGACCTATTTTTTAATTTTGCAGGCATGATAACTCAGATCCTTGGATTTCTGATAGCCAGCCATAATTACACACCTTTTTTTTTTGGATTTCCAAGATTACTCTGTATGGGCAAGGCCCCATTAGAAATTGTACTACTAGTACTACTAATAATAATAATAATAATAATAATGATAAAATAATAATGATGGCGATGATGATGATGATGATGATAACGACAACAATTTCAATGAAAGTAAAACATTTTAAAACTTAGGGAGCACCATGCCTCATCTGAGTAACACCGCCTGTATATGAGACGTGTACTCAACTTATTTATGCATACTGAGGTTAATCATGGGGGCTGGGAACATTTTGGGGCAGTCAGATATGTAAATCAACATTCTTTGCAGTTTGTTGAAAATGCAAATTCTTCTAAATGGGTCACCACAGGGATATTTTTTCATTTGTCTTGAATGGCAATGACCATAGACTTCTAATAGTGTATGTGTGTGTGTGTGTGTGGGGGGGGGGGGTGCAATCTCACAATACTATTTCAGTAACAAAAATGTCATTTGAATGAATGAATTGTTTCACTGAACTAATCAAGACCTCTTGCAGAAGGTTTGAAAGAAGTATGCTTCATTTGTGCAGGTAAACTGTAGTGTCATCAGGTGTAATTTATGGGATATCTTAAAATCATTATCCAAGGCTTCTCTTTCGATTTACTTTGGCAGCTAGTTATAGAATGTGGGGGATATGACACAGCACATTCTTTGAGCTATCCCTGATCAGTGTTTTAATCCTAAACATGATCACCATGAATGAGAAAAACATTCTGATAAGCCAAGAGGACAAATTACGACCAATTACTTCTTGACAAGAAGACAAATCAGATAGGTGTTCCACTGTTGTAAGGGCAAACAGTTTGTGGGTGTACAGAACATGTAGGAAGGAGTCTGGTGCAACTGCTGACTTACCAGTCTGGTGAAAATTCAAGTTTGTTTTCTTTTGTCTCTTTTTATTTTTGTTAACTAGGTTAGCTCCAATAAGCAGTGTCAGTATTCTACTTGTGGTATCACTGGTCATTGGACTGGTGGTGATGCAGGAGTCACTAACTTTGAGAGTGTGTGTTCTGTTGTTGAGACAGTTGACTATCCATCTAGTACTGTATGGCCTAATTCTGAAATGGGAGATTTTCGTTATGAGACATGAATGGGGAATAGTGTCAAAGGCCTTAGATAACTCAACATAAGCGGTATGCCATATTATCCCTCACCCAGGTCTTAGGGGTCAGTATCCAAGAAGTCCACAAGGGTCAATAAACAAGATCTACCATTGACAAACAAACATGGGTAGGGTCAAGTGTGTTGAATGTCACCTATTTGTGGATATGGTCCATTCTGATTCCTGCAGCATCCTTGTAGATAAAGCTTTTTAGGCATCTGGGTAAATAGTTGCACTTATGCACATTACCAGATTGATGTGCACTCCATAGCACACAACATTTGATATCACATTTTGGAGTGTGGTTGATATATGTATGGAAAAAATACTGAGACGCCAGGGTTGTAGTGCTTGGGAGGGTGCCAACACATATATGTATTTTAAATATATGACATATAGTTAAATAGGGCCCTCAATTTGTAATGTTTCTATTACTGCTTGGTGTAACTTATTCTAAGGAAATGGACAGTAAGCAGTGGTAATACAACAGTTGTACATTTACATTAGGAGGGTCTGTGGGCAGAGAGTTTGCACGACGGTTACCAAAGTGTATACAGATGCCAGATACATGTTTAGTTTGCAAATGCAAGCTGCATTGCTAAATTCTGACAGTTAGTATTGAGTCTCTGCTACTTAACTGCTTCTGTGGGGCACATGTTAATGCAGTTAATGAAGTGATACATGCCTTTTTAGGGACAAATGGTACTGTGTTCGAATACAACTGAATCTAATACTTTTAAGTACTTTTGTATTACCATTGCTGCACATTGGGTGTGCTATGCACACCATCGCACAATAATGCATTAAAGAAAAGGAATGAGGAAGATAAGGCAGTGGTGAAATGGGCAGCAAGCAGGGGGAAGGACAAATGGAAAGCAATGGAGGAATGTGCAGGAGGGAGGTTGGAAAGAACTATAGCTATCCATTTCTTCAACAGTAAATATTGATAATATATGCAGAATATTAGTTGAATTTGGGCTCTCACTACTAGAGAGATGGGTGACCACAACACAGTCATGTTGCATAGCCAAATGGACCAAATCAAGTGTGTCAAGAAGACATGAGTGCGAAATGGACAGCTATATATGGATGTTTTTTTTTGGGGGGGGGGACATATGAGGAATGTCGGCAAAGGGACGTAGGTATCTCTGGGTCTGGTAAGTAGGGTAGGTGAGGAAGCAATTGCAGACAGACAGCGCAAACAGGACAAGACACAGGAATGGTGATGGGCACAAGAGGTCGGTGGACACCATGGATGGGGTGAGGGTGGGGGCTTCCAGGAACCATGCTCATCAAGCTGGGTGACAGTGAGAATCGGGTCCTCACCCACAAGACTGTCATCACTGTCACCTCACTCTGCCACTGGCTGGAACACTCAACCTCTCCTTCTTCTCCTCCTGGTCCTATGTAAAATGAGGGAGAGTAGCCCCTCCATCTTACATAGGCATGCACCACAGTGCATAACCCTATGTACCATCCTTGGCAGTTCAGCACGGGTGATAAATTCACCACTTCACCACCTTTTCCATTGCTCCAGGAGTGAACCACTGGATTATCCTCCAGTTCAGAACTACCTGCAGGTAGTGCAGGGATAACAGATGTGGTGCTGCAAGGTCGGCTTCCAGACATGTTGAGCAATGGTGCCAGGGCTAGTGGAGTTGGGGCTGATGGATCCTGTAGGGCAGGCTTACCCTTCTGTCCTGTGAAGTATTTCATAATGTGGTACACATGGAAGATATGAGCACATTTTGGCAACACAAAATAATATAAAACAACAACAACAACAAAAGAGAGAGAGATAAAGGTTGGGGTGAAAAAAAAAAAGAGATAAGACTAGTACTTTGCTATGCCAACATGTACAATGCATTAATACAATTATTTGAATTCTACTATCTATATCTTTACTACACCCCCAACGAGGTAACTATTACACTTTTTAAGACTACCAGCTCCTAACAGACACACACTATACTACAGATTGCAGCTTAAGTACTCACAACATGTGTATATTGCACAAATGCATATTCTATTCATACAGACTGCAGTTTGCAGCAGGGCATGTGCCACTGCTGCAGAGCTTTACTTTAAAACTTTGAAGGTTTACACATAATTAAAGAATGAACAGTATTGTATAGTTGGGAAGTAGGGTATTTTGAACCTACCACCTCTGACTAAAGTCATGTACTACTCTTGGTTTGTGCTACAGAGTAATGCATGTGTACTTGCTTTCCCACAGTTCGAATAATATGCATGCTCAATTTATTCAACACTATAAAATACCAAACAAGCTACCTTTTAACTTTTAATACAATAATACTACCCTTCTGCTGCATACATACCACATGCCTCCCTCACCGCCCACTTGTGATCTAACACCATGGGTCCTAACATTGCCAATCCCCTTTCCATGGCAGCTGTAGAAAAACCAGAACAGGACAGAATATCATTATGAATACCAGCCTTGCCCTATATTCAGCTTTTAAGCCTTACAAGTACTCTCTCTGTAGTTGATACTTACACAGATGTGGGATGTCCTCCATCTTATATTCCTTGATTCAAGCATTGATGGTATCCCTGTTTCCTCCAAAGTAGTTCACTAAAGTGGTGTCTGCATTGGTCATCAGTGTGGGGATACAGTGGCACTGGATACAACACAGGCAAAATGATACCAAGCTTCTTATTACATACTGGGGAGCCAGGCAGATAGTCTCCTGCAACAATCTGGCACTGTGGTGGCACAGGTAGTATCCTTCTAAGTTGGGAACTGCTGATTGAGGGCTCAGTGTCTGTTATTCTAAAGTGTATTAGTTCTGGTTTAAGCACCAGGGCTTCAGGCCAGTTATTTTACATTAAGAAGGTTCTGGTCTGCACTCTTGTGGGAGAGAGGCTGGACTCTGCCCTTCTGAGCTGGGAATTTCTGGTTAAAGGCTTATAGTGCCTGCATATTTGAACTTTCTTACTGAATTGGTACACCTTGTTTGCTGTAGCATAGACTAGATCCAGGCCTGCTGAATCTAGTTTTGTTTGTATGTTGTTATTTCCTGAAAAGCTAATTCCACCTAAAGCGCTTTCAGTGCTTCTGTGGATCCCTAGTGATATCTGCATTGCTTACTGTACTTATTTCCTTGTTTCACTTGAAAGAAAGTTACTGTTTGTCATTTTGCATTTAAGTTACCTGGCACTTGCTCACTAAAGCAATTATATAAGTCAGCACTAAAAATTAAAAGCACTACACCCTCACAAACTCCCCTGAGTACCTTGTCCCCATGGCCTTTTTTAATTATAAAGAATTCCCAATACTATTCTAGCATGTCCAAAGGTCAGTTGTCAATCTCCTCTCAGTCCACTGTGAATCTGGGAATCTTGAGGCAATGTTACAACTGCCTCATGTACACAGACAACCCTCCTCCTCCCAACAAATTCCAACACATGTGAGAGATGCAACCATATAACTGGAGGCTAAGCTCTCAACTCAGTACGGGAACCAGTCAGGAGAAACCACACTCACTACAATTCCAGTCTCACATAGACCTACCCGACAGCAAACCAAACACATAAACACACAAAACATACTTGAGGCTCTAAAAAAATCTGCCTAAGCAGCAGAGACCTCAAAGCAGACACCCAAGCAACCACTCAAAACAAAACAGCAACACATAGCTCACAAAGCCAGTGTCAACAGTCACAGCCCAAGGCTAAAAACACACCTGATACACTTGTAATAGGTGACTCTATCATCAGGCACATGACATCCACTCACCAGGCTGAACAAGGAGAAGGTCACGGTGAGCTGCCTGTCGCGCTAGGATCCACTAACACAAGCACTCAGGTCACTCAGGGTACAAATATGACTCAGTCATTGTCCATGCTGGTGTGAATGACCTGAGATGTACCTCCCTGGACTACATGAAAAGAGACATAGAGGAGCTCTCTGAGCATGTAGCCCAGGCGTGACCCTGACCTTGAGTAGCATCTTACCCTCACCAAGAATGATGCCACATGAAGACAAGATATCAATTTCAACAATTGGCTTAAGTATTGGTGTCATTCAAAGGGGATCAATGCCTGTCACCTGGGATGACATGCTCGACAAGCGATGCTAGGGACGGCTTGCACCTGTCACCCTGGGCTGGATATTGGCAAAGGCTCTTGCTACCCCATAGTGCCTTTTAGGCAAGGCTCAAAAGACAAACCCACCTCCATAGGTATCACAAGGGATAAGAAACTAAGAGTAATGCTACTCAAGCCAGAAGTCTAAACCTCAAGATGCACAACTCTCCTTGGCGTGGAGGCAAAACCGATATCATGTGCAGTAACAGAGCCTGGTTCAAAGGCTGTTGAGAGCACTTTAGCCCTACTGGGTTATACCTCATACCATGGCACTACATTTTAAAACTTGGTTCTGAACCACAAAGGAGGAGTATCAGATATTAGATCAAAGATACCCACCTCAGGTTGGTGGGCACAGCTTACAGAAGCATCAGGGACTATCCATGTGGTTTACCCGCAGACTGGTTTTGGTAGGTAAAACTGCAGCGGATTGGTTGCTCAGCCTGCCACAGACCACCTCCCAAACTCCAGGAACCCCGCCGAGCCTGCTGGTTGGGCACTGGAAAATATGGGATACCAGCACCATTTATATTGGGCTTCAACTGCCAAACATAGACTGAACATTACTCTAACTCCCAACACCTAGCCCAAAGGTTCCTAGAATTTGCATAAGCTCAAATGCTATGGAACAACTTGTACACCAGTGCTCCCAGAGCACATGGCTCAGAGGAACCACTGGACTATCCTCCAGCAGAACTACCTGCAGGTAGTGCAGGGCAGAGTGCTGCCAGGTTGGCTCCCAGACATGCTGAGCAATGGTGCCAGGGCTGTGGAGTGGGCATGGATCCTGTGGCAGGCACTTCTGTCCTGTGAAGTATTTCATGATGTGGTACACAGGGAAATGATAGGGACACATTTTGGCAACACAAATAATATAAAACAACAACAACAAAAAAAGAGATAAAGGTTGGGGTGAGAAAAAAAGAGATAAGACTAGTACTTCTATGTAACATACAATGCATTAATACAATTATTTGATTCTACTATCTATATCTTTACTACACCCCAACAGTAACTATTACTTTTAAGACTACCATCTCCTAACAGACACCCCTATACTACAGATTGCAGCAAGTACTCCTTACATGTGCATATATTGCACAATGCATGTCCATTATACAGATACAGTTTACAGCAGGGCATGTGTGCCACGGGTAGAGCTTTACTTTAAACCTTTAAGTTACACATAATTTAAGAATTAACAGTATTGTATTGTTGGGAAGTGTGGTATTTGAACCCACCACCTCCAACTAAAGTTTAATATTGTACACTTGGTTTGTGCTACAGACTAATGCATGAATACTTGCTTTGCAGTTAAGATAGGCATGCTGAATTTGATACAACTGTATAAAATATCAAACAAACTACCTTTACCTTTTAATGTTGAAATAATACTAGTATTCTGCTGCATACATATCACATGCTTCCCTCATCCTTGCCAGTCTAACACCATGGGTCCTAACATTACACTCCCTTTCTATGGCAGTTGTGGAGAAAACAGAACAGAATACCATTATGAATACCAGTCTGTCATGCCTATATTCAGCTTTTAAGTCTTACAAGTACTCTCTGTAGTTGATACTTACACAGATGTGGGATGTCCTCCATCTAATATTCCTTGATTCAAGCATTGATGGTACCCTGTTCCTCCAAAGTAGTTCACTAAAGTGGTGCCTGCATTGGTCACCAGTGTGGGGATACAGTGGCACTGGTACAACAGGCAAAATATCCCAAGCTTCTATTTATACTGGGAGCCAGAATAGTCCCCTGCAGCAACCTGGCACTGTGGTGTTTCACTAGGAGTCCAATAAAAATTTGGACTCCTGGCACATCTGTGCCCTAAATCACACCATGTCTAAGAATGCTACTATGTCTACCATGGATCAAGAGATATGGAGACTGGTGGTTTCCAACAATTCCACATTTATTGGGACTGTGCACACTGTTTGAAAATGCTCCCACAGCTTACCATCGTGCAAACATGTTGTTCAGGGGTGCCCACTGTTGAGCAACGTGTTTGCATGATGGTAACTGTCACACAGTGGCAAGCAATACATTTCAAGGTTATTGATGTACAGGCAGTTATGTGTGTTTGACAAATGTGAAGGCCTTGGCAGTTCAGATAGCAGAAATATACTACAGGAACATAGTACACAGTATACCCACAGTCATACATGTGATAATAAATGGGCAATGCATACGTCAATAAATAAGCAAATAAATAAATAATTGCAACAATATTAGTGTCTCAGCCCTCATGCATATTAAAACTAATATCAGGTACACTATGTCAAGTGTTATAAGTGAGAGTGACTATAATGGGAAGTGGAACAACATTAAAAGTGTATGGAATATGCTGTATTCGAACCGAGGACCATGTGTACGGTAGTTCTACACGTAGACCTGTTGCCACAAGAAGGTTAAAAAATGTCTATGTTGCAATTCATTGCTTTAAACTGCAATGTCACAACAGTAAACAAAGGTTGCACATCCTGTACTGGGACCCAGGACTATCTGTAGGCCAGCCCTACACTTATACCTGTTGCCACAGGATTAGTTACATGACATTCTCCGTCTTACTATTAATTCTTAAGGTCTTGCTGTTAACCGCAGTGCAATGTCTCTTAGCGGGTTTGCGTGATGTCCAATAGTATTAACTGAATGCATCCGGTTTCTATTTTTGGCTGTCTGGGCCCTGCATGCTTCCTGAGCGGGCCATTTTGTGCACTGCTGTGCTTTGCGCACACCAGCTAAACTCAGCCAAACCAGACATTCATTTTTATCTGTTCTCCTGTTTGTGCTAAGAGCTGCAGCATGCAAACACTGGGGGAAAAAGAGAGAGAAAAGGATTCAAACCTAGTACCATCTGGCCCTGAAAAGGAAAGTATCAATGTATTAACACCTGCTGCCACAGAGTCAGTTAAGTAGCAGGCATCTTTCATAGACTGAATATCAACTGTTAGACTTTAGCAATGTGGCTCGAGTTTGTGCATTGCTAGCAGTGCGCAAACAGGTGCATCTCACATGTGTTTACACTTTGCTAACCGTTTCACAATGAAAAACTACATATTATTAAGTATTATTGCTCTTTATTGTCCATTTCTTGTGTATGACATGATGTTACATGTGGAAACATTAAATAAGGCCTATCTCACACTATGTCACATATTTCAAAGGATCCGGTCCACATTCACAAATACACCTACCTAAGAAAGAAACAAATGCTGTCATTGTCCATGCTGAGAATACAATATCCCTACTACAAGCTTTCTGCAAGCTAGGGAAGGGATCAGCATGGACCTATCCACAGGACATAGGTGACCTTCAACACACTTAGTATTGGTGTTTGTCAAGATTGTCTGCCTATTGAACCGTGGCTCTTGCCCTGTCCCCCTGGATGGCAAAGGCTCTTGCTACCCCTAGTCCTTTTTAGGCAAGGCTCAAAAGACAAACCCACCTCCATAGGTATCACAAGGGATAAGAAACTAAGAGTAATGCTACTCAACGCCAGAAGTCTAAACCTCAAGATGCAGCCAAACTCTCCTTAGCATGGAGAACATCGATATCTGTGCAGTAACAGAAACCTGGTTCAAGGCTCGAGAGCACCCCAGCACTACCAGGTTATACCTCATACCATGCTTTTCGCCCCAAAACTTGGACTGAACCACAAAAGGAGGGGAGTATCAATATTCCAAAGATACCCACACCTCCAGGTTGGTGGCACAGACAAGCATCAGAGACTATCCATGTGCAACTAACAGTGGGTAAAACTGCCTTCCAGTTTATAGCCTGCTACAGACCACCCTCCCAAACCCAGGAACCCCACTCGGCCTTCCTGAGAACACTGGAAAATATGAAGGTCTCTCCAAACACCATTATATTGGGTGACTTCAACTACCCAACATAGACTGGGAGCATTACTCTAGCTCCAACACCCTAGCCCAAAGGTTCCTAGAATTTATAAACTCAAATGCTATGGAACAACTTGTTACCACTCCCACAAGAGGGGAAAACATACTGGACCTGATCATCACCAACATGGGGACTCTATGCTCCAGACCAGAAGTGTATCCCTCACTGGTAAGATCAGACCATAAACTAATCTCACTGGATATTCACATCCTGACCCCACCCCATGCCTAGAAAACCACAGTGAAAAACTTCTCTAAAGCAAAATTCACACTCCTCAAAACCAAGGTGGAATCCTTCAAAGCCCCCGGGCCTGTGGAGGCCCAGACCACAAAATCCTTTATAAATGCATTCTATGAACACCTCCAGGAATGCATGGATCATGCAATCCCAAATAAAACCAAGACCCAATCCTCCAAAGGCAGATGTCCTGTCTGGTGGACCCCAGCCATAAACAAACTATACAATAGAAGGAGGAAGCTACTACATGATAGAGCAAAATCCCAAAAAGGGAAGGCATCTCTGATCAGTATTAGCAAAAAACTATGGGCACTCATAAAATCGTCTAAGGCCAGCTTCGAGAAAAATTGCACAGGACACTAAGGATAATCACAAGGCTTTCTTTAGTTATGTTAGGAACCTGGGTGGGAATTCCCAGATATGCTCAGAATTAGTCCAAAATGACAAAAAATACACCGAACCCACAGACATTGCCAACATCCTAGCTGACAGGTTCAGCAAACTTCTCCCCCCCCCCACCAAAAGGGCAAATATCTATCCCAGCAGAGTGCTGCCCCCCTGACATCTCAGATGTTCAGGTAAGAGCTGCCCTCTCCAAAGCAAAAAACACAGCATCAATGGGACCAGACAGTGTCCCAGCTGCATCCTACATGAACTCCAAGAAGAGCTAAACCCAAACATAAAACTACTGTTCAATCTCAGCCTTACTACAGGATATGTACCCAAAGAGTGGCATACAGCAACAGTGGTCCCTCTCCACAAAGGTGGTGCCTCAACGGATCCTGGAAACTATCACCCCATAAGCCTGACTAGCTTGGTCTGCAAAGCTATGGAAAGGATCATCATGGACCTTATAAATAAAGATATTGGGGACCTACAGACACTGGATCCTACCCAGTTTGGCTTTGTTAAGGGCAGATCCTGCCTCTTAAACCTGGTCGATTTCTTTGAAACAGTCACCAAGGCCATTGACAAGGGAAGGTGGTCCACACAGCCTACCTGGACCTCAAAAGCCTTTGATACAATACCCACTGGCATTATAGATAAGCTCACCAGCTTAAATATAAACCCCTATGTCACTAGATGGGTTGCAAACTGGCTCAAGGACAGAACCCACATGGTTAGAATTGCTGGAGCCATGTCAGACTCCAAACCAGTTACAAGTGGCGCCCACAAGGCTCAGTCCTGGGACCTCTCTTGTTTGGTATATATTTCTGGAGGTACAGGCCAACATGGAAGGACTGTGGCTGACCAAGTTCAGATGACTGCAAACTGGGCCATAATAGACTCTCCAGCCGACACAAGCATCCTCCAAAAGGTCCTCATAGAAACAGACAACTGGTGCCATAGCCATGGCCTCAAGCTAAATGCCAAAAGTGTATAGTCATCCCTTTGGCAAAACAAGTGCCCACAAATTACCACATAGGTGGTAATCCATTAAGTACAGAAGAAGTAATTAGGGACCTGGGGACCCAAGTTGATAGCAATCTCTCATTTGACAACCACATGGCCAAAGTGGTTAGAAAAACATTTTATATAGCCCACCTAATCATGAAGGGATTCACATCTAGATCAGGGAGGTCATCTGCCTCTTTACTCATCCCTCATCAGGCCCATAATTGAGTACAATGCCCTTTGGGATGTACCTTACCAGACACCTGCAGCAACGGGAAAGCCCCCAAAAAGTACCTCACCAAGAGGATAAAGGGGGCTCAAAAACCTATGCTCCCCTTAAAGTCCAGCTCAAGTGGCATACCGCCTGCTCAGAGGCATCTGTGCCTGATGTATAAAGCCATGCCCAAACCCCGAATTAATGGCATGCTGCACCTCAGAAAATCCAAATCCCATCGACCCACGGGGGGACTTGAACCTCAGCACTGAAATAAATAGGACATGCTGGGGGGACGATTCATAACCCAGAGGCTTTCACTCTGGAAAAAATCCCAGTCCAGGTTAGGCAGAGTCCCTCATTGACTCTCTTCAAGAGGAATCTTGATGAGTGGATGGGAGATAACCCTGGTATCACTTCTTTTCACTGTTAGACAGAGGCACAAATTAATGAAAAATGCAAAATTAATTTAATATGGGGGGAAAACCAACACCTGGCTAGGCTTAAAATGCCCTAGGGCAGATAGCCTAGTATGAACTATGAACCTATGAACCTATTTTTTCATTTACAAAGGAAATGGATAAGCGAATAAAACATAATGCATACATTTTTGCCGGAGAAGGGGTTTTCCCTTACCAAAGTGTATACAGATCCCAGATAATGTTTAGTTTAAAAATGCAAGCTGCATTGCAAAACTGACAGTTAGTATTGAGTTCTGCTACTTAACTGCTTCGGGGGACATGTTAATGCAGTTAATGAAGTGAAAATGCCTTTTGGGACAAATGGTACTGTGTTAATACAACTGAATCTAATACTTTTAAGTACTTTTGTATTACCATTGCTCAAACACCATCAATAATGCATTAAAGAAAAGAATGGGAAGAAAAGGGCAGTGGTGAAATGGGCAGAAAGGGGGGGGACAAATGGAAAGAAAAGGAATGTGCAGGAGGGGGAAAGAACCATAGCTATCCATTTCTTCAACAGTAAAAAAATATATGCAGAATATTAGTTGAATTTTCTCACTACCAAAGAGAGGGGTGACCACAAAAAGTCATGTTGCAAAAATGGACCAAATCGTTTTCAAGAAGACATGAGGAAATGGACAGCTATATATGGATTTTTTTTTGCATATGAGGAATGTAAACGGGGTTTCTGGGTCTGGTAAAGGGGAGGGGGAAGCAATTTCAGACAGACAGCAAACAGGAAAAAACAGGAATGGTGATGGGCACAAGAGGTTGGTGGACACCATGGATGGGGTGAAGGTGTCATCCAGGAACCATGCCTCAAGCTGGGTGACAGTGAGAATCGGGTCCTCACCCAAGACTGTCATCACTGTTACCTCACTCTGCCACTGGCTGGGCACTCAACCTCTTCTTCTCCTCCTGTCCTATGAAAAAAGGGGAGTAGCCCCCCATCTTTCATAGGCATGCAGATGCAAACCCTATGTACCCTCAGTTCAGCAGGGTGATACACCACTTCACCACCTTTTTCCCTTGCTGGAGTGAACCACTGGACTATCCTCCAGTTCAGAACTACCTGCAGGTAGGGGGAACAGAGGTAGTGCTGCCAGGTTGTCTCCCAGACATGCTGAGCAATGGTGCCAGGGCTGGTGGAGTTAGGGCTGATGGATCCAAAGGACCCCTTTTATCCTGTGAAGTATTTCATAATGTGGTAAAATGGAAGATATGGGCACATTTTGGCAACACAAAATAATATAAAACAACAACAACAACAAAAAAGAGATAAAGGTTGGGGTGAAAAAAAAGAGATAAGACTATTTATGTAACATACAATGCATTAATACAATTTTATTTTACTTTTATATCTTTACTACACCCCCAAAAATTACTTTTTAAAACTACCAGCCCTAACAAAACACACTATATACAGATTGCAAATCCCTTTTCATGTGCATATATTGCACAAATGCTTTTTCCCATACAGACTGCAGTTTACAGCAGGCATTTTGCCACTGCTGTAACACTTTAAAACTTTAAGCTAAAATAAAAAGAATGAACAGTATTGTATAGTTGGGAAGTGGGTATTTGAAACCACCTCTGACTAAAGTCTAATATTGTACTTTGGTTTGTGCTACAGAGAAAGCATGTTTTGTTTCAGTTCAGATATGCATGCTCAATTTGATACAACACTATAAAATACCAAACAAGCTGCCTTTAACTTTTAATACAAAATACTATTTGCTGCATACCCACATGCCTCCCTACCCCTTTCCAGTCTAACACCATGGGTCCTAACATTGCAATCCCCCATGGGCCAGCCAGGGAAAAAAACAAGAAACCCCCGGGGAAAAAAAAGAATATTCCAAATTATGAAATTTAACCAAGGGCCCCCCCCTTGCCTTTTTTATTTCACCTGGGTTTGGGGTTCCCCCTTTCCCTTTCCCAACCCAAAGGTTGGTCCCCCCCCCTTCCAACCCCGGAAATTCCCCTTTTGGGAAAACTACCCCACCCCCCAATTAAGCCTGCCCCCTTTAAAAAAAAGCTTGGGGGGCCCCCCCCTGCAAAGCAAAAATTTTGGAAAGGTTTTAAAAAAAAAAACCCCCCCCCAAAAGGGGGGAACCCTTATAAAATAAAAAGATAAAAAAAGGCCCTTTTTAAAAAAAAACCCCCCTGGATCCTACCCAGTTTGGCTTTGTTAAGGGCAGATCCTGCCTCTTGACCCTGGTCGATTTCTTTGAAACAGTCACCAAGGCCATTGACAAGGGAAGGTGGTCCACACAGCCTACCTGGACTCTCAAAAGCCTTTGATACAATACCCCACTGGCATTATAGATAAGCTCACCAGCTTAAATATAAACCCCTATGTCACTAGATGGGTTGCAAACTGGCTCAAGGACAGAACCCACATGGTTAGAATAGCTGGAGCCATGTCAGACTCAAACCAGTTACAAGTGGCGTCCCACAAGGCTCAGTCCTGGGACCTCTCTTGTTCGGTATATATTTCTCGGAGGTACAGGCCAACATGGAAGGACTGTGGCTGACCAAGTTCGCAGATGACTGCAACTGGGCGCCATAATAGACTCTCCAGCCGACACAAGCATCCTCCAAAAGGGCCTCATAGAAACAGACAACTGGTGCCAGAGCCATGGCCTCAAGCTAAACGCCAAAAAGTGTATAGTCATCCCCTTTGGCAAAAACAATGTGCCCACAAATTACCACATAGGTGGTAATCCATTAAGTAAAGAAGAAGTAATTAGGGACCTGGGGACCAAAGTTGATAGCAATCTCTCATTTGACAACCACATGGCCAAAGTGGTTAGAAAAACATTTTATATAGCCCACCTAATCATGAAGGGATTCACATCTAGATCAGGGGAGGTCATCGTGCCTCTTTACTCATCCCTCATCAGGCCCATAATTGAGTACAATGCCCCTTTTGGGATGTACCTTACCAGACACCTGCAGCAACTGGAAAGACCCCAAAAGTACCTCACCAAGAGGATCAAGGGGCTCAAACAGATGCCGTATGCTGCCCGGTTAAAGAAACTCCAGCTCTACTCAGTGGCATACCGCCTGCTCAGAGGCGATCTGTGCCTGATGTATAAAGCCATGTCCAACCCGGAATTAATGGTCATGCTGCACCTCAGAAAATCCAAATCCCATCGAGCTACGTGCTCGAGGGACTTGAACCTCAGCACTGAAATAAATAGGACATGCTGGAGGGACTGATTCATAACCCAGAGGCTCCCTTCACTCTGGAATAAAATCCCAGTCCAGGTTAGGCAGAGTCCCTCATTGACTCTCTTCAAGAGGAATCTTGATGAGTGGATGGGAGATCGTAGGTTTACCCTGGGTATCACTTCTGTGTCACTGTTAGACAGAGGCACAGTATATTAACCTTGAAAAAGGGCATAGCAAAATTAATTTAATATGGGTGGCGAAAACCATACACACTCTGGCTAGGCTTATAAATGCCCTAGGGCAGATAGCCTAGTATGAACGTATGAACCTATGAACCTATATGTAATTTCATGTCATACAAAGGAAATGGATGGTAAGCAGCGGTAATACAACATAATGCATACATTTTCATAGCACGAGGAGCAGAGAGTTTGCACGACGGTTACCAAAGTGTATACAGATGCCAGATACATGTTTAGTTTGCAAATGCAAGCTGCATTGCTAAATTCTGACAGTTAGTATTGAGTCTCTGCTACTTAACTGCTTCTGTGGGGCACATGTTAATGCAGTTAATGAAGTGATACATGCCTTTTTAGGGACAAATGGTACTGTGTTCGAATACAACTGAATCTAATACTTTTAAGTACTTTTGTATTACCATTGCTGCTCATTGGGTGTGCTATACACACCATCGCACAATAATGCATTAAAGAAAAGGAATGGGGAAGATAAGGCAGTGGTGAAATGGGCAGCAAGCAGGGGGAAGGACAAATGGAAAGCAACGGAGGAATGTGCAGGAGGGAGGTCGGAAAGAACCATAGCTATCCATTTCTTCAACAGTAAATATTGATAATATATGCAGAATATTAGTTGAATTTGGGCTCTCACTACCAAAGAGATGGGTGACCACAACACAGTCATGTTGCATAGCCAAATGGACCAAATCAAGTGTGTCAAGAAGACATGAGTGCGAAATGGACAGCTATATATGGATGTTTTTTTTTTGGGGGGGGGCATATGAGGAATGTCGGCGAAGGGACGTAGGTATCTCTGGGTCTGGTAAGTAGGGTAGGTGAGGAAGCAATTGCAGACAGACAGCGCAAACAGGACAAAACACAGGAATGGTGATGGGCACAAGAGGTTGGTGGACACCATGGATGGGGTGAAGGTGTGGGCATCCAGGAACCATGCTCATCAAGCTGGGTGACAGTGAGAATCGGGTCCTCACCCGCAAGACTGTCATCACTGTTACCTCACTCTGCCACTGGCTGGAGCACTCAACCTCTCCTTCTTCTCCTCCTGTCCTATGTAAAATGAGGGAGAGTAGCCCCTCCATCTTACATAGGCATGCACCGCAGTGCATAACCCTATGTACCATCCCTGGCAGTTCAGCACGGGTGATAAATTCACCACTTCACCACCTTTTCCATTGCTCCAGGAGTGAACCACTGGACTATCCTCCAGTTCAGAACTACCTGCAGGTAGTGCAGGGGCAACAGAGGTAGTGCTGCCAGGTTGTCTCCCAGACATGCTGAGCAATGGTGCCAGGGCTGGTGGAGTTAGGGCTGATGGATCCTGTAGGGCAGGCTTACCCTTCTATCCTGTGAAGTATTTCATAATGTGGTACACATGGAAGATATGAGCACATTTTGGCAACACAAAATAATATAAAACAACAACAACAACAAAAAAGAGAGATAAAGGTTGGGGTGAGAAAAAAAAGAGATAAGACTAGTACTTTGCTATGTAACATACAATGCATTAATACAATTATTTGATTCTACTATCTATATCTTTACTACACCCCCAACAGGTAACTATTACTTTTAAGACTACCAGCTCCTAACAGACACACACTATACTACAGATTGCAGCAAGTACTCCTTTACATGTGCATATATTGCACAAATGCTTGTTCCATTCATACAGACTGCAGTTTGCAGCAGGGCATGTGTGCCACTGCTGTAGAGCTTTTACTTTAAAACTTTAAGCTACACATAATTAAAGAATGAACAGTATTGTATAGTTGGGAAGTGGGGTATTTGAACCCACCACCTCTGACTAAAGTCTAATATTGTACTCTTGGTTTGTGCTACAGAGTAATGCATGTGTACTTGCTTTCACAGTTCAGATATGCATGCTCAATTTGATACAACACTATAAAATACCAAACAAGCTGCCTTTAACTTTTAATACAATAATACTACCCTTCTGCTGCATACATACCACATGCCTCCCTCACCCTTGCCAGTCTAACACCATGGGTCCTAACATTGCAATCCCTTTCCATGGCAGCTGTAGAAAAACCAGAACAGGACAGAATATCATTATGAATACCAGCCTTGCCTATATTCAGCTTTTAAGCCTTACAAGTACTCTCTGTAGTTGATACTTACACAGATGTGGGATGTCCTCCATCTTATATTCCTTGATTCAAGCATTGATGGTATCCCTGTTCCTCCAAAGTAGTTCACTAAAGTGGTGTCTGCATTGGTCATCAGTGTGGGGGATACAGTGGCACTGGATACAACACAGGCAAAATGATACCAAGCTTCTTATTTATACTGGGAGCCAGAATAGTCTCCCTGCAGCAATCTGGCACTGTGGTGTTTCACTAGGAGTCCAATAAAACATTTGGACTCCTAGGCAGCCCATATCTGTGCCCTAAAAGTCACACCATGTCTAAGAATGTCTACTATGTCTACCATGGATCAAGAGATATGGAGACTGGTGGTTTCCCAACAATTCCACATTTACTGGGACTGTGCACACTGTTTGAAAATGCTGCCCACAGCTTACCATCGTGCAAACATGTTGTTCAGGGGTGCCCACTGTTGAGCAACGTGTTTGCATGATGGTAACTGGTGCACACCAGTGGCAAGCAATACAGTTTCAAGGTTATTGATGTATGGGCAGTTATGTGTGTTTGACAAATGTGAAGGCCTTGGCAGTTCAGATAGCAGAAATATACTGACAGGAATATAGTACACAGTATACCCACAGTCATACATTTGATAATAAATGGATACTACATAGATAAATAAATAAATGACTGACGCAATGTTAGTGTCTCAGCCCTCATACATATAACTAATATCAGCTACACTATGTCAAGTGTTATAAGTGAGAATGACTATAATGGGAAGTGGAACAACATTAAAAGTATATGGAATATGCTGTATTTGAACCCAGGACCATGTGTACAACAGTTGTACACTTATATCTGTTGTCACAAGAAGGTTGAGAAAAGCATGTCTATGTTGCAGTTCATTGCTATAAACTACAATGTCACAACAGTACAACAAAGGTTGCACATCCTGTACTGGGACCCAGGACTATCTGTAGGCCAGCCCTACACTTATACCTGTTGCCACAGGATTAGTTACATGACATTCTCTGTCTTGCTGTTAACCGCAGCGCAATGTCTCTTAGCGGGTTTGCGTGATGTCCAATAGTATTAACTGAATGCATCCGGTTTCTATTTTTGGCTGTCTGGGCCCTGCATGCTTCCTGAGCGGGCCATTTTGTGCACTGCTGTGCTTCACGCACACCAGCTAAACTCAGCCAAACCAGACATTCATTTTTATCTGTTCTCCTGTTTGTGCTAAGAGATGCAGCATGCAAACACTGGGGGAAAAAAGAGAGAGAAAAGGATTCAAACCTAGTACCATCTGGCCCTGAAAAGGAAAGTATCAATGCATTAACACCTGCTGCCACAGAGTCAGTTAAGTAGCAGGCATTTTTCATAGACTGAATATCAACTGTTAGACTTTAGCAATGCGGCTCGAGTTTGCGCACTGCTAGCAGTGCGCAAACAGGTGCATCTCACATGTGTATACACTTTGCTAACCGTTTCACAATGAAAAACTACATATTATTAAGTATTATTGCTCTTTATTGTCCATTTCTTGTGTATGACATGATGTTACATGTGGAAACATTAAATAATTAAGGCCTTATCTCACACTATGTCACATATTTACAAAGTATTGTAATCCTGGTGTCTCAGCATTTTTTCCACAAATATATCACCTACACTACAGAAAGTAATATCAAATGCAGTGTCATACGCAATGCACATCAATCTGGTAACATGCAGAACTACAACTACTTACCCATAAGCCTAACAAGCCTTATCTGCAAGACTAGGGAAGGGATCAGCATGGATCCTATCCACAGGGACATAGGTGACCTTCAACACACTTCAGTCGACTCATGTTGTGTTTGTCAAAGATATATCTTGCCTATTGAACCTGGTGGACTTCTTTATACTGATCCCGAAGACCTGGATGACAGATAATAGGATGTACCACCTATGTTCAGTTATCTAAGGCCTCTGACAATATCTCTCATTCATGTCTCATAGTGAAAATGTCCCATCTGGGAATTAAGGCATAGAGACAGTACTAGCTGGACAGCCAACAGGTCCACCAAGAGAACATCCACTGTCAAAGTTATGGACAGCAGCCCCCTATTAGCCACCTACCAATGGAATACCCCAAGGATCTGTGCTGGTCCCTCAAATTTGTGGAAACAACTACCCTGAAGCACAAGCAATGGCAGATGGCCTGTGGTTTACCACATTTGCAGATAACTGCTAATTGGATGCACTCATATAGATTCCCCAATTATGGTAACATATTATAGAAGGGGCTGACAGAGGCAAATAATTGATGCCAAGCTCACAAACTGAACTTTACAGCAAACAATGCCTCATTGTCCCCTTTGGCAATGAAGTACCCCTACTAATTATGATATACATAGCACCCTATCAGTTCAAACACAGTGCTGTGAGACTTGTGAACACATATTCATAACACTCTAAACTTTGATCACTATGTGTCAATAGAGTTGAAACACACATTCTGCATTGCACCCTCATACATATGGACACCACATCCAAGACAAGGAGGGTCATAGCTTTGTTGTACTCCACTCTCACCAGATAACTGCAGCAACTGGAGAAAAAATAGAGGTTTGTGACTTGGAGAATACAGGTCCTCCAAAAAAATCACATATGCAGAAAGACTACAAGACCTGTCACTGCACTCAGTATCCTGCAAGCTGCTGAGAAGTGACGTATGCCTGGCCTACAGAGACGTCTCAGACTCTGCCCTACTGGAAATGAAGTACATCTGCAAATCAAATGGGACAGGAATGACTTGACCCAGGGTTCTCAATCTAGCCTGTGACATAAACAGAACATGCTGGGTAGACAGATATATCCCCAGCTACTCACATTGCTTTGTAATAGGCTCCCACTGCATGTAAAGCAGTGCCCCTCAATGACTCTGTTCAAGTGCAACCTTCACTACTGGTTGGGTGATTGTAAAGTCACCTTTGGGGTGGTACCAATGTCCCTTATAGAAAGGCCCAGTTGTTGCTGATAACAAAATCGCTCTGCTAACAGTGACCATCTAAATATAATAATGGTAATTGTGTTTTTACACCGCTAGGCTTCTATTACTTTGTTTATACTGACAACCATGTAATCCTAAAACTTACAAATACAATTAATGAGAGATGCAACTATACAATGAATCTAGAATAAATGCTCCCTCTCTCAAGTAACAACAAACCAGATATCAAACAGGTTGTAAGCACACACACTTCATCTCCTCAACAAACCGAGTGCACATCACATAACCTCACATACGCAGAGGTACTCATTAGAAGCTTACCAAAGGAGCAGAGACCTCACAAATGCAAACCTTCTGCACACATTACAGTCCCAACAGAACCCACTACACATAAAAACAAAAGTATCAGAGTGTCACCTATTAAGCCCTTAAGGCAAAACACATGAAAACCAATGTCTTAATCATAGGCGAATACATAGTGAGACATACAGATGTCCCCCTCACCAGGATGTACAAGTGGAAAGTCACAGTCACCTGTCTGTCAGGTGCCAGGATCCAGAAAGTCATGCATGCACTCAAGTCTCTCAACAGCAAGCACAGTTACACTTCTGTCATACTCCAAGTTGGAGTAAATGACTTCAGACGTGCCTCACTAAACCATATAAAGAGAGATATGATTGAACTCTCTGATTATTTGTCCTAGACAGACATGTCCGTAGCCTTAAGCAGCATTCTATCTTCACCCAGAATGATGCCTTAGTACAAACAAAAGAGTTATCACCTTCAATAATTGGCTTAGCTACTGGTGACAATCCAGGGGGATTCAGTATTTCTCAGCCTGGGTACTTGCCTCCCCCATAGTGTTTTTTTTAGGAAATGTCATAAGAACAAAATTCCTGATGTAAAAATATTCTCAAAAGACAAACTCAAGGTTACGCTGCTTAATGCTAGGAGTGTAAATTAGAAACTACACTCATTGGAGGTACTACTTACTTGGGAAGATGTCAATGTTTCTGCAATCACAGAGACATGGTTTAGGGCCACAAAGAGTACTCTGAACATAAAAGTCTTCCATATGTTCCAGCTGCAAAATGAATATGAAAGAACTAAAGGAGGAGGTTATCCAACTTCATAAAAGACAAATACACATTGAGACTGGTTAAGCAGTATGACTCCCTAGAGTTACTTCAAGTCCATCTAACTGTAGGAAAGATCCCCCCACCCTCCATGTCATTCTTAGTGCCTTCCTGGAGCTACTTGAGTCACTCATAATACAGCCAAACACGCTAGGCATAGATGAGTTTAACTATCCTCCTATCAATTGTGATACATATATGAGCTCAAACACACTCACCCTAAGGTTCCTGCACTTTATAAACACAAATGCTCTGGAACAGTTAGTCTGCACCCCACAAGGGGATGAGCTGTCCTTGACCTAGCACTCACCAACATGGGGGATTGCTGAATCAGTGACATTCAATGTAACTATCATACCTACTCCCCTCCCCCAGGATTCAAAAGGTTGAAAAGTTTCCTCAAAGCATAAATAGTTTCAAACCTCCTGCCACCACTGACAGTAAAGACTCCTATATGGAGGTGTACATAAATACCCTGTAGAAACACCTTTACAAGTGTATAGACTTAGCCATACCAGACTGGACTAAAACGTCCTCATAAAGAAACAAGTCACCCAGGTGGACATCTGGCACAAATAGATTATACAAAAAGAGAAAGAAACTGATGTTCAGGAATTAAAGGGAACAGTCTCAGCAGAAAATCACCTTCCATAGCTTGAACAAGTAAATTAAATATCTTGTACAGTTCTCTAAAGCTAATTAAGAAACTAAATTAGCATACATAGCTAAGGATGATCACAAGGCATTCTTTAGTTATGTCTATAATGTAAAAGGGAAGGCCTAGCTTTGCACCAAATTTATAATGGATAGTACCAGTAATAATGTACCTGAGGACATTGCCAACCTGTTAGCAGATAGGGTTGGCAAAACTTTCACATCCTGTCTCCAGCAATCATACCCCAAAGCATACCTGTCTCACCTATTATCTTCCAAGAACACATCATAACCACACTTGCCAAGGCCAAAAACACAGCCTCTATGGGACCAGACAACATCACTGGCTGCTTACTAGCCAGTGTAAAGCAAGAGTTAGCAGAACTACTGGGTAATCTCTTCAACCACAGTCTAAGTACTGGCTTTGTTCTGGCAGAGTAGAAAACAGCAACCATAATCCCCTTGCACAGAGGAGGCCCCTCAACCGACCTTGAAACTATAGACCCATAACTCTGACCAGGCTTGTCTGTAAGACCATGTAGAGAATCTTCTTGGACCTTTTCAACAAGGACATTGGTGACCTTCAAACTGTTGACCTGGCCCAGTTTGGCTTTGTTAAGGGCAAATCATGCCTGTTAAACCTAGTGGAGTTATTCAAGATTGTTACCAAAGCCCTGGATGAAGGCAAATCAATACATACTGCTTATCTTGACTTGGACAAGGGTTTTGGCAGACTCTCCCACTCAGAAATCATTGAGAAATTCACCCAGCTGGGGATTAACCCATACATCATTAGATGGGTAGTCAACTGTCTTTCCAACAAAACACATACAGTCATACTTAGGGATTCCACCTCTAACAGCAGACCTGTTACCAGTGGTGTTCCACAAGGATCCGTGCTAGGCCTCCTACTATTTGTAATCTATTTCTCAGAAATTCAAGTGATAACAGATGGCCTGTGGCTCATCAAGTTCACTAACAACTGCAAACTGTGTGCAATCATTGAATCCCCAAATTATGTCAACATACTACAAAATGGGGTTACATACATAAATGATTGTTGTCAAAGCCACAGACTTAAACTTAACCCAAAAAAATGCACTATTATCCCTTTCAGAAAAGGAGAGGTCCTTGGAAATTACATTAATAATACCCACCTAAGTTCCAACCCAACGGTGAGAGATTTGGGAATGCAGGTTGATAGCAATGTCAGCTTTGTTCATCATTTCCACAGTGGTAAGGAAGGCCTTTTATGTTGCACACCTCCTAAGTAAGGGCATACCATCCAAGACCAAGGACATTATCAATCCACTGTGCTCATCCCTCATCAGACCAGTACTAGAGTACAATGCTCCCTTTTGTGTGTACCTCACCAGATATCTGCAGCAGGTGGAGAGACCCAAGAGATTTTTCACCAAGAAAATTCAGGGAATTCAACACATGACCTACATGGACAAACTGAAAGCTCTGTCATTGTACTGTGTATCGTACAGACTGCTGAGAAGCAACTTTTGCCTGTCCTAATGAGTACTCTTGAACCCTGCCTTAATGAAAATGCTGCACCTCTGCTAATCAAATGGGACAAGGCTCATTCACTGGTAGAGACCTTAACCTAGCATGCAACATCAACAGGACATGCTGGAGAGACAGCTATGTCTTCCAGAGACTGCCAGTGCTATGGAGCACATGAAACCGAGCTCCTCAATGACCCTAATTAAGCATAACTTGGACAATTAGATGGGAAATCATAAATTTACCCCAGGGTTTCACCTATGTCACTCTTACACAGGGGCAACCAGTGCTGATCATTGATTCACAAATATGGACTACGTACTTCATATCTTGGTCTCTAAGAGAACAATGATACAAATTTGCTAGGCTTGAAAAGGCTCTAGGGCCATTAGCTTAGTAACCTTCTCTTAATCTATGAACCTATGGCCATTATAGTAGTACCCTCATATGAACCTATGAAGCTATGAACCTATGCAGGCCTACCAACATCTTGTCTCACACATGGCCTGCTGATGTCATGTACTATAATTTCAGTTGCAGTCTTGCAAAAGTCAGACTTGTGCTATAGTGCCTGCATTAAGTCATGTTTTCTGTGGTCTGTGTAGTTAGGTAGGGGTTCTATTCTGACTGCAGTCAAGTGTGTGTGTGTGTGTGTGTGTGTGTGTGTGTGTGTGTGTGTGTGTGTGTGTGTGTGTGTGTGTGTGTGTGTGCACGCTCT
Source organism: Protopterus annectens (assembly GCF_019279795.1). Lineage (NCBI taxonomy): Eukaryota > Metazoa > Chordata > Ceratodontiformes > Protopteridae > Protopterus > Protopterus annectens. The sequence goes on along the minus strand of NC_056738.1, from coordinate 103,732,421 downwards.
TGCTTGACATTACAGAGGGCCTTTTACCACAGCATGTTGAACACTGTTATTACCATATTCTCAAAAGACACTGCTGATGTCATCAGCTATATCAGATTTTTGGATATGCAGTCATCCCACCAGGGCATGGTCAGACACTGGCCTGGATGCCAGGAAGATGTCATCATATCCTATACCAGACAGATTGCAGTGACATGGCTTTTAGTCTATCCACATACATCATGGCATGGTTTGTAGACCCCGTGTTATCTTGCTGAGAAAGCCCTGTGGTCTCTCCAGCTGCTGCACGTGTCTGTTGAAGTGCATGCAAAACAGAGCATTATACTGTATTACTGTTCTAATGAGGTTTGACTATAGTGCTGTCATACAATCCTAAGATCTGAATATGATAGCGTGACTTAAGATGTGCACCATACATTTGTCCTGGAAAATCATTAAATAGAGAAGTTAGAAAGTAATGATACATGTTGCAGCTTCTGACTTCACAACCCTTACAAGAGCATTCATTATGCAGCTATGAAATTTTGATGTTATCAACTGTCTAACTTTCCAAGGCCAATATAAGTCAAAAGTATGACTAGCAGTTCAACAACACAAATGCACATATACTAAGGACTAAGTTAGCTAGGCACCCTGAGCTTCAGACACAGTTTTGTATCCCTGAATCCAAAGATAGAAAAGAGGTATATGGCACAGTTATCATCACATGCACAGGGTGTTGTGTGGTGGGAGCAAGAAGGCTGACACAAAAGGTTGATGAGTGTGTATGAGTAAGTAGGAGGAGAAGAAGGCAGACATTGGCATAAAACAACAAATGGCCAGTGAGACAAAATGAGTAACTGTTGTGTGTGTGTCTGTAGGGATCCTCCAGGCGAAATTGGTGTGTGAGTGTCTGCATGAACACAGCCAAGCTCTGTGCTAGCTTTACATCTTGGTATGTCAGACAGGTGTGAGCCATGAGTGGTAGAGGTGGCAGCTCATCATTGTCATCCCCCAAAAAAAGAACTGGCTTCGCTAGGAGTTGCACTGGCACCTCCATGCCCAAGGTCAGATGCAGTACTGCTGCCTGAACATGACTGATGTCTGCTGTACAAGCTCCCTTCACAGGGACGCCAAGGGCCAAGACCACATGGCCTGCCACAGCTGGGTATGGACAGCACTCTCACTGATGGAGCAGTGGAAGTACTGCCACTATGGAAGCATGATCAAGCATGCCCATGTTGGCTGACAAAAGATGATGTGGCTGACCTATGCCCATGAGGATGCCATTTCCTCCCAGCCGACATTCTGTCATAACACAGACACCCCTCATTCCAATTTGTCATTCATCTGATCCAGTGAATCGGCAACATGGTGGAGCAGTCACGCATGTCAGACTGTGCCACATCCACAACCCTGAGCATTTATCTGGAACACATATGGGAAGGTGCCTGTGCCTGCATGATGGCCCTAAACATACGTTGAGTGTCATGGGAAGTGACACCTGCACCAGGTGGAGGAGGGACAGCAGGCCCCCTCCAAGCATACCTATCAATCCTCCTGTATGGCACTTCTCCCACACTTTGGCTATGGCCAGGCTCAACAGGCACTGAAGCTGCAGTAGCCACACTTACCTGATCAATGTCTTCCCCCCTCCAACTGTCCGATATCTGTAGGTTCAGTGGCTGGGCAGGTGTAGGCCTACTGGCTGTGTCCAATGGAAATGCAGTGGATGGCTGTATGTCAACCTCTGTGTCAAATTCAACCTCTGCATCCCCCGACTGTGCTTCAGTTTGGCCACCATCATCATCAGAGTCTGCCGATACACTGATATCAGGTGGCACAGGGCCCACAGATCCACTGTCATGATCACCTGTGATAAAAAGCAAGAAACAGGAATACGTTAATACCTGCACAACTATAGTGCAATATATGCTACCAAACTAACAGTGCTGCCACTATTACAGGCAGTACAGCAATACACACAACAGGCCTGAGATCAAAATCACACACTACAATATTTCTTTAAATTGCTCAGCAGTACTGCCATAAACAAAACATCTGCAAAAGACATACTGTGCTGTACTCCAGATGGTCCTTGAAGAAGTTAAGCAAGAGGTAAGGGCAATATCATCACAATTAACAGTAACACGGGGGTAATACATTTACCCCTTTATATACATATTAAGTCTACTTTCAACAGCAATGTGGCTAACAACTCCATCCTAAGCTTATAACTGTAGCAATCTTCATCCCCCACAAAAAAGACACGTGACACAGAATTAACTTATTCATTTCAGTTGTTTTACTATACAACAGTATTCAACTGTTCAGATAACAAAGTCTACCTGGAAGATCCTCCTGGGATGTGCTTGCTGTTTCAGAACATGTTGCACCCACATCCAGTACATGCTGTCCTGCACTCTCCTGGGAGCTGTCTGGATCTCTGATATTGGCCAGGAACTGTTCATTGGGGTTAGTGGTGGTTCCCTAGCAGGCCCTCTCCTGGTAGCCAGTAAGTCATGGCCCACTGCAGCTGCTTACCTCCATGCAGTTGTTATCATGTCAGTTGCTCTGTGGTGCACCTGTTCGTATGTTCTGCCATAAATGTCAACGGCATTGAGATCTTGCACATTCTGCTGCCATATTTGTATCCTTCATACCATATCTTCCTGTCCCATTTCCATGAGAAAAGCACCATTTTGCCAAAACCCAACCACAATTATTTGATTTTCTGCATTAGTGAAGGGGGTCTCCATGGACTGACACGCATGAGTGGAATACCTGTAGGTGTCCTAAAAGACAACAGAAATATAATTTATTTATTTTTTATTTATTTTACATTTGTTTACCGGGATAGTCCGACTGGATACATGTCCATTTTTAGTGGTGGCCCAGGGAGAAAGGCTCCACATAGACAAACTTACATAGATTACACAGAAGTTAGCAAACAATTATAAAAACAAAGTGATTATATACAATGGCTTAGAAGTGTTCCCTAGTAGGGACTCACAATTAAGTATCACATAACTACAAAATAACTTTTTCCAGATAAAACAGAAAAAATAGGCAGTCAATGTTACCCACTGGAGAAACATAAAACAGTCTAGAGATGTGAAATACTAACACCAGGCAGGATGCAAAACAAGGAGTGTAACAAGAGCAACATATCATTGTTTATGCCATAACAGTAAGCTACCTTTGCTCCCCCAAAAGAACAGTCCGTTCTTGTTTGTAGCTCATCTTTACCCCCCCCCCCCCCCAGCAAAAGAACAGGCAGATGACCGTTTTGCTAGCAAAACATCTTTGGAATGCTAAAAGTGCTATCAAAGGACCTGTCCCTGAAACATCTGTACATATTTATCACACAGGATTCCATTTTCCTGTATTGGCAATCATGTGTAGCTCTGAAATGGCTTGACAAACATGCTGATACCATCAGTACACTTCTAACTAATGCATATAGATAAAAGTGTAAAAGCCTTTGCTTCACATTATTCTTAATTGCATTCTAGCATATGCAGTATGTAGGTGGCAAAATGAGAGCATACCTGCTGAAGTTCAGTACTCCTCTGTACAGAAATATCCTGAAGAAAAAGCATTTTTGCAGTCATCCATATACAATTCTCCTCACCATCAGTCTGGCCAGCTACAGGGTTGCCTTTTTATATGGTGTAGATTATTAATGGATTGCATCTGTCTTTGTCTGTGTTTCATAGATGCTAAATATAGCATAAGCAGCTGAACTGCATGCTAATCAACCAATCCAACATGGTGGAGCTATTCAACAAGCTATAAAGCATCCATGTCAACAAATGTAAAATAAAATAAATAAATAAAAATAAATGTAGATTCCATGCTGGTTTTTCCCCCAGATGTCAAAACATTTGGAGTACAGACACAGAAAGTCTACAGAGACATAATGTTAGGGTCTGCTGCTGCTTTAATCCATTTCTATGTGCTACAGGCTGAAGCCAATGTTACTGATGCTACTACTGCCAATAGACCTAGGCCTAGAAGGTGGAGGGCTTTCAGCCCCCATTTAATTTTTCACAACCTACATGATGTGAAAATTGTAGAGTGCTACAGGGTGGACAGGGATACACTACAGGAACTCTGCAAACTCCACCGCTCACAACTCAGAGGCAGAGACAACCAAGTGAACTAAGGTATGTATAGCCCTTAGAATCTTAGCTACAGGTACCTTTCAGAGACCAACAGAGGACATGCTGGGGGTGTCACAGACATCAGCATCCAGGATCCTCCACCAATTCCTGAATGTTATGCTCCAACATGCCAGTGAGCACATATATTTCCTGAAGTTTTGAACAGAGAGCCAGAAATAAGCAACAGTTCTTCAGGTAGTGCACCACCCGGAAGTACTGTGTGCCATAGATTGCACTTATGTAGAAATTAAGGCAACACCTGGGAAATAGGGTAGGCTCTACATTAACAGAAAGAACTACCACTCTATCAACTGCCACGTCATGTGTAATGCTAAGGGAATCTTCTTGAATGTGTGTGCTGGCAACCCTGGTGGTTACCACAGCTCACATATCTGACACACTTCCCAGCTGTAACAGATGTTTGCTAAGGGGGATATCCTACTAAGTCATTTACTGTGGGTTGCAGGCTATGCACTGGAACCATGGCTGATGACACCCATCAGAAATGCACACACACCCACGGAAGAATGCCCTAAAGAGGGACTGTTAGTTATGCAGCTTATATTGCACTATATTAGTACAGGTATTAATGTATTCCTCAAACCAGAAATGTCATAGAGCATGTGTTTGGGATGCTGAAGTCATGGTTCTGGTGCCTATATACATCTGGGGGAGCCATGCAGTGCAATTCATGCACATGAACAGAAATCTTTACAGTATTTGCCATACTACACAACATAATCCTGAGGAAACAGCTGCAGAAGGATCAGCAAGGGGAAGGGGTATACATCCCACCAGCAGTACCAAGGTCACCACAGCCACAGGCAGATGAGGAGTCAGAGGGGGAACCACCAGCTGCTATGGCTGTAGGCAAACATAAGTCTGCTCAGTAATGCTCTTGCATTCACTAAGAAACAATGCATAGCACACTCACTCACCACCTAGGGGAGTAAAACCTTCCTCCTACTTACACATATATAGTAAAATTGATGCCAGGCAACTCACAAAACATTTACCTCCACATGTATTGGCTGTGTACTGCTTGCATCAGACAGATCCAATTATTGTGTTTACAAGGTAAGTCCTGAACCTGGAGTGCACCGTTTAATAATATTATGGCATATACTTGTATTAAATAATTTGATAAAATAAGCAAGTAAAAGGTAGGGGTGTTTTGTACAAAAATTACCTTAACATGTGACAGCAGAAATTTATTTAACTTATGTGTCCATTAGTAAGTAATAAGCCTCAGACATCAAAGATTCACACAGTCATACCTGTCAAAAGTACTGATGATCACTGCATGCCCTCAGTTTCGCACCATACATTTGTACTAGAAAATCATTAAAGAGAGAAGTTAGAATGTAATGATACACATTGCAGTTTCTGACTTCACAACCTTCATAAGATCAAATAACAGGTAGGATGCAAAACAAGGAGAGTAACAAGAGCAACATATCCTTGTTTGTGCCATAGCAGACATCCCATTCTTGTTTGTGCCATAACAGTAACTCACCTTTGCTTGCCCCAAAAAACAATCTATGCTTGTTTGCATCATAACAGCAACTCAGCTTTGTTCCCCACCTCAAAAGAACAGTGTACCCTTGTATGTGCCATAACAGTAACTCACCTTTACTCCCCCAAAAAGGGCAGTCTATGTTTGTTTGTACCATCCAACTGCCCTTCAGTTTTTGGCAATTGCAGATCATAGTATTCCCAGTTAATATCCTCACACATTTTAAGGCTAATGATATTGAATGGCTTACACACTGCATGTCTCAGAGCACTGGTCAGATAACTGATGAATAACCAAGAAACACAGATAGGTAAGACAGAGTTGTATATTTGCAAACAATAATCATAACAGGTTGCATGAATACTAAGTGCATTATGTCCAAATATAATAAATGTACAAATAACAGTTTATGGTTTGATATCAGTGTACATTCTGTTGCAGTTGGTTGTGTGAAGAATGACTTCAGTTCTTTGCTACAAAGCTGTTATTGTGGTAAAGAGGGATAAGGCACCCATCCTGTTTTCTGAAGGTGCACTGAAGTGAGAGTTGAAATCCACACCTCTATAGAAACATCTCATGTGTATTAACATTTTAAACTCTGTATGTCATACATTACTTTTCCTCATTTCAACTATTTCTTCCTTTTTTTCTTTTTTCTTTTTTTTTTTGGACACTGTTTGTATGATGCACCACTTAGTGCAAATATGGGAATGTAAGAATAAAGAATGTTAGGCTTGGCTGTGCTTATCTCGTTTGCATGAAGCGCAGCAGTGCACAAACTTGACAACTGGGTTGTAGTATAGGATGTGCAACTTTTTTTTCATTGTTGCGGCATTGCAGTTTATAGCAATGAACTGAAACATGAACAACTGGTATTTCAACTCCATTGTGGCAACAGGTGTAAGTGTAGGACTGCCATACCCATGGTCTTCGGTTCAAATATAGCATATTCCATACACGTTTACTGTTGCTTCACTTCCCATTATAGTCACTCTCACTTATGACACTCAACATAGTGTAGATGATATTAATTATATATATGAGGGCTGAGACACTAGTATTGGGTCAGTTATTTATTTATTTATCTATGTATTATCAAATTTATTATCAAATGTATGACTGTGGGTATACTGTGTAATATGTTTCTGTAAGTATATTTCTGCTATCTGAATTGGCATAGCCTTCACATTTATCTAACACACATACACAACTGCCTGTGCAATTTTTCACTGGTTGCCACTGTTGCATGCCACTTACCATCACGCAAATATGTTGCTCAGCGTGCACCCCAGAGCACCGTGTTTGTACAATGGTAAACAGTGTGCAACATTTTCAAATAGTGTTCACACTCCTAGTAAACACCATAACTGGAACTGGTGGGAAACCATCAGACTCCATTGCTCTTGATTGGTGGAAGACATGGCAGGCATTCGTGGAGAGGGTATGAGATATAGGGCTTAGAGATGGGGTGCCCCGGAGTACAACATTTTTGTTGGACTCCTTCTGAAATACTACAATGTCAGGCTACTGCAGGAGGACTATTCTAGGTCCCAGTATTAGTCATAAGCTTGGGATAATTTGGCCTGGGCTGTAACTAGTGCCACTGGTATCCCCTGAACTGGTGACCAATTTAGACACCACTTTAGTGACCTATGTCAGAGGAAGAGCGGTACCCTTGATGCTTGGATCAAGGAATTAGGATAGAGGACATCCAACAGATGTGTAAGTATCAACTACAGAGAGTGATTATAAGGCTTAAAAGCTGAATATATGCAAGACTGGTATCCATAATGGTATTCTGTTCTGTTCTGTTTTTCCACTGCTGTCATTAAAAGGGAATGCAATGCTAGGACCCATGGTGCAAGCCTGGCAAGGATGAGGGTGGTATGTGGTATGTATGCAGCAGAAGAGTACTGTTATAGTAGCATTAAAAGTTAAAGATAGCTTGTTTGGTATTTTATACAGTTGCATCAAATTGAGCATGTATATCTCAACTATAAAAGCAGGTATGCGTGCATTAGTCTGTAGCACAAACCAACAGTACAATATTAGACTTTAGTCAGAGGTGGTGGGTTCAAATACTTCACTTCCCAATTATACAAAATACGTTAATTCTTCAGTTATGTGTAACTTAAAGGTTTAAAGTAAAAGCTCTATACCAGTGACACACATGCCCTGCTGTAAACTGTAAACTGTATAATTTTATAAAGGTAATAAAGTCCATGTAAAGGAGTACTTGTTGCAATCTGTAGTATAGTGTGCATCTGTTAGGGAGCTGGTAGTCTTAAATTTAATAGTTAGCTGTTAGGGGGTGGTAGTCTTAAGATTAAAGGCTAAGATAATAAAGTCAAATAATGGTCTTAATGCGTTGTATGTTACATAGCAATGTACTAATGTTATCTCTTTTTTCTCTCACCCAACCCTTATCAATCTTTTATTTATTTAGTTATTTATTTTGTTTTATATTATTATGTGTTGTCAAAATGTATCCATGTCATCCCTGTGTACCACATCATGAAATGCTTCACAGCACAGCAGGGTAGGCCTGGCCCACAGGATCCACCTGCCCCCACTACACCACCCCCAGCACCATTGCCCAGTACATCTTGGAGCCAACCTGTCAGCACAACCTCTGCTGCCCCTGCTCTTCCTGCCCCTTCAGGTAGTTCTGCCCCAGAAGATAGTGCAGTGGTTCCCTCTGGGAGCAGTGGCAGGGGTGGTGGGTTTATCACCCGTGGTGAACTGCCAGGGATGGTGCATAAGGTTGTGTGCTGTACTGTTGGTGCATACCTAAACTGGATGGAGGGACCGCTCTCTCTCATTTTACATAGGACCAGGAGGAGAAGGAGACGCTCAGTGCTCCAGCCTGTGGAAGAGTGAGGTGATAGTGATGACAGTCCAGTGGCTGAGGACTCAGTTCTCACTGTCATCCAGCTTAATGAGCATGGGTCTTTGATGTCCCCACCCTCACCCCATCCATGGTGTCCACCAACCTTTTGTGTCCATCACTATCCATGTGTCTTGTCTTGTTTGTCTTGTCTGTCTGCAATTTCTTCCTCACCTATCCCACTTAACAGACCCAGACATACCTACATCCATTCTTCAACATTCCTCTCTCTCTCTCTCTCTCTCTCTCTCAAAAAAAAAAAAAAAAAAAAAAACGGGCACCTGTCCCATTAAAAAAAAAAAAAATCGGCCCATACATAGCTCCATTTTGCACTTGTGTTCTTGACAGTCTTGATTTAGTCCAATTGGCTATAAAACATGATTGTGTTGTGATCACCCCTCTCTCTAGAGATGATAGTCCATATTCATGTAATATTGTGCATATATTATCAGTTTTTACTGTTGAAGAAATTGATAGCTATGGTTCTTTCCTACCTCCCTTCTCGACATTTCTGTATTACTTTCCATTTGTTCTTCCCCCTGCTTGCTCCCAATTTCAGCACTGTCCTATCTTCCCCATTTCTTTTCTTTAAGGCATTCTTGCTTGCTTGATGGTGCACATTGCAAGGGAAAGTAGTTAAAAGTATTAGATACAGCTATATTCCTCCATTTGCCCGTGATTGCGCTAAGCCCCGCGTCACACAAACAATGGCCAAAAAATAAAATAATAATAAAAAAATGACAGAGAAAAAGCAATTTGCACACAAATGAAGGGGAGGTTGGATGTTAATTAAACAGAAGCTGTGAAATGAGCACTGCTCACTTGCATTTCCAACCTTGACAGGCGACATGTAACATTTTGTAAGTCTAACCTGATGCACCCACCTGATGTAAGCATTCACAGTTCCCATCCATTAAACACAAACACTGAGGGAGTACCTGCACTGTGTTTACATCTGTTACACAGTGCCAAGGATTTGGGATTCAGCAATTCTAATAAGATCAGACCTCCTTTGCATCTTCACCAGACAGCAACTGTGTAGCTATTGAAATGGAAGGGAAGCCGAATTGTTTATGCGTTGAACACAGAAGAGAGGATATTACTTTGGAATATATCTGCACAGAGGAGTACTGATTTTTAGATGATATACCTGCATTTCTTCAACTACATATTGCATATGCTGACATGTAACTATGACTAGTCTGTTTAATGGTTTTATATTTATTTTATCAGACACTTACTTTTATCTGTCTGCATTACTTACAAGCATACTGTTAATTTGGGGGTGGGAGAGCAAAGCTGCATTTCTGTTATGGCAAAAAAGGATTGTGTTGCTATTATTATCCTACTTCTGTTGCATCCAGCCTGTATCTAATGCTGTCACATGTTAAGGTCAGTTCTGTACAAATATCACACCTTTTACTTTTATTCTGTCTGTGTGGACTCTTTTCAGTGGCTGTATTCCAGTAGGTTTTGGAATTCATGGGGAATATCAGCACAGAGTCTACATGATGCTTTATAGCTTGTTGAATAACACCAGCTTGTTAGTTTGGTTAATTAGCATGTAATTCAGCTGCTTATGTTATAATTAGCATTCCACAGTGCTTACCTTGTTTGCACAGTGATATGCGCCTCTACATGACCCTTGCTGAATCTAAAACTTGCTGCCACCCATGTATGCATCATGCCACAATGGGCACACATTGAAAACGACTGTGTAGACTTTATTGAATCCCCCTGCACATCAATAATTTTTACTTATGTCATAATTATTTCATATGTGAATGTAAACAGAAATTAAATCTATGCTTATGCATAGAAATAGACACCCTCACTTAACGTCCTTGCGAATAATTTTAGAGAAGTTTGGAGTTTATCCATGTATTTGATGCTACATACACTACACTACACAAAAAAAACATAACTATGGTAAATCAAAAAAGCAGAAAGATGTATACTTTTAGACTGGAATTTTAACCCAGACTGACCTAAAGCCTTAAATAAGAATTGAACGTGGGCTGGTTATTATATGGTACAACTGTAATACAGAAGCATGAAAAGATGCAACTGGAAAACAATTTTTGGAAGGTTTACCTTTTTTTGCAATTTTTATCAATTTCTTTATTGAAGTACAGTAAAATACCATGCTGTGATTAAGGCATACTTTTCCTAATGATGTGCTTCATCTGTTAGGTATATTCCTCAGCCAGACTATTGATCTTAGCTGTTTCTGCTGATTATTCTGACATTACACTAATGAAAGTTATTCTATATATTAGCTTATTATGAAGGGAGACAGATATGGGGATTCAATAAACTTAGACTTAGAGCAAAGTTTACACAGAGTTTACATGATAGCGTGATGAGCAGCAGTGCTCATTGCATATGTATACTGTGCATTACATTTAAATGGGTTAAGTTCAGAAGCTCAAAATACTAAAATCTTGAATTTCAGTATTTCGAGCCCAAGAAACCGAATCCACATAATAGCAAAAGTTTAGAAGCGTGAAATTCAAAACCTTGAATACCTGAGGTTTTGAATTTTGCGCTTCTAAAGTTCCGCTATGGTTATGTATTCAGGTAAGTGTGTGTGCATGTTAAGGGGTTTGGGTAGGGGCTGTGCTGTGTGTCAGTGTGTTTTGTTGCTGCGATGTGTGTGTGCAATGAGAAATTAGCTTGTGTGGTGGTGTTTTGTGTGTGTTTGTACATAGTGCGACCTCGGAGTGAGAATATTTAAGTAGGGGGGGTGTGGGGGGTGCATGTAGTAGAGTGATTGTGCGTGTTTATGTGGTGGATGGTGTGTGTGTGTGTGTGTGTGTGTGTGTGTGTGTGTGTGTGTGTGTGTGTGTGTAGTAAAACTGCGAAATTCAAAACTTCCGGTATTCGAGGTTTTAAATTTCGCGATTTTTAGTTTTTGTTGTTTTGTGGATTCCACTTCTTGGGCTCGAGATACTGAAATTTGAGATTTCAGTATTTCAAGCTTCTGAAGTGAATCCGTTTAAACATAAACAAGGGTGGTTTTGTGACCAGCAACAGTGTTGCATGCCAGAAAACTGTATAAAGCAATACAGACACATGTGGAAATGTACATCTGTTTACCTGTAGGGCTGCAGAATTGCAATGAAAGCCACAGTGACTACCAGGGTTTTTAATAAAGCAAAAGTACACAGTTCCAACAGAATACATGAAAGTATATACAATGCAGAGAAGTGTGGAAACCTGTTTTAAACATAATGAATAAAAGTTTTGCAACTAATCAGCAACTGTAAATAGACTGCATTATAAATAATTATTTAGGGGAAGTGTGTGTATTGAAAAGGGACACAGAGGAAGAACACAGGTGAGACATGGTAATGTACAACAGATGAGGGCATGTCCGTGCAAGTACACAACAAAGACAAGACAGCTGTAGCATAAACACTAATCAGACATCTACCTTATACATTATGTACTGCTGTGTACACCTCCTGTGTGGGTATAGTCATATCATCACACAGTAATTGTATATTATGTGACTGTCACATAAGGAGACATATCAATGGAGAGGATTCTTTATGATATAAGTATCCTGACATGAAAAATGGAAAGGATATTTATCAAGGATGCTATATACAATATGTGATAGGTGCATATTGTGAAGTTGTGCAAAATGTGTTGCCTGAATATGAATGTAATGTCAGCATAGGTCTTAACCAAGCAGGACACATAACAACAGGTGCATGGACAAGAATAAACAGACTCACACAACATAGACAATATCTGAATAATACCACCATTAATCCATGTCTTTGACATAGCATCTGTGATTGTAAGTGATTATAGCTGGTTCTACAAGAACACACTTGTACAATTGTCATGATTTGTCAGTAATCTATAAGGGGAATCAAGCACACCTTCCTCAAAACTTAACATCTTCCGGAGGTATTAGGAGGGACACTGTTACACCTGTATTTGAAATTATTAGCAATTCTGACTAGTTGACAGGTGTGCATGGCATATATATGGCACAATCCGCACAGTCATGAATGTAACCATGCCATCAATGTTGCCCATCAGCTATGTATGTACCATGTGCATCACAGAAACATGTATCACGCACACAAATCTTGTAAAACACCTTGAAGGGGGTTCTGCATCATCAACCACTAATGGTTATGCAACAAAAGGAATACTTAGGTATGGCCAATAAGATGTGTGGGAGATCACTGTGGCAAATGTGGTCCACTTGAGTAAGTCATCCCTGGAAGATGTGTTGGGAGGTACATGAAAAAAGGTGCACTATACTCAGTTATTGGTGTGATAAGGACTGTGAACTATGGAACTATAATGCCCTTTAATGTAGATGTCCTGCACATATTCAAGAGTTGTGTTACATGTAAGGGAGTAGTCATTACTGTGGGCACATCCTGGTGGATGTTCCACATATCATCTAGCTGAGTGCACAGGTTACATACCACTTGGTCTGCTTGTGGAGTGTGCTGTCTATATTATAATTAGCTTGTGTATTTACTTTTATAATGGAACCAATCTCCCATTATTTTTGTTCATCTACTATGTCTCCATGGTTGTGGCAGCAATCCTTTGTGTGTGTTGATACTGTATGTATTACACAATTACCACACTTGGATTTAATGATTGTCCACAATCTGCAGCCCTCTATAAAGCTGGCTGGACAAGGGATGTGCACATCAGTCTTGACATCTGAGACTTAAATAATGAACAGGAAAGGGCCTAGCACAGAGCCCTGAGGTATGGACCTGCTCACTGAACTCCAGATATAGATCACTTCACACACTTCAACATATTTATTTGTCATGTATACGATCCAATGGTCTACCCACTTGGTGATATAGGTGTTTATTGCCACTTCTATAGTTTTTCAGTTATACCTAATTGTGGATTTGTGTCAAATGTTTTGTTCAGGTGAAGCTATGTAGGATAATAGTGTTGTCATTATGCATGTCTTTGTTGACTTTCTTGAGGACATTGAACAGATATAGCAGACATGATGTAGCCTGAACAAATCAAATGTGGGTTTGGTATACAGTCAGGGGCTTACCTGTGTCCTTTTAGAAAAGGTCCATTATAACTTTGGGTCTACTTCACAGATGAGGAGAGTCAGGATGGGTCTATTACTCCAAGCATCAGGTAATGGTCATCCACAGTCAGAAGGATGCATGTTGATGTACACCCTTCTATGGGAACATACGGCATCTGGAAGATGTGTTGAAGTATGGATCCAACTGTGTCTGGTAGGTCATATTCTGAGTCACACTATAGACAACATGTGATGTTGTCAGGGCTCATTGATTCTGTGTTATTAGCCATGGAGATCACACAGATGAGCTGCCCTCCTTAGAATAAAAACTGAGTAATGTTTGCATGTATACTTTGGATGATTGCCAATGGCAATAGAGGGGTGATATGTGAAACAAACTGTCAGATAGAAAATTGCCTATTTCCTCCAGTTTGGTATGTCTGGTGGCATCCACATACAGATCTGTGCTTACTGGTATATTCCCCTTAATATTTCACATTTATTGGAATAAATTATTTGTGAAAAGACCTCCAAATACAACCTTGGTCATTCATCACATTGCATACCCTGGTACTATGCACACAGTCATACAACTGTACCAATGTCACACACTTATATCAATTGCACAACATGTCTATATGTGTTTCATGGGCAAGCTGTGTTTTATCAGCCTGATGCCATGTCAGGACACATTAGAGATCCATTTTCTATAGCTCATGCAGATCATTTCCTGACACAAATGCTAATAGTCACACAATGGTGCTGCTGACCACCTCAGTAATCCTTAGGTATAGCAAAACAACTGTACATACAATGAATTCCACAAGGTTACAATTGAGTCAAAACATGTGATACATTCATTGTGTATATCACAGCATAACGTGTATGAGACAGCACTTATGTGACCATGTAATCAATATGAATTTATATTGATGTCTGTCACAGAACATTTAATGATGATATGTAAACACATGCACACATGTGCCATACTGCAAGTGTTACTGTGATGGCAGAATGTGAACTGTGTAGAAGGTTGATCTCCTCCACTACAAAATCACATGTTCTAATATGCCACCAATATACATAACAAGTGTATCATACCATGTCAATAGTTCTCAAGAAGCATATTACTACAACTGTTATAGAAGAAGCATGTAGTACAATTGCAGCAATGGCCATCTGTACATCCACATCTCAATATAGCACATGACAGTGACAGCAACATTGACATGTCAACTGTTTATAAGGTAATAGGACATTACTAGGCTAATGGCCAGCCTCACATGAAATCCCAGCCAATATTATACCATGTAAAAATCCCTCTATCTATATTATGGAAGATAGTAAGACTATTGTGCATATGTGTACATTTGTTGGATTGCATTACATCCTGCCATTGTCCATATGGGACATATGCACCACACCATGGCAGAATTAACAATCACACATGCAGTAGTCTGGAGATGGCTTATGACTCTGCTTCATGATGTGCGTATGCATATTTGACTTGAGGACATACTCCACTCCTCTGCAAAAAGGATGTCATGTGGCCAGAGGAAAAAGAAGGATGGTGGGGCTATGTGAAAGGTTCCCCAAGTAGTAGTGAAATGAAGTGTAATTCCAAAGATCATACAATGACCATAATGCACCACCAACCACACATGGACAGCAGTAGACTGGGCCTGATTTGAACATTACACCTGTGCAGGTATAGAAGATGAATGCCATGTAGTGTCACAGTAGCAACACCACATATGTCTGATAGTAACACTGTCACATTGCACTTTATTGAGTATTATAGCATCATTGTATGCTGAAGAAAACATATTGAGAGGAGTGTGGGACATGGATGTGGAATCACATCCCTGTGTAAAATTGTCTTAAAAGTGATAGTTGTATGTATGGACATGCACATTGCCTGCTGTCAAATTTGAACCCTTGTATGTGTAGGTAAAGCAGCTTACATAGTAATTAATATTACTGCCACAGCACAGGCTTGTCTTGAGCACTGTCAGAGTGCATGTTATACAGGATGACGTAATCAATGTATGCTACAACAAGATGTTCAAAGGAGGATCTGACATAGATTTTAAAATTGTCACCATAGTCACTGTTGAATGCACACACTGTTGACTGCAGTGAGAATAGAATGCCTGCCTAACTATTTAGAAAGCCCAGTACTTAATGCAAAAAACACAGTACAAGTATGGCTTTTATAGTGTCCGACAACACTTTATAGCTGATGTAAAACAGAGGTATGGCTCCAGGCTTCAAAGACGTTTATTGACCAAAAACACAGAACACAAGTGCTTTCACCAGTTAGGCTTCTTCTGGTGCACTGACATAAGGTGTTAACATCTCTAATTTATACTAGCAACCATGTTATCTTACATAAAAATTTAAAGGCATATTAAAGTAATATATGCATAAGACATAACAAGTAAAAACACGTATGAAGTAAAAATGCATGTAAGAACAACAAAATAAAAACAGGATATTTTAGCAAAAGTTAAATAACAACATTGGTTTCATCTACGCAGGGGTTTATTTTTTTTAAGGTGGGTCTTAATGGAATATAGTCATTTAAACCATGCCCTTCTGTTGCCCTCAGTCTAATTATCCATCTTGCTTCTAAACCTTCGGTTTGTATCTTAATATCTCCACCTCTTATACTTTAAAAAATTCTGCCTATAGCCCTAAAAGAAAATGTATGTTGCATACTGGTGTCTTTAATATGTCTAGCAAAGGCATTAAAAGAACTACCTTTTCTTATATGATACAAGTGTTCCCTAATTCTGTCTCTAAATAGTCTATCAGTTTTGCCTACATAAAACTTTCTACACATCTGACATGTTGCACGATCGACTATATGTCGAGAATCACATCTGGCATTAACATTAAAAGTATATGTCTCACCAGTATCAAGATTTCGAAAATGTGAACAAGTATCAAAAGAACTACAAAAATTACATTTACTACAAGGTCTAGTGCCTTTGATAGTACTTAGTATGACTTGTTCCTTGGGATAACATAACTGTCGTCGAAATGACTTTTGATTCTTGAAAGTAAACTGTGGGCGTTCCCCTATATACTTATTAATCTGCGTATCAGAAGTTAAAATACTCCAGTTTTTATTAATAATATCAGTATAATATTTTATATTCCTAGAATAACTAAAACAAATTCTCAAAGGTTGTGTATTCTGAACATGTTCCATTTTCTTATTACCTGCCTTTTCTTTAGAGAAGTAGGGCCTAGCTTTACTTTGTCTCAATTTAGTGACAGTCTGTAAACTCTGATTAATCAAATAAGGTTCATAGCCGCTTTCCTTTAGTTCATCTTGTGTTTTATTAAGTTGTGTAGTAAAATCTTCCACTGTGGCATTTAATCTAGATGCCCTAAAAAATGGTTTTGTGCTACATTCTTAAAGATAAACTGAGGGTGCATACTATCTCTTCTAAGTAGGTTGTTCACACGACACTCCTTCCTAAACAGCTTAACATTCAAACGACCATTTAAGTCTTGTATCACAGTAACATCCAAAAAATTAATTTCCTTATAAGAATAATTCACAGTGAACTTCAAAAAGCTGGTAATAGTATTAATGTACTCTACAAAAATTTTAAGTTCATCCACTGTGCCCCCCCCCAAACCAAAAAAAGGTCATCCACAAATCTACGAAAGAATCTTATGTTATCTTTAAATTCATTACTTTCCAGTACAACTTTCTCCCATCCTAACATCACAACATTAGCATAGCTGTTGGCACAAGATGTTCCCATGGCAACACCATGGCATTGCCAATAAAAGTTATCTTTAAAAGTAAAAACATTATTTTCTAATACCAGCCTTAATAACAAGCATACAGATTCTATAAATTTGCTATCATATTTACCACTTTCAGTCATCAATTCAAGAACATTATTAATACCATAATCATTCGGTATAACCGTGAATAAAGATGTTACATCAAGTGTTACTAACAGCAATTGTGAACCATTAACTTGTACTCTATCACAAGTAAATGTGTACAGATCTTTAGCAAACTGTTCTGTGTCCTTTAATATATGACTAGTTTGACTAATAAGAATCCTTAATGTTTTTTCTAAAAAGATAGAAACAGACTCAGTGCACCAATTTCTACCAGCTACTATAGGTCTCATAGGTGGGTCTATTAAGCTTTTGTGTACCTTTGGTAGACCTTGAATTATTGGTATGGTGGGGCTGGGAATCAAAAAATAACTATAGAGTTTTTCATCTATTAAATTTGTTTTGACCATCTCTTTTAATTGTTTGTGCACACTTTCTATCATTTTATAGACATGCATTTTACTTATGACCTTATAAAATGTATTATCACTTAACATAGACAACATTTTATTCACATAATCTTCTTTATCTAAAATTACAATGGGCCCTCCTTTATCGGCAGGGCGTATCATAATTGTCTGATTAGTGCATAGGTTAGTACTAGGCTAACTGCCCTTTCGTGCTATTTTTAAGCCTAGCCAATTATCCCTTGTGAGACTCAAACCCTGCACTTTGTGTTTGCAAGGCAAACACCTTAACCATTAGGCCACCCATACACATCTGCAAATTCTTTAAAGCTAGGCTTTCATTTCTATCTAGATTGTGCCATTTCTTTGCATCACTTTTAGTACTTTGTTCATAAAACACTTTATAAGCATCATCTATGCACAATTTCTCAAAGGCAGATAATAATTGCTGTTAGTAACACTTGATGTAACATCTTTATTCACGGTTATACCGAATGATTATGGTATTGATGGCAATGCCATGGTGTTGCCATGGGAACATCTTGCGCCAACAGCTACGCTAATATTGTGATGTTAGGATGGGAGAAAGTTGTACTGGAAAGTAATGAATTTAAAGATAACATAAGATTCTTTTGTAGATTTGCAGATGACCTTTTTTTGGTTTGGGGGGCACAGTGGATGAACTTAAAATTTTTGTAGAGTACATTAATACTACTACCAGCTTTTTGAAGTTCACTGTGAATTATTCTTATAAGGAAATTAATTTTTTGGATGTTACTGTGATAGAAGACTTAAATGATTGTTTGAATGTTAAGCTGTTTAGGAAGGAGTGTCGTGTGAACAACTTACTTAGAAGAGATAGTATGCACCCTCAGTTTATCTTTAAGAATGTAGCACAAAACCAATTTTTAGAGCATCTATATTAAATGCCACAGTGGAAGATTTTACTACACAACTTAATAAAACACAAGATGAACTAAAGGAAAGAGGCTATGAACCTTATTTGATTAATCAGAGTTTACAGACTGTCACTAAATTGAGACAAAGTAAAGCTAGGCCCTACTTCTCCAAGGAAAAGGCAGGTAATAAGAAAATGGAACATGTTCAGAATACACAACCTTTGAGAATTTGTTTTAGTTATTCTAGGAATATAAAATATTATACTGATATTATTAATAAAAACTGGAGTATTTTAACTTTTGATGCACAGATTAATAGGTATATAGGGGGATGCCCACAGTTTACTTTCAAGAATCAAAAGTCATTACGATGACAATTATGTTATCCCAAGGAACAAGTTATACTAAGTACTATCAAAGGTACTAGACCTTGTAGTAAATGTAATTTTTGTAGTTCTATTGATACTTGTTCACATTTTCGATGTCCTGATACTGGTGAGACATATACTTTTAATGTTAATGCCAGATGTGATTCTCGACATATAGTCTATCTTGCAACATGTCAGATGTGTAGAAAGTTTTATGTAGGCAAAACTGATAGACTATTTAGAGACAGAATTAGGGAACACTTGTATCATATAAGAAAAGGTAGTTCTTTTAATGCCCTTGCTAGACATATTAAGACACCAGTATGCAACATACATTTTTTTAGGGCTATAGGCAGAATTTTTGAAAGTATAAGAGGTGGAGATATTAAGATACAAACCGAAGGTTTAGAAGCAAGATGGATAATTAGACTGAGGGCAACAGAAGGGCATGGTTTAAATGAATATATTCCATTAAGACCCACCTTAAAAAATAAACCCTTGCGTAGATGAAACCAATGTTGTTATTTAACTTTTGTTAATATATCCTGTTTTTATTTTGTTGTTCTTACATGCATTTTTACTTCATATGTGTTTTTACTTGTTATGTCTTATGCATATATTACTTTAATATGCCTTTAAATTTTTATGTAAGATAACATGGTTACTAGTATAAATTAGAGAAGTTAACACCTTATGTCAGTACACCTGAAGAAGCCTAACTGGTGAAAGTGCTTGTGTTCTGTGTTTTTGGTCAATAAATGTCTTTGAAGCCTGGAGCCGTACCTCTGTTTTACTTCTGCTGCTATTACAAGTTTTATCTTTGTTTTGAGGTAACTGGTTACTGCTGGAACTTTTTATTCTTCATCTACTTTATAGCTGATGACATCAGCAGTGTCTGGTGAGAAGAAGATATTAATAGCAGTGTCCCACATGCTTGTGTAAAATGGTCTCTTAAATGTCAACAAAGTGAACACAGACACACACACACACACACACACACACACACACACACACACACACACACACACACACACACACACACACAAGTTGACCACAGTGAGATTAGAATTCCTACCTAAGCATACCAGGTACAGAACTCAGTATTTAATGCAAGTTCCATGGCACACGTCTGCCTTTTATAATTTTGTTGGACAACTTATAGTGGATGACATCATCATTGGATGTTTGAGAGAAGATGTCAGGAGGTCTGAAGTAAATGGATGTGTAGGAATGCACAACTGTCAAAATATCTGTATTCCAAGGCACTGTAATGCTGATTGTAGGTTGCACAATTATGCAATTCTGACTACACACACAAGTTGATTTCAGTGAGATTAGAATCCCTACTTAACTAAGTATACCATCTTGAGAACTCAGTACTTATTGCAAGCACCATAGCACAAATCTGACTTTTGCACTGTCTCTGGATAATTTATAGTGAGTGACATCATCAATGGATGCTTGAGAGAAGATGTTGGGAGGCCTGAGTGAAATGGATGTGTAGACATGTACAAATGTCAAAATGTTTCTACTCCATGGGATTGTTTTGCTGATTGTAGAATGTACTGTTATGCTTGTCTGATGAGACACACACACACACACACACACACACACACACACACACACACACACACACACACACACACACACACACACACACACACACACACACACACCAATTGACTGCTGTGAGATTTGAACTCCTATCTAACTAGGTACAGTGACAAGAATGTAGCATTGAACACAAACACCACAGCACAAGTCTGACTTTTGCATTCTGGACAGTTTATAGTAGATGGCATCATCATTGGCTGTTTGAGAGAAGATGTTGGGAGGCCTGAATTAAATGAATGTGTAGGCATGTACAACTGTCAAAACATTTGTACTCAGTGGGACTGTACTGCTGATTGCAGGATACACAGCTATGCCCTTCGGGCTAGGCAAACACCAGTTGACTGCAGTGAGATTAGAACATCTACCTAGCTAGGTACACTAGCTGCAGAATTCACTACTTAACACAAGCACCATGTCAAAAGTCTGACTTTTACAATAATGCTGAACACCATCATTATTGGATGTTTGGAGGCCTCCATGAATGCATGGGTAGCCAGGTGTGACTGTGATGGCATTTAAGTGCTGCATGGTACTAGACTGATGATAGTAGGAATTAGTGATTTAGTTAGTTTTTATTTATTTAACATTTGTTTACCAGGAAAGTCCAATTTGGAACAAGCCAGTTTTCAGTGGAGACCTGGGGAGAAATGCTCCAGATGCATGTCTTTGTAATGTAGGAGGAAACTGGAGCACCCAAAGGAAACCCACACAAACACAAGGGGGACATGCAGACACTGCACAGAAGGCACCCCAGCCAAGAATCAAACCAGAGAACCTCTTGCTGTGAGGGGACAATGTTAATCGCTGCACCACAAGACACCAACTGATGTTCCTCTAACTATGCATACACACTTACACATACATAGAGACACACACATAATGTGTCTTCTGTGATAATCTATCACACATGTAATTATTTTGTTCCCATCTGCAAAATATAGATGGTGATTATTGCAAAATCACTAATGTAATTGCCTTGTCAGAGTTGTCTTTATATGTGATGCCATCACCTTTCCATGATCTGGTTGACATCTGCTATGAAAGTGGCATGCAAAATATGGATGTAGTATTTTCTGTTGTGTTTCCAAAGTGCAGGTACACTTTAAGAGACAACTGTGCAAACTATATGCAAACAGCTGTCAGGAATGCATATAGCAGAAATGATACATTTTTCCCAGTATGTTGTGCACATTGCACACTTAAATTGTCACATGCAGACATGCACATTTTTGTGATCATATCTGAGTGTTTATATTTGTGAATAATTGCTGTTCACATTAGTACAAGTATTAGACGATTTGAATGTGCATTGTTAATATAAAGATGTGCAAGGTATGTAACAAAGCATTTTTGGTATTTATTTCTGTAGTGTAGTTGATGTGTGGGAATAAGTACTGAGATACCAAGTTTCAAGTGTCTGGTGTGGGTAACACATGACTACAGTGTAAATATGTGCACATTCATTAAAAATGCCCTCCCTTTGGTTGTGTTTCTACAGATACTTTAATAGGATGACGACTAACTGGACAGTAAACATAACTAATATATGCTAATGACCACTTTCCATATTGCACCGCAGAGCAGATTTTTTGCATGATTGATGTCAAAGTGTTTGTACATGTAAAATACACATTTAAGGACTCCTACTTGAACTTGAGAAGTACTTATCCATGCTGGCTATGGCAGCTGCAGCTAACAGATAATATGGTGTTCATAAATACTTCATATAGGAACTGTTGTGCATAAATTGTCTAACCTTAAAAAGTATTTATACTGCTTTCCCCATTTGCACATAGCTAAGAGATGAGCAAACACGGACCTCTGCTTCATTGATAAAATTATGTGATTTCTGTTGGTTTGCTTTCCAACACACTAAGCAGGGAGATGCAGCAGTCAGCACATTGGCTAGTACTAAGTTTAAAAACCACACCTGCAGCTTAACTAACTCAGTGGCAGCAGGTGTAAGAGCACTGAATTATTTTGAGCCCAGATGATACAGGGTTTGAATCCAGCTCTATCTAATACTTTTAAATATGTATTCATTATATAATTAAATAATTACATGTGATAATTATTTGAAATGTAAGAGGAAATGACTACAGTGAAGTAATGTATATAAACAAACAGTACTCAAATGACCTATGTCAACATTACATGTATGGAGTTACATATTGATACAGTCATCAGACTAAAAAAATAATATTTTAAATGATTTTTTTTAATATGATTGCCTGTATTCTATTTTAAATATGTGTTTCCTTAGCTCAGCAAGTTTAAGCAGCATTGCACAGAGGTAACAGCACCATGCCTTTGGATGTAAAGAGCCATAGGTTCATAGGTTCATAGGTTGGTACTAGGCTATCAGCCCTAGGGCCTATACAAGCCTAGCCATAACAATTCCCTGGCTATTTCTTCCCACACTATTTACTTCCCTGGACCCCTGTCTAGCAGGGCGACTGACGTGATCCCCGGGGTGAATTTCCTTTCTCCCATCCAATCATCAAGGTTTCTTTTGAAGAGGACCAAAGAGGCACTCTGCTTAACATGTATGGGCAATCTATTCCAGAGTCTGGGGAGTCTCTGGGTCAGGAACCTATCCCTCCAGCATGTTTTGTTTATTGTGATGACAAGGTTTAGATCCCTGGAGCGTGTGGCTCTGAGGGATTGTGATTTCTTTAAGTGTAGCATGTCCAACAGCTCTGGGTTTGACATGGCCTTGTATGTTAAGCAAAGATCGCCTCTGAGTAGACGATATGTGACAGAGTATAGCTGGAGTTTTTAAGGCGGTCAGCGTAGGGCATCTGCTTTAGGCCTGTGATTCTTTTAGTGAGGTATTTCTGTGGCCTTTCCAGTTGTTGCAGATGTCTTGAGAGGTACATACCAGACGGGGCATTGTATTCTATAATGGGTCTAATGAGGGATGAGTACAGTGGGACAATGACCTCCTTTTTTCTGGATGAAAAGCCCTTAGTGATGAGGTGTGCCACATAGAAGGATTTCCTGACTGTTGTGGTGATGTGGTTATTGAAGGTGAGACCACTGTCCACCTGTGTCCTTAAGTCTCTTATCAAACTTTTGGTGTTTAGTGTACTGCCACCTATATGGTAATTCATGGATACATGTTTTTTCCCAAAGGGGATAACTATATATTTCTTGGCATTTAGCTTGAGCCCATGGCTCTGGCACCAAGCATCTGTTTCTGTAAGACCCTTTTGTAGAGTATCCACATCATTTGGGGATTCAATAATGGCTCCCAGTTTGCAGTCATCTGCAAACTTTGTTATCCAGAGTCCCTTAGTGTTGGCCTGTACTTCAGAGAAGTAGATGCCAAACAAGAGCGGCCCCGGGACTGAACCCTGAGGTAATCCACTTGTCACGTGTCTGGAGCTGGATTTGGAGTCGGCTACTTTTACAGTGTGGGTTCTATCAGTAAGCCAGTTAGCAACCCACTGGGTGACGTAGGAATTAATGCCCAGCTTAGTAAGTTTATCTATGATTCCAGAGTGGGGGATGGTGTCAAAGGCCTTGGCAAGGTCTAGATAGGCTGTGTGGACCACCTTACCCTTGTCCATGGCTCTGGAGACTGATTTGAAGAAGTCAATCAAGTTCAGGAGACAAGATCTTCCCTTCACGAACCCAAACTGGGTGGGGTCCAGTGTTTGAAGGTTGCCAATGTCTTTGTTTATAAGTTCCATGATAATACGCTCCCTGGCCTTGCAGATAAGGCTTGTCAGACTGATGGGATGGTAGTTTCCGGGATCCAAGGTGGATCCCCCCTTGTGGAGTGGGATAACTGTAGCTGTGCGCCACTCAGTGGGCACAAAACCTGTTGCTCAGTGTTGGTAAGCAATGCAAAACTCTGTACAAAAACAGGAGACAAAAAATGAAGACCTTCATTGGGGATTTCTTATTTATGCATATGGTGTGTGATTCTATTTTTTGACCAAATTAAAGGTGTTAAAATGGGGTAGATAGGAAACTGGTGAAATAGGGGGGCAAGCAGGAGGAAAAACAAAGGGAAAGCAATATAGGGATATGCAGCAGGGAGGTAGGAAAGAACCATGACAATCCACTTCTTCAACAGTGTGAAATGAATACTTACAAAATATTGGCTGAATTTGAACTGTCACCTCAACAAAGATGTGTGACAACAATGCAATCATGTTGTATAGCCAACTGGACTGAACTAAGTGTGCCAAAAAGACACACATGCAAAGTGGAGAGCTATGTATGGGATGATATTTTTGGGACAGGTGCCTATTTATGATTTTCTATTTCAGTAAGAGAGGAATGTTGGGTAAGAGACTTTGGTATTTCTGGGTGAGGTAAGTAAGGTAGATGCAGAAGTAGATGTAGACAAACAGGACAAACAAGACAAGAGACGGGGATGGTCAGGGACACAACAGGTTTGGGGACAACATGATTGGGGATAGGGAGGGGACATCAGATGCCCATGCCCATCAAACATGGGAACAGTGACAATCTAGTCCTTACCCTCAGAACTGTCATCACTGTCCCCCTCTTCAGCTTGCTGTTGGAGTGCTTGATGTTTTCATTTGCTCAGCATTCCAGCAAGCATCTTCTCCATCCAGCTAAGGCATGCACCAATGGTGCTTTCCATGACCTCACACACCATGCCTGTCATCTCCTGGTGGATGACAAAATCCCCCTCTCTGCCAATTCTTCTGTAGGGCACCTCATCACCAGCTGCCAGGGTAATGCTACCTGATGTGGAAGGCCCAGGTAGTGCAGGGGCATCAGAGGCAGTACTGACAGGTTGGATCTCAGATGTGCTGGGAGTTGGTGCAGGAGCCATTGGGGCAGGGGCAGACTGGCCTACCTCCCTGTGTTGTAAAGCATTTTGTGAGTTGTCAGAAACTGATAAAATCAAAACATTGTGACCATACATATAAAAATAAAAAAAGAGAGATAAGGGTTGGGATTAGAGAAAAAAAAGAGATAATTAGTACCATCATATGTGACATACAACAAACTAGTACAATATAAATAATTTATTTCTACTTTTACATTTAAATATACTTTTTAACAACTGGAAAGTATAACTGATGATTGCTCCAACTAATCCTTACAATGTGCATATATTGCACATATGCTTGATCAAATAACACAAATGAATTGAAACAACATGGCATGTATGCCAATTTTGTTGAAATTATTATATAATCTTTTTAAGCAATTTTATGATATATCTGTTATATGTGGGATTTGAATCCGCAATATCTGAATGCAGCATTACAACTGAGTCCTACAGTTGGTTTGTGCTACAGAGTAAAGCATGCATGCTTTGATTTTACATTTAAGCTATGCATGCTTAATTTGGTACTGCTGTACAGAAGAGCAATACTTTAGAAAAATTATACTTATGCTGCACTGCATACATACCCCTTGCTTCCATAAGTCTTTCTAAACAATCAGCATGGGCTTCCCCGTTTACTGCAATCTCCTGGTTGGCTGTAGAATAAAAAGGAGAGAAAAAGAGAAGAGCATTATGCATACCAATAAATTTAAATTATCTTTATCTGTATACTTACACAACTATAGGATATTGACAGTCCTAAACTCATCCAGCCACTGGCAGAGTGTATCCTGCTTGCGCCTTTTGAGGTCATTATAATGGTACCTGCATTGCTCTGCAGTGCATGACATGCCAGTTGCACTGGAGACAGCCTTTGCCAGACTATTCCAAGCCTCAGATTTGTACTGATACCCAGTATAATCACCTAGCAGCAGCCTTCAGCTGTGGGACTTTACAAGGAGTCCAGTAAAGATTCTGTACTCCTCCACACCCCACCTTTGAGCCCTAAATTGGGCACCTTCTCTTTTAATTCCAGACATGTCTGCTCAGGTCAAACAGCAACAGTTAAGAAAGCTTTCCCAGCAATTCATGTTATCGCACTTAATGCTAGTGTGCAACCCGAACAACCATAGCAACTAAGTTTGCATCACATTAAGTGGAGGGCAACAGTGCCAAACAGAGATGAAAGCAGTTTTTGAAATAGGAAGTTTAATCTTTCAGTTGGCATTAGTTTATGGGTTGGTTGCTGTTGTAATTGTTATTTGATTTAACATTGCAGATGTATTGGGGGCATATTTTTTATGATCTGGCACATTTGTTGTGTGGCTTTACACACTGATGCTAAATGTACAATGCGGGATTCAAACCTATGCAAAACAGACAAAACATATTCCACATAGGTGATTTTTCATCCTTGCCACAGAAGAAGTACTTATCAGGCATAATTATATATACATTAATTATATATAAATGCACATGACAGAGTGAGGGGGTTAACCATGTATGTTTATGACCTGACAAGGTCCTGGTTTATACATTCATGTGTGTATGAGTATCACTGAAGTCTGAAGTCCATCCAAGGCCTGAAAAGACAATTATAATTACAGAAACATAATTGTCAGGATACCCTTAATCACAAATTAATTCATATCAGCCCCAGTGCAATACATACTTATTGATATTTATAATTAGGTTTACATTGTTTCATATTTTATAAAATTGAGTGGGCAAGCATTACTAAAATTGGGAGTGTGCTGCATTAGAACTCTGGCTCACCTGTATTGTGAGCACTAACTTTTACCAGTTGCCACAGGCTGAGAGTGCTCATTGTAAATGAGACACTATTTGTCAGACATGTTTATTAATTATACATATATATTAAAGAGTTGAGTGTTTAACCATGCATGTGTGTGACATGAACATTCAGAAAATAAATGTATAATTGTAGAACCATAATTGTACTGATACCCACAGTAAGACATGTGATATATCTTATATCCTGTGTATGCTCAATGCACATGGTATAGATAGTTATTCCTGTGTGTAAGTAATTCTCTGCTGTTCATTTTTATATAAAGTGGAACATCAGTAAGAAAAGTATGGCCTTAGCTGGATTAGAACCCAGGCTCACCTGTACTATAACCCTTAAATTACAACTGCTGCCACAGGACAACTAGGCAGCAACTGTATATTTTTATATTCATTACTCTTTATCTGTGCTGACTGACGCACAGTGCCACTTAGTGTGTTTGTCAGGTGGCAAACCACACATGATACAATGTATCCATTAAGAAAATGTCTACTGTCTGCTTCCTGTCTGCAGGTATTCTAGACCTGCAAGCATTACTTGCCATCGTACAACATTACTAAGTAGGATTGCACAATGGTCAGCAAAAGACGTAA
This sequence comes from Protopterus annectens, assembly GCF_019279795.1. Lineage (NCBI taxonomy): Eukaryota > Metazoa > Chordata > Ceratodontiformes > Protopteridae > Protopterus > Protopterus annectens. The sequence goes on along the minus strand of NC_056738.1, from coordinate 103,704,458 downwards.
CAATATATCTTTTTTGAAAATGAGAATGTCTACTTTTTGTGTGGGCCACTAGACTGTGTTTGCACTAAGGTAAGCGACATACAAATGTGATAGGCAAAGTTCATCTTGTATTATCCTTCTAAGAAGTATTTATTAGGTTTCATCCTTAAAAGATAAATGTGGGAATTGAACCAGGATCTACAGAGAGCATATACTGTGTGTTTATCTCTCATACCAGCTGACTTGCCTTACAGGTGTAATTTATGCAGTCCTTATCACAGAAGTATGTTAAATTAAATTTATTTGACTTACCTGTTTATCTGTGTTTGCTCTAAGCCACTCACAACACAAATATTAATATTTAAAAAAGACATAAACATTACATAATAAACTTTAGCAAACATTACAGATTTTGACATAACTCTGAATTTTAACTGTCACACCAATTAACATACAAAACACAGTAAGGGTGTCTTATCCCTCTTTGCCACAGAAACAGCTTTACAGCAGGAATACAAATTATTGTGCATACAAGCAAGTCACATTTCATCCACAGTATTGACAAGACACAACACTTCTACAATCTCTGTTGTTTCTACATGCGTTAATTTACATATTTAGTGCAATGACTGATAATACAATCATTTATAAGTATTGTTTGCAGCAACACAGCTCTGTCTTCTCTTTGTTTGTGTTCATTCTTCTCTTATCTGAGCTGTAATCTCAGACATGCAGTCTGTAGGGCATTTTGCTTCATTGTCCTTAAAATGTATAAGAATATTACATGGCAATAATATCCAGTTTTTAACAAAGGCAATGGAGTTTGGCTATTAATGGACAGAAACTGAGAAATGTGTGCTGCTCATTTCCATTTAAAACCTTGATACAATTACTGCCACATTTTGTAAGTGTAATCTGGGTGACACACCCACTGCAGGTAAGGGAGTCTGAGCTGCTGTTGTATTTTCCTTCTCCCTACCAGTAATCATTCACAGTTGCAATCCATGAGCAACTAACACTGAGAAAGTGACTGCACTATGTTTACACCTGCTACAATGAGCCAAAAGTTTGGGATTCAGCAATTCTAATGAGTTCACACCTCATTTGCATCTTCACCATGCTCACAGGCCTGAATCTGTGCCTGAACCTGAAAAGGGTGAGGAGAGTTGTGTATGTGGACAACACAGAAGAAGATTGCTATTAATTTGGATTTATCTGCACAGAAGACTTCTGATCTTAATAAGGTATGATTAACTTTTTCAATTACATACTAGATTTGCACGTTAGTAGGAATTTTTTTTATATATATTTGCATTAGCAAATGCAACTTTTATCTGTAGACACTTCTTAGAAGTTTACTTATGGCATGGGCATTTTTCTCAGGGCATGTTACTTTCTCAGATACAAAGCCTTATTAACTTTCATCACAAGTGCTATTGTTACAACTGTTTATCTTGCACTCTTCTATGTTATTTCAGTGAGTTGTAAAATGTCCTATATTGTCAATGACACATGGTTGTTAGGCTTCTAAGATGGCCCATAGACACCTCAATGGGAGTGCTGGGCACAGGTAGAAGTGACTAGCGATCATATAAAAATGACATTTCTGTTGTAAATGTGTACATATTTTGTGATAATTTTTTGAAAGCACTTATGACAGTTGACTGATCTGTTATTCCTTGATTGGTACAAACTATCATTTGCCTGTTGTTTTCGGGCTGGGGGAGCTAAATTCCACTTGTGTGTTACCAAAACCAAAATTTTAAAGAGGTTTGCTCTTGTTATTCCTTGTTTTGGATCAAACCTTGTGTGTGACTGTGATATGTTATATATACATAACTTTTTATGGTTTAATACCTGTATTTTTGTGTTTATCCAGTGGGTAATATTGCAAACATAATAATAAGTGTATATATAATAAGGACTTTTGTTTATGTATATTTATGTGTAGTAGTATCCTTCTGTTTTGTTTTATGTCACATAGGATTATGGCCTATAAGTGTCCCAATCCCCTCAAACCCCCTTTTAGTAACTCCAAAACTGGTGCAATTTTCCAAGAATTTAGGCAACATGATGTCTTTCTACTTGAGAGAGGACATGGGGATATGTCTGGCAGAATGCAAATTTAGAACCAGATAGTGAACAATGTCAATGCCATAGGGGGATGCAGCAGGACCTATGATCAGGTGAATCATAGGTCCATTGATATGACTTCATCAGCCCAGAGGAGAACAACTGCAGTGGCCCATGGACAGTTGGCTGTGGGGGAGGGATGCTACAGAACTACCACTGACACCAAAAGAAGAGTTCTTGTCCACTGTCAGAGATTCAGAAAGCTCAATGAAAGTGCACAAAAGCATGTGACTGATGTTGGTGCTGATGTTTCAGGGAGGACAAGTATGTTCCAGGATGAGCTTCCAGGTAAGCTTATATATGTCAACTTGTTACATTTTGTTGTATAGTAAAATATTGAAAGTGATAGCTCAGTTGTTTAAATATATATATTTTGTGGGGGGGGGGTATTGATAAATTTATATAGTTAATACATTCTTGTGCATTACACATGACTTTGGGTGGATGTGTCAGCCAAGTTTCAGTTAAAAGTATTGTTAATCAATATATAAAGGCAAAAAAACTGGTCCCCTGTGTTACTGGAATTGTCATGATGGTGTCCTTAACATTTGCTTAACTTCTTCCAGGACCATCCTCCCTAGGAAGTGTGGAGTCATCTGTACATGGTAAGCCAAACATTTTTATTTGAATACTGATGAGCATTTGACAGAAGTATGCATTTATCCATATGAGTAAGGTGTGTGTCATGAGTGTGTGTGTGTGTGTGTGTGTGTGTGTGTGTGTGTGTGTGTGTGTGTGTGTGTGTGTGTGTGTGTGTGTGTGTGTGTGTGTACTGCTATACCATCTATGATAGTGGCACCAGTTTTAGTTTGTTAGCACATATTAAATTGTAGTGTCAGTATTAATTTCTTTCCTGTGTTTGCTGATTGTCACAGGTGATCCTGACAGTGGAAGTGTAGGACTCTTACCACCTGATGTCAGAGTATTGGTAGACTGATGATGATGGTGGCCAAACAGAGGCACAGATGGGGATGCAGAGGATGAACCTGACACTGAGGTTGACATTCAGTCACCCCCCTGTATTTCCATCAGATACAGCCAGTAGGCCTATGCATACCTATTCCAGTGAGCCCTTGATTAAGGTAGTATGGGTACTGTGGCTTCAGTACCTGTTGACTCTGGTGATAGCCAAAGTGTGAACAAGGTGCCACAGAGGAGGGTTGTTAGGGTTGCTCAGAGGAGGCCTTTTGTCCGCCCTTTACCTGATACTGGTGCATTTTCCATGCCATTCAGTGTATGTTTAGGACTGTCATGGAGGCACAGGCATGGTCCAATAGGGCCTCTCTGGAAATGCTAATGGTTGTAGATGTGGCACAGGCTGACATGCCTAAATGCCTCTACCATATTGCCAATTCAGTGGAACAGATGAATGACACGATAGAACAGGCAGTGTCTGTGATGGAACATCTCCTGGGAGGGGGACAACAATCATCTGATGTTAACCAAAGTAGCCATGCCCAATTATACTCCCCTAGGGGCACTACTTACACTGCTCCATCAGTGGCTGAGGTGTCCACATTCAGACCTGGTAAGCCATGGGTTTGTGGTTGTGGGCGTACTCGCGAGGAGAGCTCATCCACATCAGTCACATTCAGGTAGGAGCAGTGCATCTGACCATGAGCACAGCCAGTTCTTATAGCTGGGGATGATGACAATGAACTGTCACCTCTACCATGCATAGTTCACACCTGTCTGACATACCAGGATGTAGAGTTAGCACAGAGCTTGGCTGTGTTCTTGCAGTAACTCACACACACGTTTCACCTTGAGTGCCCATACAGATACACACGCATAACAGTTACATGGGTCATTTGTGAGGCTTACATCTCATTCTGTCAAGATGGCCATTTGATTCTTTATCCAAATGTCTGTCTGCCTGTCTTTTTACTCACATACACTCGCTACCTTTTGTGTCAGCCTTGACCTCCTGCCCTCCCCTAACAACACCCTGTAAAAATGATGATAACTGTACTGAGTGCTTAGTATATATGTGTTTGTGATGCTCTTTTTTTTCAAACTGTACTGCTTTCTTACATGTTTTTGCAATGTGTACATCCCTCTCAACCTCTTAGACCAATAAAGCTGGACCAAGTCATAAATAAAAATGGGACAAAGTCCCAAAAATAGGGACAATTTTTAAATATGTTGGTCTTACAAACTTAGAAAGTGATAGAATAGCAGGTTTTGCATGACTTTTTCTGAGGGATATGAAGTCTGAAACTGAAATGTCTGTCATTATTTTCTAACTTCAGTCTTTAATGATTTGCCAGTACAAAACTATAAGGCTAAATACTGGACATTCTGTGAAAATCTGCAGATTTGAGAGGTATGACTGTGAACCTTTGATGCATGAGTCCTATTAGTTGATAGAGAACATATGTATTGATATAAGTCGGTGCTGTCACATATTGATGTCATTGCTGTAAAAATCACCCACCTTATACTTGCTTACATTAAAAAGTAACAGTATGTAAGGGTATGATATTCATTTGTGTTCTTAGATATTTATTTTTCTATTCCAGGTTCAACACTTACCTTGAAAGTCCATCAGTTGCAAGAGTTTTAATTTGAGGCTGACTCTACCTGATGCTAGCAGTACACAGCCATTATATTAGTGAGTAAAGGTTATGAGCATTGCCTGGTATCAATGTTACTGTTTGTATGTGCATAGGATCAAGGTTTTTGCCTTTTAGGTGGTAAGCATGCGTGCTATCCGTTGCCTCTTGGCCAGTGCAAGTGTATATTGTGCATGCTTACGTCCGCCTACACCCACAGTGGCTGGTGGTTCCTCCTCTGAGTTCTCACCTGCATGTGGCTGTGGTGACCTTGCCAGTGGTGCTGGGATGCATGGCCCTTAACCTTGGTGTTCCTGCTGAAGGTGTTTTCTCAGAATAATATTGCAAAGCATGGCACAGACAGTGGAAATTTCAGCACATGTACAGGGACTGTACTGCAGGGCTCCCCCAGATGTATCTAGGCACTGGAACCATGACTTCAGCAGCCAAAACACATGTTCTTTGATATTTCTTGTTTGAATGTGTGCCTCATTATAACATTCTTCAGTTGGTATTTCTGCATTTCTGATCAGCATCATCAGCCACGGTTCGAGTGCATAACTTGCATCCCCCAGTAAATGACCCTGTGGGATATCCTCTCCTAGAAAACTTCTGATACAGTTGAGAGTTGTGCCAGATATGTGAGCTGTGGTAACTGCCTGGGTTGCCACACATACATTCAGGATGATTTCCTTAGCGCTACACACAACCTGACAGTTAATGGAGTGGATGCCCTTTCTGTTTATGTACACCCTTTCCTGTTCCCTGGGTGGAGCTTTGATTTCAACATGCATACAATCTATGGCACCCAAAACTTTAGGGTAGTGTGCTACAGGGTAGAACTCCTGCACAGTTGTAGCTCTGTCCTCAGGTGTATGGGGAAAATGTATGTAGTCACTGGCAACTGCTCTCTCCCCACATAGCCTCATGCCTCATTCTCCCCATAAACCTTTCTCTAACTCTGAGCCTAAACCTAACCTGACATAACAGTAAAAGTAATCACCTGTTCAACCCTCTTCTACCTCTACCACCTCTGCTCTCTTTCACTTCTCTTTCCCCCTCTTTCCCAGTTGCCGTTTCCTCCTTACACTTCAAATACCTTCTAACCTGTGATCATACTCCCAGTCCTCTGATAACTTCTTTAGCTAAAAATATAATCTGCAATGACTTATTCCTGTAGTTAACCTTAAAATTATTTTCTGCACCCTCAACTTCTTCTATAAATCCCCTGTTCCTACTCTATATCATACCTTCATAAATACTTGACACTCTGAAACCATATAACTTAAGATGTTCTCTGACTCTTAATCATGTTTGATTTGTGTTTCTCTTTACTTTGACTGTAACTGTGAACACACTGTGTAACACAATTTTATTTAATTGTACTCTTCTTCATTTAATTTGGATTTTTATGTGAACAACTGGGTATAACTGCATATACATTTTCACATCACTTAATTTGATTTTTATGTGAATAACTGTGTATAATTTCTATGTAATGCAAATTGTTATGTGAATAACTGTGTATAATCACTATGTAATGCAGATTTTTTGTGAATAACTGTGTATAATCACTATGTAATGCGGAGCTTTTCTCCCCGGGCCTCCACTGAAAATGGGTTCCCTGAGCCCAGTGGACCTCCCCGGTCATCAAACTGAAATAAATAAATAAATAAATGTTGTAGTATACCATTCAGGAATTGATGTACGCTCCTGGATGCTAATGCCTGTGACACCCCCAGCATGTCTCCTGTTGGTCTTTGGAAGGTTCCTGTAGCTAATATTCTAAGTGCTACATATACCTTAGTCTCTACCAGTATTGGCTCCCCTCGGTTTGCCTTGAGAACAACAGAGATTGCAGAGTTCCTGTAGTGTATCACTATCCACCCTGTAGCACTCTTTAATTTACACCTCATGCAGACCATGAAAAGTTAAATGGGTCTTAACACCCTTCTCCTTCTTGGTCATGGTCTATTAGCAGCAGCAGCATAGACTTGGGCTTGTTGCACTTCTACATGAATAAGAGCAACAGCAGCCTCTAAAATTCTTTCCATGTATATTAGTTTCCATGGCTGTATTCCAATAGGTTTTGGAATTCGCAGGCAAAACTTGCACTAAGGCTACACGATTGCTTTACAGCTTATTAAATAGCCCTTCCATCTTGGATTGGTTAATTAGCATACAATTCAGCTGCTTATGCTGTAATTAACATGCCACAATGTTAACCCTATTTGCACAGCTCTACGCAGTGTGTACAGCTGCTTACTGAATACAAAATGGTGTGGTATTGTATGTACATTGCGGCGTAATGTGCACAAGGTTTTAGCAGATGGTGTAGGCTTAATTGAATCCAGCCCTTACACTCTTTTCAATATTAAATGTCTGAATGGACTTAACTCTGACAAAAACTGTTTAATTAATTAATATGCTCATAAATATGTATTTAGCACAAAGGAAAATATGAGACTAAAACATGACTGATGTGAGAAATATGCTGAATGCCTAGCTGGGTTATTGTATTTGTCACTGATTAAGGCAGAACCTTGCAATGGGAATGTTCATATTTGATATTTTATATATTATGCCTTAATAATTTAAAGTTTGCTTCTAATTAGACATGTGTGCCTGGGTTCACTACAGGCTCTTGAGTCCCAACCAGTGTCTTGAGCACCTTGTACCTTGTCTAGGCTGCTCCTCGTGTTCAAACTTAAGCATGAGTTTGGGGAAGCAGCTGTGGGGAGGGAGCACTGCACATGTTTGGACTCAAATATGAGTTTGGGCAAGTAGCTCAGGTGAGGGAGCAGGAAGGGGGTTTAGGATTAGGGAGTGGAAGAGAGAATTTAAGATTAGGGAGCAGGAGGGGTACTTTAGGGTTAAGAAGCAGAAAGGGAGTTTTAGCGTTGGGAAAGGGGAACGGGAGGTTTAGGGTTAGGGAGCAATCAATGAATTTAGGTTTAGGGAACAAGGTTAGAGTTTTAGGTTTAGGGAGCAGGAATGGAACTTTAGGATTGGGGAGCAGTCAAGGAATTTAGATTTAGGGAAGGGCATTGGAGTTTTAGGGTTAGGGAGCAATCAAGAAATTTAGGTTTAGGGAAGGGGATTGAAGTTTTTGGTTTAGAGATCAGAAAGGGAGATTTAAGGCTAGGAAGTGATTGTGGAATTTTAGGCTTGGGAGAGCTGGAGTTTTAGGTTGAGGGAGTGATCAGGAACTCTAGAGTTATTAAGGGGGAGTGGACGTTTAAACCAAGGGACCTGGTAATCAGGTTGGGAACTTTGTGGGAGTTTTAAGTCTATAGATTAGGGTATAAGGTTAGGTGTTGGCAGGACTATGTAGAAGTTGGAGATCAGGCTAGTGGGAGTTAAAGCACTTGCTTTTTTGTGCAAGTGGCAATGAGGACGAGCACCTACAGTAGAACCATGTGGTGTGTGTGTGTTTGTGTGTGTGTGTGTGTGTATACATATATATAATATATATATATATATATATATATATATATATATATATATATATATATATATATATATATATATATATATATATATATATATGTGTGTGTGTATGTGTGTGTGTGTGTGTGTGTGTGTGTGTGTGTGTGTGTGTGTGTGTGTGTGTGTGTGTGTGTGTGTGTGTGTGTGTTTGTTTATATGACTTCCGTATCTTCCTTATGTATGATTGAACTTAAGTAATGTCAAACAAAGCACACAGACAAAACTAAGACCAAACATACATAGTGCCGAATTACCTAAATATCAAACCTTTGAAAGACTGAAAAAGGATAGCAAGTTCCTTTCCCTAGCTTTACACTAAACTGCCTCCATAACCCTGACCTCCAATTTGTCTGAATAGTGGCAGTCCTATGGGAAGCTTTTTTTAAGGCACAGTGTGGGGTTAGGTTTGGGGTGGGTAGAGGGTTAGGGTTAGGGATATACATATATATATATATATATATATATATATATATATATATATATATATATATAGGCAAGTTCTAAAAGTTCACTTTCTTACCAATGCTACAGAGTAAAAGAATAACAAGTCTAAATCAAGGCAATGAGAGAAATACTACATTTATTACATGGATAAGTCAAAATCTATCTGATTAACCCTCCTGAAAACATATATTCAGTACATATTCAAATCACTGGACCTTCTATTTATAAACAGTATTAAGCCCCCAGAAATAAGATGATGGCCGGTATTCAAAGTTGCTTGTGCAACTGCAGTAGGAGTTTCCCTGATGTTTATGAATGAGTGGAGCAAAGGCAAAATTCATAGAGGTCATTTTCACTAATGAGAAACGTCTTAAGTAAAATGAGATGTAACTAAACAATTTTATTAAGTGGTGTATGCTAATGAGGTGTTCTTGTGACTCATAGTCTAGTATCCTCATAGTAAGCACATCTGTTATTGAAAGCAATGCTTTGTCTTTGATATCTGAGTTGCATTCCATGAACTTTTCCCATCCATCCCTTCAGTAGTTTGTCCAAGTATGTACAAGAACTTCCCTGACACACAAAGGAATTATTTCCCCCAGCAAACCCTTCAGTTACTTGTTTAGCTATGCATAAGCACTAAAATGACACAAAATACATTTTTTGCCCAGCAATCACTTCAGAAGTTTGACCATGTATGCACAAGCACTAAAATGAAGCATTTCGCCCAGCGATCCCTCCAGTAGTATCTCCAAGTATGCACAAGCAACAAAATGAAACATTTCCTCAAGCAATCCCTTCAGTAATATGTCCAAGTATGCACAAGCACCAAAATCAAACATTTCCTCCACCACTCCCTTCAGTAGTTTCTCCATGTATGCATAAGCACTTCACTGACTCCAAAATGAACCATTTCCCCCAACGACCATTTCAGGAGTATGACCACATATGTACAAGCACTTCACTGACTCCAAAATGAACCATTTCCCCCAACGACCATTTCAGGAGTATGACCACATATGTACAAGCACTTCACTGACTCCAAAATGAACCATTTCCCCCAACGACCATTTCAGAAGTATGACCACATATGTACAAGCACTTCACTGACTCCAAAATGAACCATTTCCCCCAACGACCATTTCAGAAGTAAGACCACATATGTACAAGCACTTCACTGACTCCAAAATGAACCATTTCCCCCAACGACCATTTCAGGAGTATGACCACATATGTACAAGCACTTCACTGACTCCAAAATGAAACATTTCCCCCAACGACCATTTCAGAAGTATGACCACATATGTACAAGCACTTCACTGACTCCAAAATGAACCATTTCCCCAACCATTTCAGAAGTATGACCACATATGTACAAGCACTTCACTGACTCCAAAATGAACCATTTCCCCCAACGACCATTTCAGAAGTATGACCACATATGTACAAGCATTTCACTGACTCCAAAATGAACCATTTCCCCCAACGACCATTTCAGAAGTATGACCACATATGTACAAGTACTTCACTGACTCCAAAATGAAACATTTCACCAAATGACCCCTTCAGTAATATGTCCATGTATGCAGAGCAATAAAATACAATTAAAAATAATTTCATTAAGTAAAATCAATAACTGTACCTCCTTTTGAAATGTATGGCAGTACATAGTCCATTTTTGCCTTCCTCTTGCAACTCCATATTCTCTTGGTAAATTGCTGCTTACTGGAATAAGTTCAGGGTCATTTACATGTTTAGTATGCAAATTAGGTCATTTTAGATTCATCTGTATGAATCCTACTAATATGTAATAGTGAATGCCCCTTATCTGCTTATTAGCTTTCCTCCTATTGCTTATTCCTTAAGCATGTTAGGCTTTTATGATAAGAAGGCATGTTTAACAGAGTACCTCTGCATTTTCATAGTCATCCAGAAAGACATGATTTGCATAACCATGTAGCACCAGTCTCTGTGGATTATTGCTAGGAAAATGCAAAGCCCCAGAAAATGAATACTGGCCAATGTGTTATTTCACATTTATAAGTATTTCTTAACATTGCTGATCTGTTTTGAAATCTAACTTATTTCAAATATCAAAATAAGTGAACTATGTTAAGGAAAGATTTCAGTACTCAAAGGTTTAAGATATTTCTCTTACCCAGTTACATTTTGTTGACTACTTTGTGTAACAGTTATTAAAGCAGTCCTTGCTTCTCGCTGTAGATTCACATCACTGCTGAACTACCATATTTCATACCCGTTAAACATGCCATAGTTCCTTAACTATGTCTTTCCTTGCTGTACTAGAGCCTAAACTATGTTGATAATGACTGGCTGAGAAATTTAATAAGTAATACTTCGAGTAAATCTATATGTTTCATAGTTATTAGTGCTACTGGTACATATTGCTGTCTTTTGTTGGTATCATTTTGTTATACATGAAGTATTTATAGCTTTAGTTGTTTCTATTGCTAATTCTGCTTTAATATGTTTATTATTGTCTTTCTCAAGGTTTTGCTACCCTGGAGGATGAAAAAAAATAAAACACATTGAAAGCAAATTCAGGCTGTGTTTTGAGACAGATTTGAGAACGAATTAGCAAAGCAAAGACAGTATTAGCAATGTTCTTGCTTTTTAAAAACGTTGTTGCAGGAATATTCATGTGATTATTTTGTCTGTCTAGATGATGATCAAGGCTGTTAATTATAGTGTACATACATCTATCTGTGTCTTGTTTTGTGTTGGATTTTATAACTGTCAGAAAACACTCCAATTTTCATTTTACTTGAAAAGTACCATTGTGAAATATCATTGTGCTGTAATTAATTATATATGAGTTTGTAAAAGGCAAGCTAACAGATATGGCCATAAAAGATGCTTCAGCTACAATATTAAAAGGATTAGTACAGTACTAAAAGGGGTGTCTCACTTCTTTGGACCATATTATACTGTCTTTCATTCAATGATGTAAACAGTGAAGTTTAAAACTAGGATTCATATGAGTGGTGCTAAAGCAATCAAAATATCATCTCAATGATTACTACAACATAGTGAATGTACATAAACATCCAGACATACGCTTCTCATAAGAACAAGAATTAATGTGATTTATTATTTATTAATTTGGCCTTTTATTATGAGCTAACAAACTATAAGTAAGGAACAGGTATTATGATTATAGGATTGTAGGAGATTACTAGGCTACTGACCCAGAGATCATTTTAAGACCTAGCCAATTCAATCCAATGTAATACCATGGCAGTACTAGGCAATACCCAAGATTGCATTTAGTGATGACTGCCCATGTCCAGGAGGGTTGTGGGCGCTATCTGTGGTAAGAATTTATGGTGCCCCATCAACTCATCCAGGTTCTTCTTGAACAGTGTCATAGAGGTGCTCTATTTCACATGAATTTGGTAGCCTTCGCATTGCATTGTATTCATATGTTAATTGTACCATGAAAGGTGTGCACATGTATTGCAGAGCTGTTACTTCTGCCTCAATCCCATCCAAACATTTTGAAGTACATAATGGCTGGTTTACACTTGCTTATGTTAACATATAAATTATATTCAAATGACATTCCGTATAATTTTGTGACAGTTCTACTAATAGGAAGCACTGTAGTTTAGTGGTGCAATCTCTTCCTTGTGGATCCTTAAATTCATCCTGACTACCAGTCACTGCTAATGTAGAATTTGTGTGGTATCTTCGTCTGTATCAATTTCCTTTGGCCTCCCCTCACAAACATGTCTAAGATGGGCTAAACCAACTTATTCATTCATATATGCATACCACATTTTTATACAAGTCAAATGGTTTCCTTTGCAAATAGTAATTATTTATTTAGTTTATAGATTTTTATTTTGATGACTGGCTTAGTCCATCTGGATATTAAAGTTACTTTTACAGCCTGTAGCTAAATATGAAGCTTTTCTTCCTGATTCTTCTGTAATGTGTTAACAAGAGCCTGGAGATACATAGAGCAGTTGATTAACAGCTGGATGTCTGAAATACCTCAGTGCACTGTTGTTATAATTATATTCATTTGGCCAGACAAACAATATGGCAACCTGCTGGTATTATATCATCTATGGCTTAAATGAGATCTGTTTAAACTGCTAAAAAAGAACCATTTGATTCCTCCAGGCTTAGCTAGTAACTAAAATAAAATGCATAAGTGAATATAAACATGTAGATTACCTCAGAGTAGTAAATGGAATATATTTACACTGAAAAGCATGCAAACTGTCAAGATGAATGAGTGAAGAGACAGTAACCATGATATTTATTCAACAAACCTCTTCACTGAATTACCCAGTGATGAAGCCCATATCACATACAAATTCTAATAAAGGTAACTCTGCTTGAATGTACAACTACCATATAGTGACCATGTAATTTACTTACACATGTATGTTTATATGTGATTTCTACCTGTAAAAGAAGATGTGTTTATATACACAAATAAATATGTCTAAATGCATTTCCCAGTTGATCGATATCAAGTACATGCTAAATGTTTATACATTATGTACACTCACTAGTCCATATCTTGAATATCTACTCACTGTAGGCTGAACAGCAACCTGATTACTGTCATTAACAGTAGCTCATAGATCTCAAATATTTTATCAGCATCACTCTCAACTGCCTCACATGGAAATCTCAAGAATTATTTTGTTGAATCTTAAGATTCCATCTGATAAGAAAAGACCATAAACGCAGGAGAAAAGTGAATATCAAACATTTGTCTTCTCCTTTAAAATTGTTTCTTGCCCCCTTGCACAACCTGATGCGGGAGATGCCCAGCCCAGTGTACCCCTAAACCAATACACACACACACACACACACACACACACACACACACACACACACACACACACACACACACACACACACACACAAGTCTATGACAGACATTTGAAGTATCAAAACTTCAAATGCCTGTCATAGCATTAAAAGAATTTGAATCATGAGGATATGAAGACGCTACAAATCGAATAACAAAGTTTAAAAAAAAAATCTATGTTTTTGCTAATTATGTATATACCAACTCTGAGATTGCACTACGGGAGGGAAAGTGTATATTCCCCGAATCCAACTGTATAGTGATCTCGCACTTAAAAAAAAGCCATTACGTGTGATCAGCTTATTTTAGATATCTAAGCTGTTGAAGTTTGGGGGCCGGAGGGTGAGAGGGGCACTTAGTGATCTAAAAAGGGCAATTTTTTAAAAACTATTTGCTACCACAATATAGGTTCAATTGAAGGACATTGTAAGCTTAGCCAATTTACCTTTTGGTGCTTGAATTAACATTTCCTGATTGGTCTTACCCATCCCATGGATGATAACTGTATATTAGCCCTAAAGAGAATAACTGTGATCATACCATAGATAATTCGAAGGGGCCCATGTAAGGGATGCAGCATTTAGGAACTGCTTCTGTCCATTAGTGGCACAAAGGGCAAGCCTAAAATACATTTTCTATTACCCATCCTTAGATCCAAGTTGCATTTGAATATGGACAGGGATGAGCTTTGTTTTACTTGAATGGATAGTCTGTTCTGGAATCTCTCCACAACATTCAGTTTAGGTACTTGGACTGAGTATTTCTGATGCCATTTGCCTTGCTGATGCTCAGTAGGTCCATCAGTATTGGGTGGGAGGATGCCTTGTATGCCAGACAGATCACCTCTAAGCACTGTGTAGGATACTGAAAATAGTGATAAATCTTTGCAGTGGTCCACGCAAGACCTGTTGTTTAATACTTGGATCCTTTTAGTAAGATATCTCTGTGGGTATTCCAATTGTTGCATGGGTCTGAACAGATACATGCCAAAGTGGGCATTATATAAAATGATTGATCTAATGAGGGCTTTGTAAAGGGGGACAATAACATCTCTAGATCTAGTCACAATCAATTTGTTTATAAGCTGTGCAATATAGAAAGACTTTATGCCTCTGGGCACATTAGTCAAAAGTTAGGTCACTGTACATACAAGTTCCCAAATGCCAAATAATGGGTCAGTTCTCAGGGGGTATTGTCACTTTTGCAGTTCCCAGGAGTAGATGATGTCCCAAAGGATACGATAATGTATTTTTTGGAGTTTAATTTCAATTCATGATTCTGGCACCAGTTATTGTTTAGGATAAACCTTTCTGCATGATGGTTTAGTCATCTGGGGATTCAATAACTTCTCCTGGCTTGCAGTCATCTCAAACTTAGTCGGCCAAAGCCCTTTGGTATTTCTTTGGTATTTCCTTTTACTTTTGAGATGTATATGCCAGGCAGAAAAGGTCTCAGCACTGAACCCTGTGGGACTCCATTAGTGACTGGTCTCTTTGTAGAGATAACTTGAGGTCCACAATCCACAGAACTGCACTGACATGTTCAACAAGATGACTGTTATTAATTATTAAAATAACAATGAAAATCATAAGCTATCAGAAGTTGGAATGAAACAACACAGTGCCAGTTGTAAAAAATAGTAAGTGCTTTCTTTCCTTTATTGTCAAACACAGAACAGAAGTGCTTATTATTTTTTACAACTGACACTTTGTTGTTTCATTCCAAATTCTGATCATTTTATAGTTAATAACAGTTCAAAATGCCAGAGCTGGATCATGGTTAAATGGGCCCTAGGCAGGGTAATAGATTAGAGCATGTTTAAAATTTATTGTTTTGAACATTTTTCCAATAAGCAATGAAACAAAATTTGTGAACCAATAATGACAAAATTGCCCAAATTAGAACATTTCCGTCTTCGTCATTCAGGCAGCATATGTGAGCAGATCCGCACAGCATAAAAGCAAAACACTTAGGCAAATGGGCAGCATATGTGAGCAGAATCCACACAGCATAAAGGCTACAAGCCCCCCACCACACAGAAAACAATCAGCATAAAAGCAACAATTTCCCCCATCAAAAACACACAGGCAACAGCTATTGTGACTAATGTGAATGTGATCAAAAACTCTCTTCACCTGGAAGCAGCAAAAACACTTCAGCAATCGAGCAACAGATGTGAGAAAACTATACTGTAATGTATTTTAAAATTGCATGGGTAACAGGAACGCACACAAGCACATAGACGTGCAGGACCATAGAAGATGCTGCCACCATAGTCTTGCAGCTGTAAAAGTGTGGATGCTCTCCTCCCCCCTCACTCTATGGTTCCGGCATCTTTGTCTAGAAGGTTTACAACTTAGGTATAAAGGGGATGCATAAATGAGGTAGAGCGGTTAATGGGAAAGTTAGAAAAAGAGAAAGATGAGAAGTGTTGTTTAAGGCAGGGTGAAAAGAGATGCATTAATTCAAGTGCAGGAGGGAAAGTTGTCAAGGGTGTAATGATTCAAGTAGAGAAGGGCGAAAAGTTTGTGATAAGCAAAAGGAAGTTTTCACTTTTACAAGAAGTATCAAGCTGGTGTTGAACACAAGCATGACCAAGACTGAGTAAGATATTGTTTGAGCTAGATTTTATAGCTTGGAAGTTTGTTAATCATTTTTACTTGTGTAAGAATGGTGTTCCAGAGTTCAGAGATGTAACAGGAGTATAGTGAGTCCCCTGATGAATTATTTGCTTTAGTAGTGCTTAGTAGAACTTTATCACCAGAATGGAGATCCTTTGTAGAGGTGTAGGGCAATAATATATTTTTAATGCAGGGCGTTGCTCAGGAAATTATATCAGTTTGTATGGCATAACTATCTGAGAGTATGTTATGTAGTTGTCAAGCTCTAGCCAGCTTAGCTGCTTTAAGGCTTGGCAGTGGTGAGCTCAGTGTGCAGTGTTGGTAGCACATTTAGCTACATTGTTGTAACAGGAGGCTAGTATGGATTTTAGTGTAGAGCTTAAGGTTGTTAGAATAGGTGAGGCATATAAGAGGGTTGGAAGTGAATAGGATGAGGCTAAGGTTTTTCTTTCTGAGTCTGTAAGGTATTTTTTCATCCTGTAAAGGGAGCCAAGTTTCTAGTGGGTCTTTTTAATTGTTTGAAGAATATGTTGATCAAATTTAAGATTGTCATCAATTACATTAGTGTAGAGCTTAAGGTTGTAAGGATGGGTGAGGCATATTAGAGGGTTGGAAGTAAATAGGATGAGGCTAAGGTTTTTTTCTTTGAGTCTGTAAGGTATTTTTTTCATCCTGTAAAGGGAGCCAAGTTTCTAGTGGGTCTTTTTAATTGTTTGAAGCATATGTTTATCAAATTTAAGATTGTCATCAATTACAATGCCCAATAATTTAGTCTGTGGTACTACCTCAATTTTAATATTATTTGCTGATGTAACCAAGAAAGATTGTTTTTGATGGAGATAAAATATGGGGGTAAAGAACATCAGTTTTGTTTTACTGGGATTAAGGAGAAAGTTTGGATTTTTCAGTCATGTTTCGATTAAAGAAAAAGAAATCAGGGTCATTTCTTGTAGTCTAAGTATTGTGGGGGGCTGTACATATTAAAGTCAAATCATCTGTATATTGTACTATATTTTCTTGCTGTATGGCAGTGTGAAGATTGTTTATACAAATATTAAAAAGAAGAGGGTCCTAGCATAGAACCCTGAGGTACACCTACGGTAACTGGAAGTCAGGTCATGTTGCCGTTTGACTGCTTGTTGCCTTCCATGATAGATAACTAAGGAACCATTTAAAGGAGGAGGAGGAAAGAGAGAGAGCCCTATAGAAGAAAGTTCAGCGAGTAAATGCTGGTGTGATACAGTCTCAAAACCTTTGGCTAAGTCTAGGAACACAGTTGGCAATGGGTTATCATTGCTCCTATGCTGGTTTATAGTGTTGGTGGAGTGAAGGAGGGTGGTGGTTGTGCTGTGGTGGGGTCTGAAACCATGCTGTGTTTCCAAGAACAGATTATATGAATTTAGGTGATGTAGACATTGTGCATTAATACATTTTCTAATATCGGAGCAACACTGTTAACGTGGTTCAGCTGTAATCCAGTTCCTTAACATTTCTGTTAACTACTTGTCTGTACAAATTATTTGTTGTAATAATTTATTTGTAAAAAACAAAAGTTATTTTAAATTGTACACACATCTGGTTAACAGATGTGTTAAGGTCCTAGACAAGGGCAGTTAGCTTAGTACTAACCTATGAACCTATTACAGATGAACAATCATGTTTAAAGTGTTGCCCCACTAATTACAAAGACAGAAAGTAAAAAAAAATAAAGAAATACTTCCAATTTAGATAACAGGCATTTTTTTTTAAATAGTCCTAATATGGTGATATATACACCACATTACTTGGCATGAAATGAACTATCTCCCTTTACAGTGTTGCAATTTACATTTCGTTCATGCAGTTCTCAAGTGGCGAAACTTGATGAAGACATACTCATGCTGAATCTGCTTCATCAGACAGATTTTACTTCTCCTTGGGGCATGTGAAATGATGTTAAAAATACAGGGAAATGGCTATGTATATGTTTGCCGTGAAGTGCTTACAACACACAACTTGTTAAGATTCGGCTTGGACTTGAAATAATTATGTAAACCCCTCGTAAAATAACAAAATATTAGCACATCCCAACAGCGGCCATTTCTGTTGTAATTGATGCCTTGCTAAATCAGTGGCTGACGCTTTAAAAAAATGCTTTACTGTTTCATGATTCTCATCGCATGCTCACAGCCGCAAGATGCCAACTAAGTATAATTACAGATTTGGATTAGGACTTTTTGACTAATACATATCATAGTATGCATCGTATGCCTATTATGGAGAAATACGTCTTATAGTACTCATTTGTTTTTTTTTTTTACTATTCCGTTATCGGCCAAACAGTGTTGATACGGCTGCTGAGCTCTGAATCCACTGTCAAACCATGCATTTTTGATGTTAATGTTACCAGGAGTGTGTCAAATAATTACATGGATAATATTTAAAAAAAGAAGCTGTAACCATTACATTTTACATAAACCTGTTAAGATTAACATCAAAAATACACGGCTGGACACTTGATTCGGAGCTCAGCAACCGCATTAACAGTGTTGCCCCATTAACGGAAAAGTAGCCATTTTTCAAGTATTTTTGATAGGGGAAGAAGATTGCAATGCGCCTACAGGTAGTAAACTCTGTAGATGTGCCACCTCTGTGTAAATGTATAATAACTGATTTTTTTCCAGATAGAAGGAATGTATTTTTTGGATATAAATCTATTTATCAGTATAGAGACTGTAAAAGCAATTGCATCTGCAGCCATTTTTAAGTAGTCTGAGGGAAGTTGGTCAGCAGCTACAGTGGTTGGCTTTAACTTATGTAGGAGTTTTTTAATCATGGAGGTAGGTACTGGGCTGAAGTCAAAATGCTGAGGATATTTAACAGAAGCTGCTGGTACTGAGAGGATAGAGGAAGCATTAATGTTTGACAGACAATATAGTCAGTATAAAATAGTTGCCAGACTGAGTGGAAGTGAATCAGTATTATTGTTGGATGTAGGTGTTAGGGTGGTAATTTAGCCTGGTTGTACAAGTTTGTTTCTGGATGTTCAGAAGAGTTTTGGGTCGTGCTGATGTACATTTTGGAAGATGTTATAACATGTTTACTTGTCATGTTTTATTTATTTTTGTCCTCTTCCTTTGTTGCCTGAAGAGTTGAAATGTATTTCATGTTCTATGTTTGAGCCACTCATTCCAGACGTTGTCTTGCTGTTGTCTCAGTTTATTTTGCTAGTCATGTTGCAGGATTGGATTTGACCCTTTAAGTATGTATTAGGGGCAAGGTAATTGAGAATATTTTAGGGATATCTCATTGACATGTGAGACAGCAAAGTAACAGTGCTGAGAAAAACAATCAGTAAGCTTTAGCTGTGGCAAAAGGTAAGAAAGTTTCTAGCGATAATTATATGAGTTGAACAGAGTAAAACAGGTAAAGGGGGGAGGAAAATTACAGGGAACAGTAGACAAATATAGGAAGTCTAAGCAAAGATTTAGATTTGTGGTTAATTATTTAGAGATTTATCTGCAAGATACTGTAGTAAAGGCAGAAAAGGAGGAGGGAACAGTCCGAAAATGAAACCAAAGCAAATAGTTTGTCCTGTTTCACTGGGACGAGGATGACAAGCTATGTACTGCCCATTATTTTGAACTACAAAAAAAAACAGTTAATCTGATTGCCCATTATTATGGGCAGTAGTATCTACCGGTGGCATAGGTGTTGTTGGGGGTTCTATGGAGTCATGTCTTGTAGTACAGAGTATGCACCAATACAGCTACCTACTTCAGGTGAGTACATAGACACTCACCTGTCCCTACAGTCTGATTCTACAAGCTGTAAGTCTTAGTTTATGTTAACTTTACTGGATTACACATACATATGCACTTTGACTGCACACTCTTGATCCTTTCAAGGGTGGACTTCAGGCTTGGGTGATAGATTCTTCGAGAGCCAGTCGATGGGGATTGGATTTTCTGAGCCATTAATTCGGTTGACTTATGCCAGGGGGCACAGCTCTGGAGCTGAGCAGGGCGGTATGCCACTGAGGTGTCTGTAAGGTACATCCCAAAAGGGCATTGTACACTGAACAGTAGTTGGAGTTCATGTAGGGACGAGCCCGGGACACCGTCTGGTCTGCCCGTTTTTTTGCTAATACTGATCACGCCTTCCCTTTTTGGATTTTTGCTCTGTCATGTAGTAGCTTCCTCCTTCTACTGGAATGCCATTAGATTCCAGTCTGATTTTCCATTTCCACAGGGGGGTTTTGAAAGATTCCCACCTCGGTTTTGAGGAGGTGAAATTAGTTTTCCTGTGGTTTTTTTTCTGGGGGGCTGGGGTCAGGATGTGAATATCTAGAATGTTTCCCCTCTTGTGGGAGTGGCAACAAGTTGTTCCATAGCATTTGAGCTTCAGCTACCACCAACCTGAGTGTGGGTATCTTTGTTGATGATTGATACTCTCCTTTTGTGTTCGGGTCCAAGTTTGGGGCCGAAAAAACACATATGGACGTATAACCTGGTAGTGCTGGGTGCTCCCGGATCCATGCTAAGGAGTTTTCGAGTGTGTGCATCTTATCCCTTGTGATACTTATGGAGGTGGGTTTGTTTTTCAGCCTTTGCCTAAAAGGCACTCATGGGGGTGGCAAATCCTAGAAGACCAGTGACAGGTGCAAACCGTCCCTAGTGAAGCATCGTGTGGCTTCGAGGCATGTCATCCGGTCAGGGTCATGGGCTACGCTCAGAGAGCTCTCTATATCTCTTCATGTGTAGTCCAGGGAAGCACGTCTCAGGTCATTTGGTGAGGCGGGACATCCGTGTGCCTGATTTGAGTCACCTATTATTACGTATCAGGTGGGTGTGTTGTTTAGCCTTAAGGGCTATGACTGTCGCACACTGGCTTTGTGAGCTATGTGTTGCATGTGTTTTGTTTTGTCTGCTTTGATGGTTTAAAACCCAAGGTTGCTGTGCTGGGACCCGATATGTTGATTGCGCTTAAAAAACCGCTAAAAGCGGGTTTGAAGCATACTTTGCAGTTTAGCTAGATAGACAGTCGCACAGGGTAGTAGTAGCAAAAAAAAACAGTTTTTTCAGGTTAGCAGTGGCTCTTTTAGCCAGCTTGGCTGGTAGTACAAAGCGCACAATAACGCCAAAAGTTGGTTTTATACAGGGGACTTGAAGAGCTAAAAATTGCCAAAACGGCCGCCAATAGACTGCTCTTGTTGTGGCTGGGAACTCCTCCAGGGGGATAGATAGTGCTCTAAGCTCCCCACTGCCACTGTTTCCAGTCAGAATACAGCAAAACCTGTATTTGTACTACTCTAGGTCAACCACTCCTCAAGGGACAGAGCTGCAGAGCTCCCCCCACCCACTCTGGTGAACAAACAAGCTTTCCTCCTATAAATAAGGATATGGGCAACACAGGTCTATATATATAAAAACAGAAAAAACACACAAACACTTCAGATGCAGTGCAACCTAGAGCACTTGAGTTGTAGCGATATTAAGGCAATTACAGTTATAATAAATGCTCTGAAATATACTCTATATTTCCAGAATGTTTGAGAAGCACAGTCAGAACACAAGGAGGTTCAGGCAAAAAAATAGCTCCTATGCAGCCTGTGCAGCATATTTGCAAGATACACACATTCAGCACTTCAAAAATGATGTTTCTTAAGTTTCAGTCCAGTACTCATGACTATTTCTTTTACTGCATAACTGTTAAACTGTTTTACGGACAGACACAAGGTATAGAGTTTGATTCTCACCTTCAGAAAATTGGATAGGCTTAAAATTGCCTAGAAGGACAGCTAGCCTAGTACTTACCTATGAACCTACTGCATATTCTAGTCATATCAGTACTATTAACTGCTTTATTTACAACTTCATAAATATGTGAACTATCACACGGTACTTTGGCACTGCCTGAGCTGCTCTGACAGCCATTTCACTTATTTTGACTCAATATCTCTTTATTATTATTAGATATTATCTCCAAACATTCAAGCTCTTTTTTTCTGATAATTGTACTAGCCATTGAAACGTTCAGTAAATATGCAACATGAATTTCTTTATTCATAGCAAGTGTCTATGATTGCTTTAAGTGCTTTTTTTCAAGTACATATTTGGAGCATTAATTTATTTTGTCTGCACTTGTGCTCACAGTCAAACCAGATCTGTCACTAGGCTTTAGCTTGAGCCTTGAATATGTTAAAATAGTGCAGGGAGACTTATTAGACATGTCAATGCTTTAACTGTAGATTTAGGCAATATGTTACGTTCTGTACTAGTATCAAGCTTAAATGCAACACTCTTACCTTTAATCATAAGATTTTATATCCAAAAATATAATTACTGCTGTTTAGCGTGTACTGCAATTACTGTATGTAGTTCTATAGTGCCCTCAGACATTTTTATTTTGTTTTATTCTTTTCTTTTTCTCTAAATCATGCACATCTTACTGCAATGCTTTACTTTGTCTTTTACTCATACTTATAAAATGGTTGTAAACCTCATATAGTAATTAATAGCCTTGCAACTTACTGTGTCACACCTGCTGCCACATTATTTACAATAAATACGGTATCTGCCTGCTTGTTTACTAATAGACACAGTCTAGGATGTCATACAGCTGCCACTGTTTTGTTTGAGTTAATTTAGCATTTCTGGGCTTTATCCTACTCTGCATTTTACTCTGAACTTTTATTTTACACATTTTTCAGTTGTTCACCTATGCTTTTGAGCAGTATTCTTGAAAGTTTACTCTCTCACTACATAAGTCCGGTAATTCATCAAGTTTCTCAAGTCAGCTTACTTTAATAGTCTGCCTCTGACATGATTATGTTTAGTTCCACAGATAGTTCTGTTTATCATTGAATTATACAAGTCACCACTCTCACAATCTCATACTCTATGCTTCTGTTGACTCAAGAATCCCTTAATTTCATTTGATCGTAAGTTCACTTTATCGACAAAGAAAAAGGGTGGTTCATTTAATCTAAAACACATTTGATCAACACTCATTACATTGAAAAGTGTGAAATACTATAGAAAATGACTGCTGGTATGGTTTTGGAAGGCAGGAATTACAATGCAAATTAATGTTGATCAGCATTTTTACCATGATAATTCCCTCTATCATTTTGTTCCATTATCCCAAAACACAAAAGCAGCACCAAAAAGTAAAACATGACCACTGGAACCACAACACTCGTTGAACACCAATTTATTAAAGTAAAGCGCTTTTCGTCTACACAGTAGTAGACTTCCTCAGACAAGTTGTACAAAAGTTTACTTCATTTAAATACATATCAGCTGGTTCAAATTAAAAACATTCTACCAATCACATACTGTTTCACATGACATCACTACATACAAATCTAAGCTGAGGTTACGCTGTCATCTCCCTTTCAAAAATGAATAGGTGATTTTATGGTCAATAGATTTAATAAAATAATACCAAAAGTCTAAAAATATACTTGTATATGTAACTAAAAATGTTGTAAAACAAATTGTTATGTTGTAGAAATAACCTGTTTGGGTGTTTCCCTAACGTGTTAAACTTTTCAGCTTTAAAATACACACAATCGAAGTCACTTCATTTAAACCTGGAGGGGTGTAAGAATTCAACTTGAATTGCCAAAGAAGTTCCGGTTTTTCTAACAATAAATGATGGGGGCCTCCTTTAACACTGACAGGTACTTGACCTATCACTTTAAAAAGGAAGTGATGTGTAGGGTGTTCTATACAGTGCCTAGCTAGTGCATTGTTTGGGGTCTTTTTCCTAATGTGGTAGATGTGCTCATATATCCTCTCCTTTAATTTCCTGTCAGTCTTCCCTACATAAAATGATGGGTAGACTTGACAGGTGGCTAGGTAAACAACAGATCTAGAATTACAATTATATCTGCCTTTCACTTCCAATCTACTGGTGCCTACTCCCAGTATGATTCCTGTTGCTATGTGTTTACAATAGTTACGACTTTCGCATTTGTAGGTACCTTTTATTCTACTGAATGTCCTGGAGTCCGTTTCTAAAATATTCTTTAGATTCCTCCCTTTTCTGTAAACAAGTAGTGGACCATTCCCTAGTCTCTCCAGGACTTCTTGTTCTGTCACAAACAGGTTCCAATTTCTCCTTAGTATACATTCAATTTCTCTTGCCTCTAAGCAAAAAGGAGTAATAAATCTGGTACTCGATTTCTCAATGGTAGATCTAATTTCTGGCAAAAAATTCTGAACCAAATTAGCAGATACTACCACATCCCTAACCTCCTCTACCAAGGGTTCTGGATAGGTGGACATGAGGATAGGTTTATAAAACCCCATTCTCCTTTTATACTGCACCTCTTCTAATAGGTCAAGGACTAAACCATTCAGGTATCCCTGCCTCAAGAACATTTGTTTTAGTGTGTGACATTCATCAAGAAAAGCACCGTCCTCTGTAACCATCCGTGCTGCCCGGACAAGTTGTCCTTTTAGCACTGATCTCTTCTGGTGGAACGGATGGCAACTTGAAAAGTGTAACATGGTGTTAGAGTAAGTGGGTTTGTGGTGTATTCTGGCCTCAAACCATTTCTCCTCAGTGTTTTTCTTTAACTCAACATCAAGGTAGATAACGGTGTTGTCTTGATAAATGTGTGTGAAGTTAAAGAACCTGGTACTATTGTTTAAGTACTCTAAGAAGTTCTGGGCGTCGTGTTCAGTACCTTTAAACAGAATAAAAATGTCATCCAAAAGCCTCATGTACATCATTATTCTCTCAGCCCATTCTTCACTCATAAGGATGGTCTTATGGTCCGAATTCGCTAGAACCAAATTGGCATAGCTCCCCAAACATGGGGAACCCATTGCAACACCCACCAACTGTTTGTATATTTCATTGTCAAACATTGCCAAGTTGTTATTCAAAATAACACCCATCATCTCCTGAAATAACCTAACTTCTGTGTTACCGGCAGCATAAAATAATAGTCTTTCAACTACCCATTCTATTCCTTCTTCGCGGGGGATAGAAATATATAAATCCATAACATCAATTGTCAAAAATCTTACATCTTCCTGGTACTCATGTTCATTCATAGATGTCAAAAAAGACCAAGAGTGTTTACAGACTTGTTTTCATTGATCACATACTTCTTTAAAATAGAATCCACATATTTGGCACAAGCATAGGTGATTGAACCCCTGGCATTAACAAGTGCCCTCATTGGTGGATTGAACTGGTCCTTGTGTAACTTCGGTAATCCAAATAGTGTCGGAATCTTTGGGCTTAAATTGGTTAAATAGTTAAATGTCTCTATGTCAATCAGGCTATCAGTGAATAAATAATTAAAAAAACATGAATCTTTTTGTATGCTCCATTCATTTTGTTAATGCTTGATTTACCATAGGTACCACTGTCTAGGACAGTCTGCATCCTTGACTTGTAGTCATTGGTGTCCATAACAACAAGCCCACCTCCTTTGTCTGGTTTGAGTACCCGAACAGGCAAATCTTTAATTAAGTTCAAAGCTTCAATTCCTTTTACATCAATGTTGTCCAACTTCACTTTTCTATTGTTTCTCTGTAGGTACCTCAAATCAACCTCACATAAGTGCTCAAATAAAGTTAGTAAAGGGTGCATTGGCAGATCTAATGTGCTGGATACCCTTAATTTATCATTCATTTGACCACTCTTACCAAAATGTAAAGAAAAGTTTACCTTCCGAGTATAGAGCTTTAGATCTATTAAGATTTCTGGTCATTTGAAGTGGTGATCGGGTACAAAATTCAGACCCCCCTACTAAAGATCTCACATAGTTCAGTATCTAAATCAAAATTAGAATAATTGTATATTTTAAAATCTCTACTTTTGTTGAATAAAACAGTGGGTTTAACTGTTAGCTGGTCAACTTGTTCTCTTCCTTCCTGGCCCCCTTCCCCCTCGTATTGTATTTGGGTCTGTGGTTCTGGCCGTTGTTGGAAAAAGAAGTTTGTTCTTGTGAATAGTTGTTGTCTTGTGCTCTGTTTTCAATATTATTTCCCTGGTTATGGGGTGAGTTGTTAATGTCTCCCAACCCTTCTGCCAAGTTGTTAACCCTCTGTCGGCCATCTGGTGGTACCAGGAATGTGTCAGATGAATGGCCCCCTCTATCTTGCCTACAAGCCGAGGTTCCTGGTTGTCCAGTAAACTTCCTAGCTTGTGATGGTGGTGGTTTAGGGTAGGCTACACCATTTTTATAATCGTCAATGTCTCTTTTAAGTTTTTTCAATTTAATTTCAGAATTTTTAATAGTCTGTTGTTCGATGGTAGTGAAGACCCTTTTGTATTCAAATTTATAGATAAAAAAATCACTATGTGCTCTAATTTCAAGATTTAAATTGGAAATGTCACTGGTTAAGTTATCAATGGTAAACTTATAATGTTTACTCATCAGTTCCATTAATTCAAACACATGTCTGTTAAATAAGTCAGTTAAATAAAAAAAAAACGGTGTACCTCCTTCCAACCCCAACGAATGTTGCCAAGATCGAAGCTCCTTTGGTACAACTCCTTCCTTTTTACATTCTTTGAAATAACGTATTTCGAGTTGTAACATCTTTGCTTTCAAAGATTTTTGATCCAGATCCTTTAATAAAGACACAAGCAATCTGTTTCCTCCTGACGGTAGCTCCCTAACGTTGTTCTGTGTGTTGCCACATTGACTTCTATTGTGTGTATTTTAAAGCTGAAAAGTTTAACACGTTAGGGAAACATCCAAACAGGTTATTTCTACAACATAACAATTTGTTTTACAACATTTTTAGTTACATATACAAGTATATTTTTAGACTTTTGGTATTATTTTATTAAATCTATTGACCATAAAATCACCTATTCATTTTTGAAAGGGAGATGACAGCATAACCTCAGCTTAGATTTGTATGTAGTGATGTCATGTGAAACAGTATGTGATTGGTAGAATGTTTTTAATTTGAACCAGCTGATATGTATTTAAAGGAAGTAAACTTTTGTACAACTTGTCTGAGGAAGTCTACTATTGTGGAGATGAAAAGCGCTTTACTTTAATAAATCAGTGTTCAATGAGTGTTGTGGTTCCAGTGGTCATTTTTTACTTTTTGGTGCTGCTTTTGTGTTTTTGGATTTTTGGTTCATTTTTATATGGCTACTGGTAGCTCTAGCAACACTTTGGAATCACAGTTGGCTTCTACTTCTCTTTCACCAACCATTAGCGGAGCAACTAACAACCTAACATCTCTTATTTATGTTCTCAATAAGAGATTGGATACATTGTCGTCCCACATGGACTTGATTACACAAGCCGCATTTGCGTCTAGTCGACAGAACAGTGCTACTGAACCAGTAACTCACTTTAATATAAGGCAGCCACTGAACAGTAACAGAATGACAGGAACTAATCGAACTATGATTGGAGGGGTTCATAGTGTTGAAGGTTTACTATCGGGTTGCAGTTCCAACACCCTTTCCTTGGAGTCTACAGGGCTTCCAGATGTTACTTCTTGGTTAAGTGAACAACCAGTTTTGTATGGCAACACACAGAACAACGTAAGGGAGCTACCATCAGGAGGAAATAGATCGCTTGTGTCTTTATTAAAGGATCTGGATCATAAATCTTTGAAAGCAAAGAAGTTACAACTCGAAATACATTATTTTGAAGAATGTAAAAAGGAAGGGGTTGTACCGAAGGGGCTTCGATCTTGGCAATATCCATCGGGGCTGGAAGCAGGTACACCATTCTTTTTTGATTTAACTAACTTATTTAACAGACATGGGTTTGAATTAATGGAACTGATGAGTAAACGTTATAAGTTTACCATTGATAACTTAACCAGTGAAATCTCCAATTTAAATCTTGAAATTAGAGCACACAGTGATTTTTTTAGGTATCAATTTGAATACAAAAGGGTCTTCACTACCATCGAACAACAGATTGCTAAAAATTCTGAAATTAAATTGAAAAAAATTAGAAGAGACATTGACAATTATAAAAATGGTGTAGCCTATGCTAAACCACCACCATCACAAGCTAGGAAGTTTACTGGACAACCAGGAACCTCAGCTTGTAGGCAAGATAGAGGGGGCCATTCACCTGACACATTCTTGGTACTACCAGATGGTTGACAGAGTGTTAACAACTTGGCAGAAGGGTTGGGAGACATCAATAACTCACCCCATAACCAGGGAAATAATATTGAGAACAGAGCACAAGACAACAACTATTCACAAAAACAAATTTATTTTTCCAACAACGGCCAAAACCACTGACCCAAATACAATATGAGGGGGAAGGGGGCCAGGAAGGAAGAGAACAAGCTGACCAGCTAACAGTTAAACTCACTGTTTCATTCAATGAAAGTAGAGATTTTAAAATCTACAATTATTCTAATTTTGATTTAGATACTGAACTATGTGAAATCTTTAGTAGGAGTCTGAATTTTGTACCTGATCACCACTTCAAATGACCAGAAATCTTAATAGATCTAAAGCTCTATACTCGGAAGTTAAACCTTTCTTTACTTTTTGGTAAGAGTGGTCAAATGAATGATAAATTAAGGGTAACCAGCACATTTAATCCACCAATGCACCCTTTACTAACTTTATTTCAGCACTTATGTGAGGTTGATTTGAGGCACCTACAGAGAAACAATAGAAAAGTGAAGTTGGACAACATTGATGTAAAAGGAATTGAAGCTTTGAACTTAATTAAAGATTTGCCTGTTCATGTACTCAAACCAGACAAAGGAGGTGGGCTTGTTGTTATGGACACAAATGACTACAAGTCAAGGATACAGACTGACCTAGACAGTGGTACCTATGGTGAATCAAGCATTAACGAAATGAATAGAGCATACAAAAAGATTCATGTTTTTTTAATGATTTATTCATTGATAGCCTGATTGACATAGAGACATTTAACTATTTAACCAATTTAAGCCCAAAGATTCCGACACTATTTGGATTACCGAAGTTACACAAGGACAAGTTCAATCCACCAATGAGGGCACTTGTTAATGCCAGGGGTTCAATCACCTACGCTTGTGCCAGATATGTGGATTCTATTTTAAAGAAGTATGTTCATAGGTTCATAGGTAGTTGAAAGACTATTATTTCATGGTGCCAGTAACACAGAAGTTAAGTTATTTCAAGAGATTATGGGTGTTATTTTGAATAACAACTTGGTAATGTTTGACAATGAAATATACAAACAGTTGGTGGGTGTTGCAATGGGTTCCCCATGTGGGGGGAGCTATGCCAATTTGGTTCTAGTGAATTGGGACCATAAGGCCATCCTTATGAGTGAAGAATGGGCTGAGAGAATAATGATGTACACGAGGCTTTTGGATGACATTTTTATTCTGTTTAAATGTACTGAACACAATGCCTAGAACTTCTTAGACTACTTAAACAATAGTACCAGGTTCTTTAACTTCACACACATTTATCAAGACAACACCTTTATCTACCTTGATGTTGAGTTAAAGAAAAACACTGAGTAGAAAAGGTTTGAGGCCAGAATACACCACAAACCCACTTACTCTAACACCATGTTATACTTTTCGAGTTGCCATCCGATCCACCAGAAGAGATCAGTGCTAAAAGGACAACTTGTCCGGGCAGCACAGATGGTTACAGAGGACGGTGCTTTTCTTGATGAATGTCACACACTAAAACAAATGTTCTTGAGGCAGGGATAACTGAATGGTTTAGTCCTTGACCTATTAGAAGAGATGCAGTATAAAAGGAGAACGGGGTTTTATAAACCTATCCTCATGACCACCTATCCAGAACCCTTAGTAGAGGAGGTTAGGGATGTGGTAGTATCTGTTAATTTGGTTCAGAATTTTTTGCCAGAAATTAGATCTACCATTGAGAAATCGGGTACCAGCTTTATTACTCCTTTTTGCTTAGAGGCAAGAAAAATTGAATGTATACTAAGGAGAAATTGGAACCTGTTTGTGACAAAACAAGAAGTCCTGGAGAAACTAGGAAATGGTCCACTACTTGTCTACAGAAAAGGGAGGAATCTAAAGAACATTTTAGAAATGGACCCCAAGACATTCAGTAGAACAGAAGGTGCCTACAAATGTGAAAGTTGTAACTATTGTAAATACATAGCAACAGGAATCAAACTGGGAGTAGGCACCAGTAGACTGGAAATGAAAGGCAGATATAATTGTAATTCTAGATCTGTTGTTTACCTAGCCACCTGTCAAGTCTGCCTAGCATTTTATGTAGGGAAGACTGACAGAAAATTAAAGGAGAGGATATACGAGCACATCTACCACATTTGGAAAAAGATCCCAACCAATGCACTGGCTAGGCACTGTATAGAACACCCTATACATCACTTCCTTTTTAAAGTGATAGGTCAAGTACCTGTCAGTGTTAAAGGAGGTCCCCATCATTTATTGTTAGAAAAACAGGAACTTCTTTGGCAATTCAAGTTGAATTCTTACACCCCTCCAGGTTTAAATGAAGTGACTTCGATTGTGTGTATTTTAAAGCTGAAAAGTTTAACACGTTAGGGAAACACCCAAACAGGTTATTTCTACAACATAACAATTTGTTTTACAACATTTTAGTTACATATACAAGTATATTTTTAGACTTTTGATATTATTTTATTAAATCTATTGACCATAAAATCACCTATTCATTTTTGAAAGGGAGATGACAGCATAACCTCAGCCTAGATTTGTATGTAGTGATGTCATGTGAAACAGTATGTGATTGGTAGAATGTTTTTAATTTGAACCAGCTGATATGTATTTAAATGAAGTAAACTTTTGTACAACTTGTCTGAGGAGGTCTACTATTGTGGAGACGAAAAGTGCTTTATTTAATAAATCGGTATTCAATGAGTGTTGTGGTTCCAGTGGTAGTCTTTTACATTTTGTTCCACTGTGTCTAGAAGTTTAAGCATGTTCACCAGCAGTTATTCAGTGTGTAAGGAGCATTCTTTTTAATTTGTGCTTGTGCGACTATGTTGTTAGTATATTTATGTCAGGGGGGGTGTTTGGGGACAAAGCCTCCCTCATGGGGGTGCAGGAGGCCTGCCCCCCTACAAAAAAGCTGTTGGAGGTATATTTAGTGTGTGCAAAATTGTCAATGAAATGAGAGTCGATCAAATGTAATGTTAATCAAATGACTTTTAGATTAAATGAAGCACTGTTTTTTCTTATTGATTATGGAAATGGAGATGTAGTTAAATATAATCTGATGTATATATACATATATATATATATATATATATATATAGAGAGAGAGAGAGAGAGAGAGAGATCAGTTAGCTGATAAGGAAAATGTCATAATGTCAAATGTCATCATAGCAGGTGTTCCCAGTTCAACAGAGGTTCTTGAATTCTCAGCTAGGATTGTTTTAGATATTTTCAGTGATGGTGTTTCATCAGATATTCTAGCATAATTCATGTTTCATTATTTTCCTCCTAAGAAAAAAAGAAAAATATCCTTCTTTCTTTGCTCTTCCACAAAACAAACACTGGCTTAGGTGGCAGGTGCATTTTCCCTGCTGGGTAATAACAGTCCTATATCCTCTTCTTCCTCTGAATTTACTGACAAAATCACAAAGGGGCAACATTTTAATATTTGATAATTCATTGGTGAAATGTTGTTATTCTCCACTAAGTATAGTTGAGGGGCAAAAATGGTAGTCTGTTCTCCCTGTTTGAAGGTTCATGAGATACCTGGTGTGAGGAAGCATTCAACTAATCAAATAACTTCATTTTAGCTTGCAGTTTTGCATGCCATAGATAATGGTTTGTGTTATTCTCTTTTAAATTCTATTAATATTGAAAGCTGTGGACATCCCAAATTACAGTGAAGATATAAAAGTCTTCCACGGCATAAACAAGTTCCATTTTGCTCATTTTGTCCTTTACATTTCTGGCATTGTCAAGGTAGAATACGGGTCCTTAAACAAAGTGAAATGGGATTTTTTTTCCTCTGTGGAAGATTTTTGTATGTTTATTGTAAATTGGGTTGTACACTGCCTTCTTATAAGCAATTATTAGGGAAATGTGACAGCTGATAGACTGCTACTTTCTGTGATTCTCATTCCCATACAATTATTCAGCCAGAAATACTCTCAATAAAACTGGCTTTGCTGTTTTCCCCATTGTTATGCAAGCATGGAGTTTTATATAAGTTGGAGGATGTGGAGGATTCCTCCACACAGAGCTGCAGGGGCTTGTTCCTCTGCAGAAAAAAAGCAAAAGTGTTTGTTAGTGGACCCATGAATCTGGTCCACTGAAAAACAATTATAATTCAACATCAATCTGTTAGCAGGCCTCACACCTGTTAAGAACTAATAACTCTTGGGGGTACTTAAGTTTGTAAAATCCACCATGCAATCATCATGAATTATCAAACTTTGAACTCAGAAATTCTGTCTGTAGATACTGAATGCTGATATACTTTGAATAATTGCTTGCTTTAAGTCTGCAAGTTTAAGTGACAAAAGACAGCCTCAACATCAGATGTCTGTTGAATTTCTAAGGATTATGGTTGAAATCCTTAGAATAATTGAGTGCAGGAGGTTAAGTCTCCAACTTTAAATGATGAACACCATCACCAATATCAGGTGATATTTTAATTCTGAGAAACATTGTTATGGTCTTTGGAACAATGAAACAAAGTGTGAATATGATTGAATATCTACTAACTAAATCTGTGGTTATGATTCATTAGAGGGGTGTATATTATGATATCACACGCTCAGAAGAGCGAACGACACATAATCAACCCCATGTAAGTGAAAGCTTACAATGTTGAAACCTCAGAATAGTGATTTTTTTCCAAGGGAAAAAAATCGCTGTTCCGAAAAAAAAAAACTGTAAAACATTACATAATGTAAGGGGTTGTGCCCCCCACTCCCCCCATACTTAAATATACCAAATCCGAGATCACACTACAGTGCCGAAAATGGCAAAGTAGTGAAAGCGGCCAAGCGAATTCTTTCCCAGGGAAAGAATTCACTGAAAAACAACTTCGCTATTTTGCATTTTTGCACTTTTCAGTTCGACAAAGACGCATTTGACAACCTGAGTCTGCGACAGCGTAATAGGGAGCCTTCATTAGAGTATTAAAGTATTCTCCATATTCTGAAGTATGGCAATCTTGGAGTTAGTATATATAAATTAATGTGGCATGGAGGTGTAGTGGGTAAGGCCTTCTCTCTGCAAAGTAGTTAAGAAACACCACTCTACAAAATTCATAGTATGTTTTTTTGGATTTTCAGTACTCACAATTTCAGATCTCACACTTGTTATAGTGAGCCTTAATTTGCAATTAATTTTACTAATGCATACAATGTAAGAACATCTCCAAACATTAAAGGGTGGTAATTTAACTGCCATATTTTGTTAAAACTGATATTTAAATACACACACATATATATATATATATATATATATATATATATATATATATATATATATATATATATATATATATATATATATATATATATATATATATATATATATATATATATACACTGTAAACTAATAAACCACTGCTGTACTTTAATAAAGAAAGAAATTAATGAAAAACTGCAACTTTCTACCAGACCCATAAAAACACACGACAAACCTGTAGTTAAGTGTTTTCGTTCCTTTATTTAGTTCCTTTATTCTGTATATGGAACTTCATCAGAACATAAAACAAAGGCTGCAGGCAGTCAAAATAAATAGCAGTTCTTGTAACAGACATTTAATGCATCAGCCAATAGAATAGTAGAGAGAATTCATATGTAAATAATATCAATGTGTGCTCTAAAAAAGCAGTAAAGGCAGCAGTTATGTTAGTGTTACACTGAAAGTGCATGTCTCCATTCCAGCAGTAGCAGTTTGTGTCAAAAGTGTAGCGTATGAGACCAATGAGGCCAAGTACTATGAATTCCTTTATTCAGGCATCACACGTGTAACATGAAAAGCAGCTCAATGCGTAGGCATACCTCTGACATTGTATGGCAATATATTTGTGCAGTAGAGTTGTGACTATGCACATTGAGCCAATGCACAGTGACACTGCATGATCCATGATTTAGAAATCAAGCTGTTTGCATTATTTGTAGGCTCCCATTTTACTCTTAAGGTGAAGGCTACCACTACTAGTGCTCAGAAGTGAACATTTGAATAGTGAAGGAAGGACAGCAAGATTATTGGCTATCCCCTTCATGTCCATTTCAAGGAGCAGCTACCGGGATCAAGTGATGGTCCATTCTGAAAATAGATGCCCAGTATGAACTGGTTCTGTTGACCACTGCCACAGACATTGTCAGGTCAAGGGAGAAGTGTAGGCATTGCTAAATCGACCTGTGATACTGCCATTCTGATTATCTCCATGTACTGGAAGCACAGGTTAGGCAACAATGCTCCAAATTATCCATACTGAATACATTGTAAGTAGATGTCATTGCATGTTTTTGCATGTTTGGGGAACTGTTCTTGTCACACACAGGCCTCATACTCAGTACAGCAAATGTGTGCAGCCTGCTGTGTGGTACCTCTGCGTTAGGTAGAGAACATGGTGGCACATAATGTAATATGCCAAATGCATTTATTATGGGATTCTGCTGGGATCTGTATGGGAATGGGGCTTGTGTTGAACCTTCACAGGTTTCCTGCATAATACCTGGTGTTGTCTCATGTCATATGGTATAACCCTAGAACCATAAGTACAGGGGACTGAAGGCTAAAGGCAATGTTCTGGCATCTTAACTTACAACTGACACAGTTCTCTGATGTGACACTTTTTCTTTCACTATAAGCAGAATGCGACATGAACCATTTTGGCTAGCGCAGAAAGCACAAGAGACCAGTGGCTAGGCAGGATTAGTTCTACTAACAAATGCTGACCTATGTTATATATAGCCATTCCACCTGTGAGATAAATTCACTTAAGGAAAACTTTCCATTTTGTTTTCTCCCTGCTGGTTCAGACTATACACGTGCGAGCAGACAGTCCAACTATAGCCTGCCACCTCTGAGATTGTAGCTGGGAAGTATAATGAGGTTTTAAGTGCCTTGCCAGAGTAGATCTCAACTCCTCGCTAGCAGGTAGCCTGGCCTCATTGCCTAATGTGGCCCAGCTGTGACTTGAGCAAATGGTGGAGGATATGATCAAAAGAGAAGTGGGTAAGCAGATGGCCAGAATGGACAGCCTCTCAGACAGAATTGTAGAGTGACTGACTTGATTGGCCATGACCTTCAGGCTGCCAGAGAAGGGTGCAGCCCATACCACTAGTCACCCTGATCATCACAGTAGTGTCCCTCAGGTCCCTCTGGTGGCCATACTGGAAATATTGTGTCTATATTACATAATCGAACTTTTAAAAGTTCAAACGTCATATGGTCAACATCATATGATCGAACTTTCAAAAGTTCGAAAATGTAATAAAATCAATAAACCAAAGAAAAAACATACCTGAACAGTTTAGGCAGGGGGGCAAGCCCCCTGCACCCCCACACATCCCCCGTTCTTTAAATATACCAACTCCGAGATTGCACTACCGTGCAGAAAAGGGAAATCTCCCTATTCCGCACTGTATGGAGATCTCCGTTGAAACGTTCAAACTTTTAAAAGTTCGATCATATGGTGTCGACCATATGACATTCAAACTTTTAAGAGTTCGACAATGTATTATAAACCCGAAATATTCTATGGCTATATAGCCTTATGTGCTACTGTGTGCTATCCTGCAGATGGGCATACTAGCATGTGCATCATGTCTTCTATATATGCTGCTTTATTTTAAGATGTAGCACCCTGTAAAGTAACTTTTTTCACCTCTCTTGAAAACCTTAATTATGCATTTTGAGTAGAAAATGTACAGCTCTAGTACCATTTTCAGGGAGAATAAAACTGACATCCCAAATTCAAACCCAAGAAGAATAATGACCTGAGGGTTGTTCTCCTTAAAACATAAATGCTAAGTAAGAAAATATACATTCCTGAAACATTCTTGTCTCAGGAAGACATGGAAATCTGTACTACTGCTCTAGTCTAGTGTAAGGACCAGTCAAGCATCCCCACAAATTCCGGGATATAGTGTCTTCTGCTGCTTTAGACTCTGTGGGTCTGGTAGGGGGGTGTGTCATTATGTTTATAATAAAATTAGCCCAAATGAATTAAAACAACTTGTAAAGATGAAAACATAGGAACCCTTGTAATCATCAATAACATTGATTACCCACCAAAATGGTTATTATAGGAATGTCTCTGCCCTCAAATGAATGGGATAAATAACTTGTTGACTTAGGAAAACTAGCAATTAAAAGTAATACTGGCATATAGTTGACTTCAACTACGCTGATAATGTTTGGGATAACTGTACTTTCAATAATAAATATACACAAAGCCATCTTGATTTCATTAACAGTAATTACCCAAAACAGTTGGTGAAAATCCAACTAGGGTAAACCATTCCCTATATAATTTTGACCAATATACCATCAATCTGCTCAACATCTACCAATACCCTTTCTGTTTCAAATCGGAAACAATACATCAATGTTTTCCACCAGTAAAGCTGCCCCAGTGGCATATAGGAACAAAGTCCTGACTCCAGTCCAGCTAGCCTGGTTTTGATTCGTGGCGTAAGTAACTGATGGAGCAGCAGAGAGTATGGATGCACCCATCCTGCCGGGGATGGAGACGTGCATGGACATACAAAGCAATAGGGCCTTCCTGGTGGAAACCAGAAAGCCAGTCATGATGTGCTTCAGATGAGGGGCAGGAGAGCATGCCAATGTCAGCTGCATGTGAAAATGGGGATGAATTTGCATAGTCTGACCATTACATGGCCATCAGAGGTTGTCAGAGCACACGTCACAGATTAACTGAGATAGGTCATAAAATAGATCCTCACTGACTGAAATATGGACAGCATGACCCCCCCATGACTTTGGGTTCCACACTGGCCCTGCCTGAAAAATCAGTAACAGTCCAGGGGTAGACTGGTGTGACCAGTAGGCCTGGTGATGGATGTGGGACACTGGGACACCTGTCAGGATGATATAAGGAGAGAAAAAAGAGACCAATAAAAATATGTATCTTCCATAAATAGAATGTTAATTGCATCAATACTACTTCCAAATTTGGACATTTCCTTACCATAGCAGCTGAATGTCAAAGAGGGATGAAGCCTTGAGTATTACCCAGATGACCCAAGTTTTATTAAAAGCTCAGGCACCTGCTACTGCTGACATGAGAAGGGGAAAGGAGTGATGAGGTTTTGCCTGTTCAAATCTCTACAGAGGATGAGCTGGAAGAATGGCATGCTGGTGGAGGATGGCCATCCTTTGGAAACTACATTTCAAAACAGTCAACCATTTTTAGCACATGGGATGGTCAGGGAGGTGTAACTTACTTAGAACCCAGGGCAGGAATATTCCCAAAACCAGGCCTAATTGATCTTCTAAACTATATATGTGATGCTTGCATGCAAGGGGTTATGAAGATAGGGCTAACCACTAAGGCATCCATCCACCATAGCTCTCAGGTCCACTCATCCCCTGGCAAAATTGGTACCAGATGGTGGCTGTTGGCTACCCCAAGCCAGCAGGTGTTAAGAAATACTGGACAAACCGCTGACTAATACACAGGCACTAGGGGTGTATGAACTTAAGGATGGCCACACTGTTGTGGTACATCAGCACATCCTGACACTGGAATATCTGCTGAAAAAAAAACATTAATGATATCCTTACCAATGCTAACTGGAATCATGTTCTAAATGTCCCTACTATTTTGGCAACTAAAAGTTATTATAACTTCCTAGATAGCTGTATTGTAAACCGTGTTCCCATTAGACACAAATACAGTATGAGAGGTCTAAGACAATACCCCTACTGGGAAACTATGAGATAAAAAAGTATACAGGACACCCCTAAATTACTAGTCAAGTATGACAGGATTCATACTCAATTTAAAATAAAAATGCATTGTTTTACTCAAGAATATTTACATGATTACTCAGAAAGGCTATACATCTGTATTTCAATTGTCAACTTCAATGTTATATGTGAGATGTAATTAATTATTTTCAATAGCTCTTTGGAAAGGACATGGAACAGTCTACACTTAGTATAAAAGTAATAGCTTATCCTTTAATGTTAATAAATACAACACAGTAACTTTTGAGGAGCAAGTGGTCTCCGATACCTACTGTACTGAGGGAAAATCACTTAAGATATATTATCTTGTTAAGGACATAGGTACAGTCATATACTGGGATCTCTCTTTCAACCAATAGGTTGCCAAAGTGATAATAAAGGCTTTCAATGTGTGAGCCATGTTAGTTCAGGGAATTACTAGTCACTCTATTGAGATCATTCTTCCAGTGTACACCTTACTGGTTCAAACAGTCATATAATATAATATAATATAATATAATATAATATAATATAATATAATATAATATAATATAATATAATATAATCCCTTTTCATAATTTAAACAGGCAACAGGGCCAGCTGAAACAGGTTCCAAGGTTCCTTGCTAAGGACATAGATAGGTTTGGAAACCTGGGTTACCCAGATAAACTTCAAAAGCTGTCTTTCTTCTAAGTATCAGAAATCTCCGGAGGAAGAAAATAATGCATTGATCTCCAGACCATGACAGGCCCTCTCCTATTCCAGGTTCTGTCGGTGGGCCAATATGCAAACAAAGGCAAACAACCTTAAAGTATCAGCTAATAATAATATTAGACCTTTAACAGAATGACATCTTATTCCATTCAGGATTGCTTCTCTGGTTTATTTCTGTTGCTTCTCTGCTTTATCTCTGTTGCTTTACTGAGAGTGGATCTGGCTTCCCTAAGACACTAAAAAAGGATAAAATAAACATCTAAAGTGGCAAAATGTATTAAGGGCGAAAAAATGAATATGCAAAAAATGGCAGACATGTCATGCCTTAGACCAGCTGGTCGACACCCCCACAAGAGGTGATAATATATTGGACTTGGTGTTATCTAACATGAGTAACCATTGCAGCATCTCTACAGTGTCATTCTCCCTTGTAAGATCTGACCACAAAGCTGTCACTTTCGAAGTCACCATCTCCCATGACCCCCCCCCCCCCAGCTAGGGTCAAACATGAAAACTTCTCCAAAGCTGATTACAACCTCCTGAGAGAAGGTATAAACAGTTTCACAGACCCCTCCTCCTCCATAGGAACTGGCACATATGTCTAAACCTACACCAAAGTACTATACGAGCATTTATATAGCTGCATGGAATCAGGAATACCCAACAGGACAAATCCTCCTCCTCAAGGAAGAGTAAACTAGTCTGGTGGACATCTGCAATAAATAAACTCTATAATAAAAGGAAAAACTTGCTGTCCAGGACCAAGAAGGAGCAGGTGCCTAATTGGAAGCAATCTCTCCTTAGCCTGAACAAGCAAATAAGAGCACTAGTGAAATCCTCCAAAGCAAATTTTGAGTCCAAACTGGCCATATCTACTAAAGACAATCACAAGACCTTATTCTCATATGTCCAGAATCACAAGGGAAGTACTCAGATCTGCTCAGAACTGGTGGTCAAGGATGTCACATACACAAACATTATAGCTATAGCCAACCTGCTGGCAGACAAGTTCAGTGAAAACTTCACCCCTCTGTCCCCCCCATCAGTAAATCAGGACATCCCCAGCACCTGACCCCCTTCCCTTATCTCTAGAGAGAAAGTCATCACTCTCCTCTCAAAGGAAAAAAATACAGCCTCCATAGGACCTGATAACATCCCAGGCTGCATCCTACATGAACTCAGGAAGGAACTTGCAGCAACATTAGGCACCCTATTCAACCAAAGCCTGAGTACCTGCTTCATCCCAGCTGAGTGG
Source organism: Protopterus annectens (assembly GCF_019279795.1). NCBI lineage: Eukaryota > Metazoa > Chordata > Ceratodontiformes > Protopteridae > Protopterus > Protopterus annectens. The sequence continues at coordinate 103,664,547 of NC_056738.1, read as the reverse complement.
AGGACAGCCACTGTCATCCCTTTGCACAGAGGTGGAGAATCCACCGATCCAGGAAATTATAGACCCATCAGCCTAACTAGCCTGATCTGCAAGGCCATGGAACAGATTATCATGGACCTCATTAACAATGGCATTGGCAATCTCCAAACACTCAATTCCACACAGTTTGGTTTCATCAAGGGGAGGTCATGCCTGTTAAATGTGGTTGACTTCCTTGAGACAGTCACCAAAGCCATGGACGAAGGGAAGATGGTGCACACCGCCTACCTTGACCTGACGAAAACCTTCAATACTGTTCCCTACTTGGGTATAATAGATAAACTTTCTCAACTTGGCATCAATCCATATGTTATCAGATGGGTAGCAAACTGGCACACTGATAGAATGCAGCTATTCAAAATAGGAGAAGCCACCTCAAGCAGTAGACCCATAACAAGCTGTGTACCCCAGGGATCCATCTTGGCACCTCTGTTGTTTGAGAAATACTTTTCTGAGGTGCAGTCCTAAACCAGTGGGCTATGGCTGGCCAAGTGTGCAGATGACTGCAAGCTGGATGCTGTCATCATTTCCCCTATTGATGTGGACATCCTCAAGAGGGTCTCACCCAAATAAATGACTGGTGCCAGAAATATGGCCTCAAACTGAATGCCAAAAAATGCAACATCATCTCCTTTGGGGAGAGTGATGTCCCCACAAATTATCACATTAATATCAAGGTGCTAAGCATGCAATCAATCGTGAGGGACTTGGGCACCCCGGTTGATAGTAAACTGACTTTTGGCCACCATATTGCCTCCATTATATGGAAACCTTTCTACATGGCCCACCTCATTAGGAAGGGTGTCTCATCCAGAGACAAGGAGGTCATAACATCCCTGTAGACATCCTTTATAAGACCCATTATTGAGTACAATGTTCCTTTCAGCATGTACCTCACAAAGCACATGCAGCAGCTGGAGAGACTACAGAGGTCCCTCACCAGGAGAATCCAGGCCCCCAAACATCTACCCGACATAAACAGGCTACAAGCCCTGTCCATCTACTCAGTCTCATGCAGACTCCTCAGAGGTGACCTCTGTATGGCATACAAAGCAATCTCAGACCCCAACTTGATGGGACTGCTGCATATCTGCAAGTCAAGCTCCACTCGAGTAACCCGCATGCGCGACCTCAACCTGATCTGTGACTTCAATAGAACTTGTTGACAGGACAGATTTGTACCTCAGAGACTCCCCTTTCTGTGGAATAGACTCCCTCTCCATGTTAAGCACCGTACCTCATTAACCCTTTTTAAGTGCAACCTGGATAACAGGATGTGGAACAGAAAATACATTCCTGGGATTCCACCTGTTTCCCTGCTGAACATGGGCATTGGATGCTGACTAGTCAGAACATAGGTGAAATTCTTGGCTTGGCTTGTAAGGGCCTCAGGGCCAATAGCCTAGTAATATCCTATGAACTTCCTATGATCCTATGCCAGTCAGTGGCTCGTCTCATTTTTGGAAGAAACTTCTGCCCTTAAAACATCTGATGGTTTTAAAAGGGCACATGTAAATTTTAACAAGGGAAAAAAGCTATCCAGCTTCCCATAGGCCATTACACCATAAACTTTTTACTGAACTTGTGAATCTATCAACCAATAAGAACACTGACTCATTTCAGAACAGCTGGTTGTTCTTATGCTATAGTCACATATTCATTTTTAGGCATCCAAACTGTAAACAACCAATAGCATCATATGCAAAAATTAACATTCATACTGGCATTTATTATGCATACAACTTACAGATCAGCATGCCAAAGCATCACTTTCAGCAGCCATATAGTAAATTACATGACTTTACTGTTAATCTAAGGTGAGTATACAAGAGAAGGTTGCAGCAAACTCCACTTTACAAAGCATTCACTTCACATGACTGTTGTATATGCATTCAGTTGTCAGTCTTGTCTAGCTTATGTTTTCAAATCACTTGCCTATGAGTTTTAATAGTTGTGAAATAAACTGCATCACAATATCATGGACTGTAAATGGACTAATTGACCTGTCATGTGACGGTTGGGGAAGGAAAATGGTGGTAAAGGTCTGGATGGTGGCTGTGAAGATTGGTAGTGCCGAACTGATGGTCTTTTGGTTCTGGTGATGGTGTGGCCATTTCAGCCTGCAGGTATAGGTGGTTGCGAAGGTTGTGGATCAAAAGAAGGCAAGACTTTGACATGGATGTTACTAGGATGGCGGTTGGAAGCGCTGTGGTCAAGGACTGGTTTAAAATGTTGATGGTATTGCATGGAGTTGGCGGTGGGATGATGATAGTAACCCATGTATCTCATTTGTTTTTAAGCTGATGGTCTTCGGTTGGCTCCTCATTGCTGATGTTTAAGTGTTTTGCTGTTTCTTGCTATATGGTTTATGTTGTGTTATGCTATGTGTGAAGATTGGAGGAAGATGGGAGAAGGCTGCCAGCCTAGTCAAATAGAATTTGATACATAATTCTATCAATTGTATAAATAAATGTAAAATACAGGCTTGTGTTTTTGAATGAAAGAAAACACTGCAAAATGTGAACTTCAAGATTGTTGCAACATTGCCATCTGCTGTAAGGAAAACCAAGCCAAGCATTTCAAATGTGTCTTTTGAAGCTGAAAAGATCTTATGAAGCTCTTTAAAATACATGGAAAACAGAAAACAAATTCTTCAAAAATTATAAATGGAAGCAAAACAGCTTACAAGGCAAATGAGCCTGCATGAAAGTTCAATATAAACAATAATACATCTGAAAGGAAAAACAAACCTTATTTTTTTATTCATTCATTCATTTCATTTTGTAACTGGGTAGTAGTCTTTTTGCATCATTTTATGATATGCCTTAGGAAAATATATATAAAAAATATATCTGAAATAGACGTTTGGAATTACTATATCGTTGATATATTCTTATAGGTCCGTAGGTACTTTCTAACTATTAATGTGTTAGGATGTTAAGAAGTTTAGTCCTACATTTACATTGTAGTTTTTAACTTCTGTAGTTTTGTCTAGATAATGTAGAGATGGGCATAACAAGAATATGTTGGGACATTTACTTGTTGCACCTTTCCATGAGGAACGTGGATGCTAAGCTAGGGGTGAATTTGTGTCTTGCTAGCAAGTCATCCAAAGTATGTTTGAATAGAGTAAAGGAAATATTTTGCTGTATATGGAATGGATGACACCTCCACAGCAGCCGTATTCTCTGTGATGCATACTTATCTCTCCAATATGTCCTGTTTATGCTATAAAAGAAATTGAGATCTTTCAGCAGGTATTTATACCACCATTGGACTTGCAAATGTGTAACAGGACTAGAAGTATATGGTCTATTGAGGCTCTTAGTAGCCTGTATGATACTGAGAAGTAGGACACAAGTTTGAGATGGTCTGCATAGTTATTTTTTACAGTTTAGGCCGTTGATTTTTGTTACAGTGAGAAAGCATTGTGGTTATTCCAGTTGTGACAAGTGTGTTGACAGGTACATTCCAAAAGGAGCGTATATTCAATGATCATCCTAAGAGATTGGTTATAAGAAGAAATGCTTTAAATTTTACCACTTAGTGTTGTTTGACAGAGTCTGTTCCTTCTACTATTAAGCTTAAGTGACCGCTCTTACCATAATTTCTGCCTTGGTGCAATTCTACACAAAACAATTATCTGTGCAGTAAGCTATAGAAATATGGGTAACACTGGAGTACACTAGTTTAATGAATAACAGCTACAGGTAACCCAAATCTGTTGGAAAGTTCTGTTGCTGCAGTTTGTGTGTGATACATTTGTCCACTGTGAGTTAATAAATGGTCATAAATGGTGGACGGTGAAGAAGGATAATGCTAACACCTGAAATGTATAGGAAAAAGTTTTGTGAGCATAGATGCAAGGCAGATGAAAATGTATGTGAATATGTTATTGAACTGAGCACTTATTTTCATAGCTGGGTGTGGATGTCAGGTCACCACTTTTGAAGGGCTGATAGACCTTTTGGTGGGGGAACAAGCCCTTAGCACTTTGCCTGAGGACATGAGGCTCTGGTCAGCTGATAGACAATGTGCTACTTCAGATGAGTTGGGGAAGAAGGGAGACCTATACCTAGCAAGCAGTGCAGCCCTGCGCAGGAAAGGGATCCCCAGTACTGCTCATGGGACTAAAGGAACCCATGGTGGGCAGCACAGACTGCCCCAACAGAATCTGCCAGTAGCAGGGGAAGCCACTAGTCCAGGTACACATCCAGAAGCTAGGGTTACATGTTTTGAATGCAACCAGTGGGGCCATGTAGCATACAGATATCCATGGAGGCAAGGTGGAGAACCAAAGATGAGGGAGCCAGTAAGTCGGAAAGACAAAATGCCAACAACAGGTTGTCTTGAAACAACAAAGGTATGGAACTAACATCCTGCAGATGTCCTGAGAGGGAAGGATTTGGATGAAGCAGTACTATATACTTATGCAGTTACATGCAGTGAGGCTAGGAGACAAGCATGTGGGTCTGGTAGCCTGGGGGAGACCCAGACAGACTGCATACTTGCAGCCAGGACTGCTGAGGTGGTTACTTCAGGGAGTGAGCAGCTCTGTAGCAGTGAGACTGAAGGTGAGCCACAGCTGCTTGTGGGTACTGATGGTCCCATAGACAGAGTGACTGCAAAGGTAGAGGTGAGTAGTAGTACCCAGGCTGACAGTGAGGCACCACTGTCAGAGGATGCCATACTTCCTGTGGAAGGGGAGCTAGGAAGGGCTACAAGGAGAGAGCTGAGACAGACTCAGCTCTCAGACCCTACATTGCAAGGCATGAGGCAGGTAGCTAGGGAGGCACCTGATTCTCAAGGGAAGGGGGAATCTGTATACTGGAACACAGAGTTACTGTACAGAGAGTGGACCCCTGAGGGATGGCTAGAAGGTGAGAGTACAGCAGTTGGCAGTGCCTAGAGCTTACCGTCTGGCACTTCTAGCCATAGCCCATGATATTCTCTTTGCAGGTCATATGGGCATAAAATGTAGAAAGAGGCATATTATGCAAAACTTCTATTGGCCTTGAATTTTCAGAGATGTAACAGGGTACTGCAGGACCTGTGAGCAGTGCCAAAAGGTAGGCAAGGCAGGAGACAAGGTGAGAGCTCCTTTGATGCCTTTGCCTGTGATTGAGGAGCCATTTCAGAGGATAGCTATGGATATTGTGGGTCCTCTGAGTACCCCAAGTTCCACAGGGAAAAAGTATATTCTAATGATTGCAGATTATGCTACACAATATCCAGAGGCAGTGGCTTTTCCTCCATTGAGGCTGAGAAGGTGGGAAATGCTTTGCAAGAGATTTTCAGCAGGGTAGGTTTCCCAAAGGAAATATTGTCTGACAGAGGTGACAATTTTATGTCAGACCTGCTGGCTTGTCTGTGGAAGTCCTGTGGGGTGAAGCACATGAAGACCATGCCCTACCATTCCCAGACTAATGGTCTTGTTGAGAGGTTAAACTCTACAATCAAGTCCATGCTACGGGCATTTGCAGATCAGTTTAAGAGGGAGTGGGACAAATATTTGCCCCATCTGTTGTTTGCTTACAGAGAGGTTCCCCAGGAATCCACGGGTTTTTCACCCTTTAAGATGTTGTATGAGCACAGGGTGAGGGAACCTCTAGATTTAATTTGAGATGAGTAGGAAGGTGAGTGTGAGTCTCACAAGGAGTCGGTTGTGGCATATGTCCTGAACCTCAGGACAAGGATCAGGGAACTCATGGGCCAGGCCCAGGAGAACCTGGCAGAAGCCCAACAACAGAAAAATGTGTGGTATGACTGGAATGCTTGAGCTAGAAAGTATGCTGTAGGGCAGCAGGTAATGGTTCTCATTCCTGTCAGACACAACAAGCTGCAAGCAGCTTGGGAGGGACCCTACAAGGTGGTAAGAAAGGTAAGTGATGTTAACTACATGGTGGAACTGCTAGGCAAAAGGCAGGGGCACAAATTGTACCATGTTAACATGATGAAACCTTACCATGATAGGGAGGCCGTTGTGCTGAGCATTTGTAGTGGATTGCAGGAGGAGTCTGAGAGAGATCTTGTGACTGATCTCCTCAGTGAGTCTCGGGCTGACACCTCGGTGGAACGGTGGAAGGGGTAGCAATGTCCCAGCAGCTATCTCCTACCCAGGTTCAAGAAATCTGAGCAGTGTTGCAGGAGTTTGAGCGCATGTTCACCGGGACACCAGGGAGCACTCACCTGGTGCAGCACCAGGTGGATAAAGGACCCCAAAGGCCTAACAGGCAGGCCCCTTATAGGGTGCCTGAGAGAGTCAAACAGACTCTGAGGGAAGAGGTACAGGAGATGTTGAAACTAGGGGTGATTCAGAAGTCCAACAGTCCATGGGCCTCCCAAGTGTTACTGGTGCCAAAGAAGGATGGCAGCACCAGGTTCTGTGTGGATTACAGGAAATTAAATATTCATACAGAGGCAGATGCTTACCCCATGCCTAGGACAGATGAGGCCCTAGAGCAGCTGGATGGGGATAAGTATCTTACAACCATTTTTTCTTACCAAGGGCTACTGGCAGATGCCTTTGACTCCCAGTGCTAGACAGAAGTCAGCCTTTGTCTCTCCTTTTGGCTTGTAGGGGTTCACAAAGATGCCCTTTGGGATGAAGAATGCCCCAGCAACTTTCCAGAGGCTGGTAGATCATATCTTAGCAGGAGCAGGAGGGTTTGCCCTTGATTACATGAATGATACTGCTGTCTACAGCCATTCCTGGCAAGAGTACCTTCAGCATGTCAGGGAGGTGCTGGGCAGCCTACAGAGAGCAGGGTTGACCATTAAGCTGAGCAAATGTCAGGTGGGTATGGCAGAGGTCCCCTACCTAGGACATAGAGTGGGGAATGGTAAGATAAGGCCAGAACCTGCCAAAGTGGAAGCCATTCAGGCATGGCCTGCACCTGTTACCAAAAAGCAGGTGAGGGCATTCTTAGGGACAGCAGGGTACTACAGAAAGTTCATCCCTAGTTATAGTACCATAGGTACTCCCCTCACAGATCTGACAAGGAAGAACAGGCCAGATAAGATAGTGTGGACCCCAGCATGTGAGCAGGCATTCCAGAAGCTTAAGGAAGCTTTGGGAGAACCCCTTGTGTTAGCCAGTCCAGACTATAGCAAATAATTTGTTGTGCAGGTGGATGCTTCAAACTATGGGTGGGTGCTGTACTTAGCCAGATTTCTTCAGATGAAATAGAGTACCCAGTGGTTTATCTCAGTCGTAGGCTCCAACCCAGGGAGGAATGCTATGCACCAGTAGAAAAGGAAAGTTTAGCCATAGTGTGGGCACTACAAAAACTTCAGCCTTATCTGTATGGAAGAAAATTCACTGTGATGACAGATCACAACCCTCTAACATGGTTAAACAGAGCCAGTCAGCAAAATGCCAAGTTGCTAAGATGGAGCCTGGGGTTGCAAGCATATGATATGTCAGTGCAGCACCGCAGTGGGAGTAGCAATGCCAATGCAGATGGGCTCTCAAGACAGGGAATGGGGTGAGGTACACCCAGATAGACCTGACACTCTCAAGCAATGTTTCTCAAGGGCCACTTGAAAAACTTGCTTGAGTTCCCCGGGGGGGGGGGGTGAAGATTGGAGGAAGATGGGCGAAGGCTGCCAGCCTAGTCAAATAGAATTTGATACATAATTCTATCAATTGTATAAATAAATGTAAAATACAGGCTTGTGCTTTTAAATGAAAGAAAACACTGCAAAATGTGAACTTCAAGATTGTTGCAACATTGCCATCTGCTGTAAGGAAAACCAAGCCAAGCATTTCAAATGTGTCTTTTGAAGCTGAAAAGATCTTATGAATCTCTTTGATGTTTACAAGAAGGCTCTAGTGAGTCTGGATGAAGGTTTCAGGCTCATTGTTTTATGGTTAAAGTTAAGGGCCAGAATTTACATGTGGAAGGTGCTTTATGGCTCTGGTTTATGCTAGAGTGTATATGCGAAATGCCTTTTATTGTTTTAGTCTCCTGAGCAGGTGTTAGTTTGTTAATAATGCAGTTTGTGGCCTGAGAGCTCCAGACTAAGTGTCAAAATGATGTAATTTGGGAGTGCCTTAGAGAGCTGCTGGTTAGTGTTTAAAAACTATTGTTGAGTGAGAGACAGAAGAGCATTTTGATCTTGGACATCTAACCCAGCACTGCTCATGCTTTATGTATGTAAGTAGGATTATAGCACTGTGTTTTCTCTTAAGATTAGCTAAAGATTAGAAAGTTAGAGTAAGTGTTTTTCTTTGATATCAGACCTGTCCTACTGTATTATTTTAAGTTTCTGTGTGATCTCTGAATTCTTAGATATGTCTGTGGTGTACTAGTATTGTCTTGTGTTTTAATTATTTATTATTAAATATTTTAAAAACCTTTACCTCTGGCTGGTTTGTGTAGAGATAAGCTCTAGAGTACATTGCATATTTATAGAGGTTATCGTAATAGGCCACTCTAATAAGCCTTAGACTGTATAGTCACATTACCAATTGGATAATAATAATGCACAGTAATAATTGGACACCCTTTCAAGGGCCTTTGGGTAGCTGATAATTATATTAAGCTGGTGGTGGCAGTAATTACTACCATATAGTCTGGGTAAAGGGGCACAGATGGAGAATCTGTGTCAGCCTTTCCCAGGAGTGTCTGTGAAGTTGAATAAATACTTCTCTGAAAGTGTGGGTGTGTGTCAGCTACCTGGGCAGGGACACAAAGCACTGGTTGGACAGAGAGGGTACTGGAGGTTAGCTTGCCAGCTAGGCTGAGATCTGGACCCTATAGCTGTGCCAGTGGGGAGTCTTATTGAGGACCTGGAGAGCAAGGGTGCAACCAGCCCCAGACTGACTGTGATCTATGTGTGCACTTAAGGGAAATTGTACTTTACTGTGTGTATTAGTTATCCTTTCCTCTTCTAGGAGACGACCTCCCTGGTGTTAGTGGTGAGGATTGAGGCTCCTTGATTGCTGGGCCAGGGCACGGTCGCCACACTATGTATGTTTATTTTTTGTGCATGAGCATGGAGGAACAGAATTTTGTTCAGCTGCAACTAGGGTACAATTATAGTTGAATGACAATAAAGTTACTTTGACTTTTGACTTTGACTAATTATACACCCATGATTCTTTTTGTGAATTTTCTTTCTTTTGTTTTAATTCTCAAGGTCACTGTGTTACCCAAAACCACGCAAGCATTTATAGTGCAATCAGTAATGTGAGCATCAATTCAACAAACCATGTGACAAAAATAATATAAATCTACAGTAAAAGTATAAAACTGGAATAAAATAAAAAGACACTATACTGACTAACATCATAAAATATAAATCTGCACCATTCAGTCCTGGAACAAATAAACCTTATATCAGTACTATATGTAAAGGGATGACTGCTCACATATATCAAACTGTGAACTCGGTAGGAGAGCATACATGCAAGCAATACATGTGCTATAAAATGACTACTTTCTTTCAAAACGAGCATGCAAAAAGCAGCAGTTCAGTATTCACAGTCAGCTAGATATCTAGTTTGAGGGGTGTGTTGCTGTAAGGTCTGACAGTGACAGAAAATAGAGTAAATATAATGCAGCATACTGGAATAAAATCAGTGCATTGCAAGTGAAATTAAAATGGCATGTAGCAACTACTTACAAACACAATGAAAATAAGAAACGTAGTATAAATAGGACATGCCCAGACATGCCAGCTAGCATAATGATATGAAAGCCAGCACTGACACGCTATGCACACACAAAAGGATAAAACTGCAGTGCAAGATGACGTGCATAAAGAAAGATCTGCACAGTAATAAAACATGAAGAGCTGAGTAAAAACAATGTGCAATGTAACACAAATAGCACTCTAACAACAGATGCACTCTAAATCAAATGAAATGTATTATGCATATACACAAAATACATGGAAAATATAAAACAGATTCTTCAAAAATTATAAATGGAAACAAAACAGCTTACAAGGCAAATGAGCCTACATGAAAGTTCAATATAAACAAAAATACATCTGAAAGGAAAAAAAAAAAACTATTTTTTTTATTCATTCATTCATTTTGTAACTGGGTCGTAGTCTTTTTGCATCATTTTATGATATGCCTTAGGAAAATATATTTAAAAAATATATCTGAAATAAACGTTTGGAATTACTATATTGTTGATACATTCTTATAGGTCCGTAGGTACTTTCTAACTATTAATGTGTTAGGATCATAAGATGTTTAGTCCTACATTTACATTGTAGTTTTAACTTCTGTATTTTTGTATGGATAATCTAGAGATGGGCATAACAAGAATATGTTGGGACATTTACTTGTTGCACCTTTCCATGAGGAACGTGGTTGCTAAGCTAGGGATGAATTTGTGTCTTGCCAGCAAGTCATCCAACGTATGTTTGAATAGAGTAAAGGAAATATTTTGCTGTATGTGGAATGGATGACACCTCCACAGAAGCCATATTCTCTGTAATGCATACTTATCTCTCCAATATGTCCTGTTTATGCTGTAAAAGAAATTGAGATCCTTTCAGCAGGTATTTATACCACCATTGGACTTGCAAATATGTAACAGAACTAGAAGTATATGGTCTATTAAGGCTCTTAGTAGCCTGTATGATACTGAGAAATGGGACACAAGTTTGAGATGGTCTGCATAGTTATTTTTTACAGTTTAGGCCGTTGATTTTTGTTTCAGTGAGAAAGCATTGTGGTTATTCCAGTTGTAACAAGTGTGTTGACAGGTACATTCCAAAAGGAGCGTCATATAGGTTCATAGGTTCAATGACTAAACTGCCTGCCTTTTAAGCCTTAAGCCTAATGAGTATCCTTGTGGACTCAAACCCCTACACCTTGTGTTTGTAAGGCAAACACCTTAACCATTAGGCCACCCTCCCAACCTAGCTGCCCTTGTAGACTTCATTTTAAGCTAGCCAGTATCCTTGTGACCAAGCGACCCTACCTTGTTTGTCAAAGGCAACACTTTTAACCATTAGGCCACCCTCCCAACCTCATCCTAAGAGATTGGTTATAAGAAGAATTGCTTTAAATTTTACCACTTAGTGTTGTTTGACAGAGTCTGTTCCTTCCACTGTTAAGCTTAAGTGACCCCTCTTACCATAATTTCTGCCTTGGTGCAATTCTATGCAAAACAATTATCTGTGCAGTAAGCCACAGAAATATGGGTCATGCTGGAGTACACTAGTTTAATGAATAACAGCTACAGGTAACCCAAATCTGCTGAAAAAGTTTGTTGCTGCAGTCTGTGGATGATACATTTGCTCACTGAGAGTTAATAAATGGTCATAAATGATGGACAGTGAAGAAGGATAACTGTAAGGTGGAGTTCAGGGAAGAGTTAAGACAGACACTGGGTGGCAGTGAGGAGCTACCAGATATCTGGGCAGCCACAGTAGAGGTGGTAAAGGGTGACAGCTAGAAAGGAAGGTGCTTGGTGTGACATCTGGACAGAGGAAGGAGGACAAGGAGACCTGGTGGTGGAATGAGGAAGTACAGCAGAGTATACAGAGGAAGATGTTGGCGAAGAAGAAGTGGGATTGAAGAAAGTAGACAGGAGTACAAGTAGATGAGGCATATGGTGAAGAGAGAGCTGGTGAAGGCTAAGGATAAGGCGTATAGTGAGTTGTATGAAAGGTTGGACACTAAATAGGGAGAAAAGGACCTGTACCAATTGGGTAGACAGAGGAAACAAGTTGGAAAAGATGTTCATCAGGTTAGGGTGATAGAGGATAATGAGGGAAACTAACTCACAAGCAAGGAAAGTGTGTTGAGCAGATGGAAAGATTACTTTGATGGGTTGATGAATGAAGAGAATTAGAGAGGGTGAAGTTTGGATGATGTGAGGATAGTGAATCAGGAAGTGCAATGGATTAGCAAGGAGGAATTAAGGACAGCTATGAAGAGAATGAAGAATGGAAAGGTTGTTGGTCCAGATGACATACCTGTGGAAGCATGGAGGTGTTTAAGAGAGATGGCAGTGATGTTTTTAAGTAGATTGTTTAACAAAATCTCTGAAAGTGAGAGGATGCCTGAGGAGTGGAGAAAAAGTGTATTGGTACCAATTTTTAAGAATATGGGTGATGTGCAGCACTGTAGTAACTACAGATGATTAAAATTGATCAGCCACACCATGAAGTTATGGGAAAGAGTAGTGGAAGCTATGTTAAGAAGGGAGGTGATTACTGAGCAGCAGTATGGTTTCATGCCAGGAAACAGCACTACAGATGCAATGTTTGCTCTGAGGGTGTTGATGGAGAAGTATAGAGGAGGTCAGAAGGAGTTGCATTGGGTCTTTGTGGACTTAGAGAAAGCATATGGCAGGGTGTCTAGAGAGGAGTTGTGGTATTGTATGAGGAAGTCTGGAGTGGTAGAGAAGTATGTAAAAGTGGTACAGAATATGTACAAGAGCAGTGTGACAGCAGTGAGGTCTGCAATAGGAATGATGGATGCCTTCGAGGTGGATGTGGGATTACATACAGGATCAGCACTGAGCCCTTTATTTTTAGTGGTGATGGACAAGTTGACAAACAAAATTAGACAGGAGTCTCCATGGAATATGATATTTGCAGATGACATTATGATTTGTAGTGAGAGCAAGAAACAGGGTGAGGAGACCCTGGAAAGGTGGAGCTATGCTCTAAAGAGGAAAGAACTGAAGGTCAACAGGACTAAGACAGAATGTATGGATGTGAATGAAAGGGAGGACAGAGGAATGGTGAGGATGGAAGGAGTAGAGTTGGCAAAGGTAGATGAGTTTAAATACTAGGGATCAACAGTTCAGAGTAATTGTGATTGTGGAAGAGAGGTGAAAAAGAGAGTGCAGGCAGGGTGGAAGGGTTGGAGAAGATTGTCAGGAGTGATTTGTGACAGATGAGTACCAGTAAGAATGAAAGGGAAGGTCTACAAGATGGTAGTGAGACCAGCTATGTTATATGGGTTGGAGACAGGGGCACTGGCGAAAAGACAGGAGTCAGAGCAGAAGGTGGCAGAGTTAAAGATCTTAAGATTTGCATTGGGTGTGATGAGGATGGACAGGATTAGAGATGAGTATATTAGAGGGTCAGCTCAGATTGGATGGTTTGGAGACAAAGCCAAAGAGGAAAGATTGCATTGGTTTGGATATGTGCCGAGGAGGGATGCTGGGAATATTGGGAGAAGGATGCTAAGGATGGAGCTGCCAGGTAAGCAGAAAAGAGAAAGGCCTAAGATAAGGTTTATGGATGTGCCATGTGGTGAGAGAGGATATACAGGTGGTTGGTGTGACAGAGCAAGATGCAGAGGACAGGAAGAAATGGAAACAGTTTATCCACTGTGGCAAAACCTAACAGAAGCAGCCAAAAGAAAAAGAAGAAGAAGAAGTTAATAAATGGTCATAAGTATCAACAGCTAAGTATGGAGATACAAGTCTGGGAATGAAGTAAGCAGGGAAACCAGGATGATTGGTCTAAAAGGGTTACAGAAGGTGGATTGAATAAGAAATTATGTTCAGTGATTTAATCCAGGGTGGAGATTTTTCTACATGATGCAGCCTGGGATGAGGGATGCCTTAACAGGGGTTTTGAACTTATTATGGAGGAAAAGCCCAGGGGGAAAAACTGAAGATTTGAGGGTTCAAGTATGTGAAAGTGGTGGGCACAGAGATGATTAAGAGGGTAAAAGTGCTGAAATAATAGTTTAAAATGACTAAATAAATACAGGGTGCATTTAACCATACTAGCAACAGCAGGCTAGCTAATTTCACTCTGTGCCATCTATAAATCTTCTTTGGGGGGTCTACTGGATCTGTCCAGTGAATCCCCCTTTCTGGACCTAATTGACCCATTCATCCCCACATTGGGATGAGAACCCTCTCCTTCCATTCCTTAGTGGACGTCAGATTTTAAGGAGCAGATCAATGTACCAGTCTTTGATGACTGCCCCCTCAGCAGCTTGTGCACTTCACAACTGCCATTCTCAAGAGGTAGATGTATGCATGCAATCATGCATGCTCATCTTCAAGCCTAAGTGGCACACTGCTGTGCAGATCACTCCAGTCTCCTTGTTGTGGATGATACACCTGTGCTCCTGCAGGTAAAACCAGTAAACCAAGCTGACATGCCTACACTCCACCCCTCTGGATGAGTTTGATAAGTAATTTATAAAGCAAAATTTGTTTGAATGTCCTTGAAATGTGTAGACTTGAACATTTTTGTCCATCAAGAAGTAAAACAAAATTTACTAACCAATGATAACATCATTACCCATTTCATAATATTTCAACCATAAAAGGACACACACAAACTGCTGTTGCTTTAAGCCAGTAATTCCCTTACTCATCAGTTACAGCCACTTTGGCTGTGTAAATCTTACACGTGTGCCTGTGATAGAAAATGGCGACAGTAAAATATTCCAAATTGCATAATACAAATGCACACTAGTCCTCCAAAGCCAGATAGTTTAACTTGATTATGATAGCTGAGTCTGTCATTTTCTTCTAGCAATTTTAGCTGCAGTGTTGTCTGTCTGCACATCAGATGCCTGCTTCTGGAAAAAATAATGGCCACATTAACATATTTCAAGTTTTTTTTCACAAAAGCACATTAACCACAATAAAGTATTACAACATAATTCAAATGAATCAACACTAGTTTTGCTAACTCAATTAATACCTGTTTAAAATGAGTAGATAACAAGAGAAAATGTTACTTTCATCTTCAGACTGCCCTCTATTTCTGCCTTTAGCTCCTGCATCTATTCTTCTATAATCAATCTATATGCCAATGACACATTACTGCTAAAATCAGGCTTATTAGTTGTAGAGACAGAATGTTGCCTACAATCAGACTTTAACAAACTTTGCTACTACGCAGAATTCAACAGACTCAAACTTAAAATTATAAAAATACCTTCAGAGAGTTCAGTACCACACAAAAACTCACCAGGAATATAAACTTCAACATAGCTGATCTAGAAAAGTACAAGATGCAAAAACGAAAGGAATAGGGACTATTCAAAACATTCAGAAAACAGATACAAAAATAACCACATTACTCAAAACTTGCTACTCATTTTCAAACCTCTTTATTCCAGAGACCAGAGGAAGCAATTGCTCTACATATGGGCTTCCAGTCATAAGATTTAATTATTTAAGTAGTGGACTTACACAAATAACTGCCAACTTAATCTGCAGAGTCAACATACATGTTTCTAGGTTCAATCACCACTCTAAACAGACCTAACTGGATTATTGTCACATCCCAAACCACACTTTGCCTTTCCACTCTAACGTCTAAGGTGCTAAGAAACTACTACAACTATACATCCATCCATCTAAAACTGTTGAGTCATTTCCTGTTCCCACAACAACTCCCTGAGCAGCCAAAGCCAGGCAAAGAGTTTACAAGGCAAGTAGGAAAATAGAAACAGATTTCAGACCCTTCTTTTGTAACACACACACACACACACACACACATATACAGATATATACACCTCCTGAATGTCTTTGGGACATGGGGGGAAACTGGAGTGTCCAGACCAGAGAAAATTCACAAAAGAGGGGGAACATGCCAACATCATGATGAAGGCACTCCAGCCAAGGGCCAGACAGTAGAACCTCTTGTTGTGAGGTGACAAACCTACATATTGCTCTACTGTGCCAAGCTAATACTGACTCACAATTACTCATCACCTTCAAGCAGATCTACTTCATACAATCTACAGTCTAACTCTGCTGGGTCTCCAGCACATCAAAAACTACAGCTTAGTCCTGCTGTTGACAAGGAAAGATTTAGTAAAACGGCTACTGAAAACTTGAACCACTTACCTTTGGGAGTTCACATCAAAACAAAATACCCCATATTTCATATTAAAATTGATAGCTCATCTCAAGGGCACTTACAAAGGTAATCATGCTTCACATTGTGAGTTAAACAGCATAGGCAAAAATCCCTTCTTGACAGATTTGTTAACAAGCTAACTGTTACGTAAAATGTAATATATTAATTTATCTAAGCATGTTAAATTTTGAACAAAAGTACAGCTTATATTTACTTTACTCGTTTGCAAATTATGTTCCTTTCAAAATCAACTTAAAACATTTTACACTAAAGATACTCCCTGGGATTCATGAAGCTCAGCGCAAGTCCGGCGTAAAGCTTGCGCCGGCCGTGTGGCGTATATATGGAGTAGTTGCGCCATATGCATATTAATGAAGGCACGCAGCCTCCACAGCCACGTGCATAGGAAACATGCGTGAGTGCAAAGGGCGTATCGAAGTTGCGCAGGGAGGTGTGTCAATGTCGGCTGTCGAGGAGCAACCTAAACTGCTGAATATTATATTCCGCCAGCAATAGTAATCGTACCTATCAGTGTCCATGGAGACTGAAACGTATGCAAAGCAGAGTCCCTGCGAACAGAAAATGAAGAATCAAACACAAATGCACGGTAGGGAATAACGGGTCCCTACCCATGAAGTAAATGCACACACAGCCAGGAAATGGAACAGCTTGTTGTAAGTTCACCAAGGCAGATTCAGTAAATCCAGGTAGGCACCAAACGAATTCAAATAATTCCTTTATTCAGAACCACAGAATAATAACACACAAGTGGTTCTGAATAAAGGAATTATTTGAATTCGTTTGGTGCATACCTGGATTTACTGAATCTGCCTTGGTGAACTTACAACAAGCTGACCCTTCGGCTGTGTGCATTTACTTCCTGGTTTGGTTCTCTGCTGTTTGTTTGACTTCCCTACCCATGAACAAATGACATGAAAACCGTGTGCCTGTAGTCCAACGTAGTGTTGATAGCTATACCATGTGGAAGTGAAAAGTATCATATGTTAGCGCGCCACCAGTAGGTACGTCCAGTCCAACGGAGAGGGTCACCAGCCGACCCATAATGTGAGGGAGGGAACATAGCTGTGCAGATGTGTCCATAACAAAATACACGAGGAGAAATGTAGATATATGTAGTGACCGTATGTCTGAATCATATCCCACAAGCCATGTAATAGTCACATACAAAAGGAATGTTCGTATTTCACATACCAAATGTGATAGGAAATAGCATACGCATGTAAACGAAACAGAAGGAGCATATAAACAGCCATAACAATACGGACACATGTAGGCCGAAAGGAACAGTATGATCTGTACCGTCGACCAAGATTACCACCTGTCCCACTTTGCGAGCGACATTCCCTCGCTGGGCAGATGTGTCCTGACACAAACATGTAAAACTTAACTTAGCTTAGATATAGGCAAGAATTGTAAGTTCTATCTGCCAAACTGACCGTGGGTATGTGTCGGCCTGTAAAATATGTTGTGTTCACCGCAACTGTCACAGTAGGGTTGCCACCTTTACAAATGGCCAAAGTGGGACATGTTTGGTACAGACATCAGATTGTACAGGCTGACACATACCCACGGCCAGTACAAAGGACAGAACATAACTGTTTTGCCTACAGAAAAGCATATTCTTGTAGCATTTTAGTTGCTTATTCTGTTTCTCATAACAGTCAGGTATTTCAGATACAGAATTAACTGTTTAATGCAACTATCACATAAAATATAAGAAATAAGTTTGTCCCAAAATCTCAGGACATTTGCCATGTTTACAATTACATGTCAGGACACAACTGCCCAAAGAGGGACTGTCCCTCGCAAAGTGGGACAGGTGGTAACCCTATGTCACACTGTGGCCAATTGAAAAGGTGGAAACACAACCGTCGACTGTGGGGAGGCATTGTCCACAACAGTCGGACATGTGTAAGGAATAGCTTGGACATAGGAAAAGGTGCCATTATACCAATGAGTAGAACAGACTGGCAAAATCCGGAAGGCAGCTGTATAATCCGAACGTGTATGTGACACAGTCGAACGGGTAGTACCCGGATACACCAACCAAGTAATGAAAGTGAAGTAAGGGCATGTACCTATGTGCGTGAGGTATAGCATGTGGAAAGCAAACATGGCAGGGTAGTCCACACAACCATAAAGGTACCCGACACATGTAGGGTAGTCAATGTGTAACTCTGGCTGTGTCATGGGCCAACAACCGAAGTAGTGCTCTATGGGGTGTGAGGAATTTGCATGTGAGGGGTGGGTGTTTAATGGTAAATTCCTCAAAGGTGATACTTGTGTCGTATGCAGAAAAGGTGAACCGGAGGTGTATGAGGGGGCAGTGGGTGAAGTGGAAAGAAACACAACCTCATGTAGAAACAGCTGCAAGACAAGCAGACAGGCCATAGTGTAGAACACAATCCCACAAACATATGAATATGGAAATATGTGAGACAAATGTATAGATACGGCACCGTCACATACCCACAGATGGGTCCTGATGGAACTGGCCATAAGAAACGCAACACACCTGGATGCATAATAGCCTACCCAGCATACCCTCCACAACACACAACCTGCCACCATACCAGAACGTCCACCAAATCCAGCCGTACTTGGTCCACTGGTTTGTTGCAGAAACAGCTACACACAGTGACCCTTACTCATATGAAGTAGGTATTGTCACCCGAGGCAGTGCCAGGATTGCAAACCATGTATCCCCTGCAGGTAAAACCCCCTGCACATTTTCGTGAAGCCACAAAAATATTCAGTATCTAACTTGTTTTGGTCTTGTCCAATTTTTGGGATATCCCTCATGGGATGACCAACTTGTGTTAATAGTAGAATGGGTATGACAACATGATGTCCAATCCAGTAGATATCTGGACACAAGTCAGAACATGCAGTGGAGGTCCATGACACTGTCCAGCCCTAAGTGGGCATGCATAACCTACCACCCAGGATAAAATACCTTCCCATGATGCACGTGTCCAGACACGAATAGGAGTGAGAATATAATGTGCACATTTGCAAAGTGGAAAACGGCATGAGGGTGAGGAAGACACTGACATAAACAGGTCAACCCTGATCAAGTGTGAGGGACAATGACTGTGTGCAGTCATGACTGACCATACCTGTCAACCTGTGTGAGCAAGATATCTGGACAGAGCCATGAATATAAGTGAGACAAAGGTCCAAAAACAGAGACAATCTGTAAAGATAGCTCTTAGAAACATAGAATTTGATAGAATAACAGTTTGCACATTGGCATTAATGTCTGGAGTATGAAGTCTGAAACCCAACTGTCTGTCAGCACGTTCCGACTTGCAGTCTTTAATGCTGAGCTACTGCTGTGCCAGAACACAACAGCGTATTACGGAGGTCCGTGCCATACCACTCAACTGTCTGGATATTTGCAGCATGACTAGGGTCACCACCTGTCCCACTTTGCGAGTAACAGTCCCTCTGTAGGCAATTGTGTCCTGTGAAAAAAAATCAAGACATAGCAAATGTTCTGAGAGTTTAGGACAATGTAATTTCCTAATTGACTTTAATACTCACATAAAACAGTTATTTTCTATATGAATCCTCTACATGGTATGTGAAGAAGCATAAGCAATTCAAATGTTACTAGAATAAGCTATTATATGTACAAAAAAGGTTAAAGTTCTGTACTATGCATGGCTGTAGGTATGTTTTGTCCTGGAAAATCTGACATCTCTACAGAACATGTCCCACTTTGTGCAGTCGAAAAGGTAGCAA